>NW_026705217.1:666931-1000397 GCF_029867415.1 Vicia villosa | reverse complement strand
TAACTGTCATACCCCAATTTTTGACCCTAAGATCACGCATCATTTGCATACCAATCATCAATCAAGAAGTTTTAACCTAGATCTCTACTTGCAATGTTGTGCTCAATTCATCTGCAAAGGAATCATCGAGCACCCATGTTTTAGTTTGTATATATTCCTTTACTAACCAAAATACCAAAAATATTGCCTTGTGCTCTTGTATGTTTGTGTTTTGTAGGTACCAAGTCAAAATACCCATCAAAGGAGCATTTTTCAACATTTTCACTGTGCAAATCGATTTGCATAAGGTGTAAATCGATTTACACAACTGTTTCTGCACCAGATTTGCTTCTGCCATCAGTGCAAATCGATTTGCATAAGACAACAATCGATTTGCATAACTGTTTTTGCCCCAGATTTTGCCTTTTTTCAGCCATGTAAATAGATTTGCATAATGTGCAAATCGATTGCACCAGCACGAATTTGGAAAAATGAAGGCAAATTTCAGCTTTTTGAAGTGTTGACATCATTTGCAAGCATGGGAAGCATGACTTGGTTCTTACATTTGATTTCCTACATCATCTAATCATGTACCCTCATGTGATTGCATCAAGATCATTGGATTTCATTTTTGGCTCCAAATCACTTTTCCAAGCCTAATTCTATTTTCCAATCCTAACTCCAAGCCACAAAATTTCCCAAGCCTAAGTGCTATAAATTGAGGCACTCCCCTCTTCATTTTTCAAGCTTTGATAGCCAAGAAACTTATTGCAAATTCTCTCCTCACCTCTTCCAAACCCATCACTCAAAGCTCTTTCTCTTCCACACAAATTAGTGAGTCACATCTTGAACCTCACTAATTTAGAGCTAAACCTCAACATAAACACTAGTTTCTTCATCAATTGTGAGAGATCAAGGCTTGTGGTTGTGTGTTCTTGAAGAAGACTCAAAGTTTGTGAAGATTTGGTAAAATTCTAGATCCATTCCATGATTCAAGATGTGATCCATTGTTGTTTATGCTTGATGCACCTTTGGTGCTACATTGATGAGATTTGCTTGCTTAATTGATACATTTTCGTGCACAAATTGATCCAAGAGCATAAGGTGTTTGGTTTTATGTTTAAACAAAGTTTCTTCTCTTTATTTGCTGTTTTTTTGAAAACTGTGTTGTGCAAATCGATTTACATCTTGTGCAAATCGATTTACATAACTGAAAACTGCGCAGATTTTGAAAACAGAGTTATGCAAATCGATTTACACTCTGTGCAAATTGATTTACACTGGGCAGAATGCTGATTTTTGTAGTTTTTGACTTGTTTTTGGTTCTAACTCATCTTCTACTCCATTCTTTTGATATTTTCTTTGAATCACAAGTTAGAGGCCTAATTTCTCTCCAATTTCAATGGACTTAGGGCGTCGATAGGATGAGAATCCAAATCCGCAAAATTATGTGATTGAAATTATGGATGAAAGGAACCTTTAATGTGGTTCCATCTTTTATTTCTTTTTATTTTGGTCGATGAAAGTCTTAATGCCTTGAGAATTCTTATGGATTCTTGGTGAAGACTAGATCACTCACCATTTTTATTTTCGTGCGGTATTGCTTTCGGAAAACGATCTACATATCGTTCTTCTCGCATGCATTAGCACATAAAGTTTTGACCGGCCTCGTTGTAGGGTGATTTCTATATAAATCACTTGGCGATCTGCTTAACATAGCGCAATATTTCGTGTCCCGAATAAAAAAGATCAAATATGGAAGAGAATTGTATGCGGTTGATTTAAGACTTGTGGAGGTTTTTATCGTGTAGTCGCTATGATTTTATCAAGCTTCTGATAAACCCCATTGAATTTAAATCCGAGTACATCATTCACTCACCATCGATCTCCTACTAACTTTGATAACATACTTGACAAGTTTCAAGATGGTTATCTTTAACATTTAACAACTAACTTTAATTTCCGCACCTTTACTATACCGCTCTTTATATTACCGCTCTTTATATTTCTCGCTTTATCGCTTTACTTTATCATTTCATCATATTTACTTTCTGTCATTTTCTCTTTGTCCACTTGGGCCATGCTTTATTTTTTCGCTAAAACACTAATAAATAATCAAAAATCTAAAAAATACATAAGGCTCTCTTTGGACTATCAGTTACTATCCCTAGCAATTTGGAGATTCGGACTTATGGACCTAGTACCTTTGGACTCATTCTATTACTATCATGTGATTGTTCTGTCTGTCTGGCATTGTTCTATTGTATGTTTATGTGTGCAGGTATTTCCTTGAAAGCCCTTGATGGTTAATTCCAAGGCATTGAGATAAGGATTTTACCCAAAAACAGCCGTTACTCTGCCCAATTTTTGTCAGAATCTTAATGTGCTTAATGAAAAATGGTGCTAAGACAATAAGTTCATCTGGATCCCCAAGTGTTAATGTGTTGGTATTGATAAATCCAAAGGATGGGAAAACTACCTTGGCTCTTAATGTCAAGTGTTGACTTCTTATTTGGTTAGGCCGTTTCTTTCCTTAGCTTTTATTTTATGCATTAGGTTAGCCTCTTCATCTCCTCCCATTCTTAAATTTTCAAAATCTTCTCCCTTTTTCCAAAATATTCTTATGTTTGCAAACCTTTTCAAAACCTCTTTCTTTAAAAAATATCTTTCGCCCTTAGTGGCTTTTCTTCAAAAGTTTAGACACCGTTAATTGTCGAAACGAGTGGTTATACCCCACGATTTTGAAATTGATTGATAATAACGAGATCTTTTCCGCGTGAGAGAGCTAGTGGCATACTCGTTGATTTTATCCGAGTTGGCGCCCTTCTTTCATTTGCGATGCAAAGAACTTGTTTGTTCTCATGCTCAAGATCAATGGCTGAGTATTTCTCTCTAACGACAACAAAGTGTTTATTCGTTTTAAAACGTTTTTCCCAAAAGCGGAACTACATTAGCTCTGACTTCTCCATTGCACCGAGGAGGTATGTAGGCCCAAGGCTTAACGCTTTGCCGAGCTTATTTTAAAAATAAAACAAACCCTTTTTTAGCACACACACACACACAGATTTTCAAAAAGGTTCCCGTGGAGTACCACGGATATGAGGGGTGCTTTAAACCTTCCCCTCATATAATCAACACCCGTACCTGAGATCTCTTTCTTGTTTTAAAAAACAAAACTTTGGGTTTTTCGTTCTTTTCCCTTTTCCTTTGAAAAAATAAAGCGCGGTGGCGATTTCAAAACGGAATATTGATTCGAGTCAATCCCATGGCTTCGACATCAGATTTTCCCCGCTACAGAAAAATGGCGACTTCACTGGGGATCCAGTTTTAAGTGTGTTAAGCCTATTTTTGTTTATCTGTGTGTTTTGTATTTGTATATATTATTGTGTGCTTTGTTTGTTTATTTTCTTTTTTTTTCTTTTTGGTGCTCGATGGTTCCTCTGTGATGAGATAAAGTTCTAACCCGAACTTTGGCGAGTAACTTGAGATAGGAGGTGGTAAGACCAATAGTCGCATGTCAGGAGCAATCCTTACCATGAGCGTCATATGGTGGAACCCCAATCAGTGGAGGCCTCATGGAAGGTAGTAGAGGTTGTTACGAACCATCGTGATAACGCTATTACTTTCAATAGTGAGTGTCCGTAGAAGCTGAATGACCTAGAACCCTTTTAACCAATCTAAGCCTTTTTAGGATGTAGTGCAGAAACAAGATCAAGTACCAATTTGAGCTTGTTGTCATGCGATACTACGCTCAGACGAGGTCTTTTTAGGCATATTATTGGCGCCCATGAGCAATTGTGCGTGCCGGTAATATCCGATAGAAGATTGAAAACTCTGGGAACCTTTGTAGAACCCGATTGGCAGGTACAAAATTCCTTAGATCACTCCTTGTGGGATGGGTAGACCCATGGCTCCATGCTCGTGACGTCGAACCTTTGAACCTGGACTGTGTGATTTTGTGTGATTTGATGTGATCTTGTGTGCTCTTGATTGTGATTGGTGCATAAACCATGCATTCATGCATTCATAAAAAATAACATTCACAAATGGTTTTCAAGGAACTTAGAGACATTTTTTGTAAACATCACAGGTACCATGGATCAAAAGAGAAGCATCAAGAAGTACACTTTCAGAAATTCAAGTGCAAAGGAATTGAAAGAGCTAGCAACTTTGGTTCCTAATCTTGACAACTTCAAAAGCCGTTATGGGAAATTGATCTCTATCTTGAAGACTAAAGTGGAAAAGGGGATTCTTGAGACTCTTGTGCAGTTTTATGACCCGGTTTATCATTGTTTCACCTTTCCGGATTATCAGCTTATGCCCACTTTGGAAGAATATTCTTATTGGATTGGTTTTCCGGTTACGAATGACATACCGTTTAGTGGTCTTGAGAAAGAGCCTCAGGTTGATGAGATAGCAGAGCTTCTTCATTTGAAGATATCAGATGTGAAGGCAAACATGACCAAAAAAGGAGGAATTTGGGGGTTGACTTCTAAGTTCTTGATTGGAAAGGCTTCTATGTTGGCTAGTAAAGGAAGTATGATTGCTTTTGAGACATTTCTGGCCTTGCTCATCTATGGTTTGATACTCTTTCCCAACATTGACCATTTTGTCGATGTTAATGCTATTCGGATTTTCATGATCGGGAATCCTGTGCCTACTTTGCTTGGGGATACTTACCATTCCATTCACCATAGGAATGATAAGAAAAGTGGACTTATCAATTGTTGCACTCCTTTGCTCTATAAGTGGTTTA
The DNA here is from genome assembly GCF_029867415.1 of Vicia villosa. Lineage (NCBI taxonomy): Eukaryota > Viridiplantae > Streptophyta > Magnoliopsida > Fabales > Fabaceae > Vicia > Vicia villosa. The sequence continues at coordinate 995,662 of NW_026705217.1, read as the reverse complement.
TTTCGCACTTACCTCAAGCTAAGAGTTTCTTGAACAATCCTGATGGTCTCTCGTGGTCTCAAAAGATCATGCCTCTTACTAATGGGAATATCCATTGGTACAATCCTGCTTATGACATTGGTGAGATTATTGATAGTTGTGGAGAATTCCCTAATGTACCTCTTCTTGGTATACAAGGAGGAATTACCTACAACCCCATTCTTGCAAGACGTCAATTTTGCTACCCCATGAAGGAGCGACCTGCTAGCATCCTTGTGTCAGGAATCTTCTATCTTAATCAAGATGGAAATTCGGATATGAGAAATCGGTTTGTGCGTGCTTGGCACCATGTTGATAGGAAGAGACATTTGGGAACGAAACAATGTGTTGCTCTCAAAGACTACACTGATTGGGTTCAAGCTAGAGCTCATACTTTTCAGATGCCTTATTTACTCGAGGAGCCTTCTCTACTCGTTACTCCACCATTGTCTCTCACTACTCCTGTTGAAAGTAGTGAAGAACATCTAGAGCTCGTGGCTAAGTTGAGAGCGGAAAGAGATGCTTTGGAATTTGAAAACAAAGAGTTGAAGATACACTTGAAAGAAAAAGATGAAATGCTTGATATCCAAGATGGTTGGTTGATGGAAAAGGAAGATCAGATTCATCATCAAGAAGAGTTGCTTCAACAACATGGTGAAAAGCGAAAGAGACCACAAGAAGATTCAGTCGCATGGAAAGAAGTTGCTGATAAGCTGATGGTCGAGAATGCTCATTTGAAGGCCTTTTATGAAGATGAATTGGAGAAGCTCCGTAGGAAGCTGCAGAGAGGAGTTGGATCTTCATCAGAAGTGTTCCCTTCTAATTTTTAGCTTTTCCTTTATTTTGTAATTTTGGATCTTTGAATCCTTTTGTATGCTTTTCCATGACTAATGAAAGAATATTGTTATGTTTTATGATGTTTTTGCTAATGTTTACAATTAATGTCTTAAAAGTTCCTTGAAAACTAATAAAAAACATTTGCATTGCATTTCATGCATCATTCTGCATTTTTGGTCCTGCTTCCGAAAGTATTCTCGAGGTCTTATTCAGTGTTCTTCATACAGAATCAAGCTGTCTCACCGGTATAATACTCGAGCTAACTGCAAGAAGAAGATGGAAGGTCTTGAACAAGAGAATCGTGAGCTACGTGAAGAGGTTGTTACTTTGAGATCTGGTGTGGATCGTCTCACTGCTCTAGTTGAGACATTGATGGCTGCTCAGAATCAGAATCAGAATCAAGTTCCTACTCCCAATGCCCAAGCTCAGGGTCAGACCACTGTGATTTCTGAAATTGCTGCTACAACCATTCCTGCTATTCCTGTTGGTGCTACTCAGCAACGAATGCCTAATGGATATCCCTGGGGCATGCCTGAAGGTTATTTGTCTGTTCCTGAGATGACTCGTCCGTTGACTCCTGTTATGGTCAACACCTCTCCTATTGTTCATACTGGTCCTTTTGTCCCAGAACCCATTTATGATGCTGCTCCAAGTGAAATTCATGACAGAATGGATGGTTTCCAAGATCAGTTTGAAGAACTGCAAAAAGAGATGAAAGCCTTGCGTGGGAAAGAACTGTTTGGAAAGAATGTGCATGATCTCTGCCTTGTTCCTAATGTGAAAGTACCTGCTAAGTTCAAGCTGCCTGAATTTGAGAAGTACAAAGGAAATTCTTGTCCTCAGGCACACCTGGTGATGTATATAAGGAAGATGTCCACTCACACTGATGATCAACGTCTGTTGATCCATTATTTCCAAGACAGTTTGACTGGAGCTGCTTCTAAGTGGTATATGGGCCTTGATAGCACCCATATTCGCACTTTCAATGACTTGGCTGAAGCGTTTGTGAAGCAATACAAGTATAATGTGGACATGGCTCCTGATAGGGATCAATTGCGAGCTATGATGCAGAAAGAGAAAGAATCCTTCAAGGAATATGCTCAGAGATGGCGTGAGGTTGCCGCCCAAGTGATTCCTCCGATGGAAGAAAAAGAGATGACTAAGATTTTTCTGAAGACTCTTGGTCCTTTTTATTATGAGAAGATGATTGCAAGTGCTCCTGTAGACTTCACTGAAATGGTGGGTATGGGTGTCAGATTGGAGGAAGCTGTGCGAGAAGGTCGTTTGGTTCGAAATGACAATTCGTCTGGTGGTGCGAAGAAGTATGGTTCTTCATTTCAGAAGAAGAAAGAATCAGATGCTAATGCTGTTTCTCATGGGAGGAATAGTCGATTCAGGAATCAATCTCAACAAGTGGCGTCAGTGACTCCTGTTGTGAATTCAGTGCCTGTAGCCCCTGTTAATCAACAACCAGCAAGGCGGAATCCGTACCCTCGGATTAATATTGATCATATCCCTATGACGTACACTGAACTGTATCCTGCTCTAATTCATAAGAAGCTGGTTCAACCAAGGTCACCACCTCCTGTGCCAGAGAAACTCCCTTGGTGGTACAAAGCTGATGCCACTTGTGCTTATCATCAGAATGCTTCTGGGCATGATTTGGAAAACTGTTGGGCCCTGAAGAATGAAGTTCAAAGATTGGTCCGTTCTGGAATGCTTTCTTTCCGTGATATTGGTCCAAATGTGAAGAACAATCCGTTGCCAACTCATGAAGCGTCTGCTGTGAATATGGTGTATGGATGCCCTGGGAAGTATAAAATTTATCGTGTGGAACACATCAGAGGATCATTGGTAGAGATGCATGCCACTCTGTGTGAATACAGTCATTATGAGCATAATCATGCTGCTTGTAGGATTTGTTCAGTTAATCCTCGAGGGTGTTACATTGTGAAAAGAGATTTGCAAGAGATGATGGATCAAAGGCTTATTGAGATTCTGAGGGATAGAGATGAAGATGATGTCAATGTGATCGAACCATGCTTTGAAACCCCGGAATGTGTAGAGATTGGTTATTATGGCAAAGCTGCTGTGGAACCTCTTGTGATATGTTTGCCTGGATCTGTACCTTATAGTTCTGATAAAGCTGTACCTTACAGATACAATGCCACCATGTTGGAAGATGGAAAAGAAGTTGAGATTAAGCCTCTGTCTTCTGTTGAGAATATAACAGATGTTAGTAGAGTGACTAGAAGTGGACGAGTTTTTACTCAGCCCCAAACAGTTGTGGATGTCCAGAGGAATTCTACTCAAGTGCCTGTGAACAACAATGATGCGACAAAAGTTAATGCTGGGTCATCTTCAGGAAAGGAGATGGATGAGATTTTGAAGCTCATCAAGATGAGTGATTATAAGATCGTGGATCAGCTGCATCGCACTCCGTACAAGATTTCCATAATGGAGCTGCTGGCGAATTCTCCTGCTCATAGGGATTCTCTGATGAAAATACTTGATCAAGCCTTTGTGATCATGATGTGACGCTGGATCAGTTTAATGGGGTTGTGAGCAATATCACTGCATGTAACAATTTGAGCTTCAGTGATGAAGATTTGCCTGAAGAAGGAAGAAATCATAATTTGGCTTTGCATATCTCTGTCAATTGCAAAAAGGATTCAATGTCCAATGTGTTGATCGATACTGGATCATCTCTGAATGTCATGCCAAAATCCACTCTTGCCAAGCTGTCTTATGGTGGCACACCAATGAGATTTAGCAATGTGATTGTCAAGGCTTTTGATGGGTCGAAGAAATCAGTGGTTGGAGAGGTTGATCTGCCTATTGGTATTGGACCATTTGTCTTCAAGATTACTTTTCAAGTGATGGACATTTTCCCTGCATACAGTTGCCTATTGGGACGCCCGTGGATCCACGAAGCTGGGGCAGTTACTTCAACTCTTCACCAAAAGTTGAAATTTGTGAAAGATGGAAAGATGGTCATTGTGAATGGAGAACAAGCTTTGCTGATTAGTCATCTCTCTTCGTTCCGTACCATAGAAGCCGATGAAGTGGTCATTGGAACTGCATTCCAAGCCCTGTCTGTTAATGATGAATTCAAGAAGGATGAAGCTTCCATTGCCTCCTTCAAAGATGCTCAACTGGTGGTTCAGAATGGACATTCAGGAGTCTGGGGACAAGTGGTGAGTCTACAAGAGAACAAGAATAGAGCTGGTCTGGGATTTTCTGCCTCAGACAAGTCTGTGATGAAGCCTGAATCTGCTTTTCGTCCTTATCAAGAGATGTTTCATAGTGCTGGGTTCCTATACCCAACTCTTCCAGAGGTGGATGCTATTGTGAGAGACGAACCAGAGCCAGAAGTGCCAAACTTTGTGACCCATGGAAAGATGATTAAGAACTGGATCATCATTGACATTCCTGAGTGTACTCATGCTTCAAAGTAATTTGCTTTTATGTTTTTCAAAATCCTTTCATTCTGCCCAAGATGAAAGTGAAGTTGTTGGGGCTTTTTTCTGCTTGTTTTAAACATTAAAATCATCAATAAAAGTCATTTTGTTTCCGCATATACATGCTTTTTATCTTTTTGCTTTTTCTGGAAAGTGGTAACACAAAAAACCTTAAAAAATGTTTTCATTCTCCATAATCTGCACGATTACATGTTTGCATATATCTTTCCTTTTTCTGAAATAATAATCACTTGTGCAGATTAATCAATAAAACCGTTGAAAGTAATGACCCTGCGCCCTCTCCTAACTTCGAGTGTCCTGTGTATGAGGCGGAAGAAGAGAGTGATGAATGTATTCCTGATGAGATTTCCCGACTGCTTGAGCACGAGGAAGACACCATTCAGCCGTATAAAGAGCCGTTAGAAGTCATCAACTTGGGTTCTGAAGAGGATAAAAAGGAAGTCAAGATTGGGGCACTGCTTGGTCAAGATGTTAAGAAGAGAATGGTAGAGCTTCTTAAAGATTATGTTGAAATTTTTGCGTGGTCCTACCAAGATATGCCTGGGTTGGACACGGATATTGTGGAGCATCGCTTACCGTTGAAACCAGAATGTCCTCCTGTCAAGCAAAAGTTGAGGAGAAGTCATCCTGATATGGCAGAAAAGATTAAGAATGAGGTCTTGAAACAGATAGATGCAGGTTTCCTTGTCACTTCTGTATATCCTCAATGGATTGCCAATATCGTGCCCGTTCCGAAGAAAGACGGAAAAGTTCGCATGTGTGTTGATTATAGAGATTTAAATAAAGCCAGTCCGAAAGATGATTTTCCTCTACCTCACATTGATATGTTGGTAGATAGCACTGCAAAGTTTGAGGTCTTCTCCTTCATGGATGGTTTTTCAGGATATAACCAGATTAAGATGGCACCTGAAGACATGGAAAAGACAACTTTTATTACACCATGGGGGACATTCTGTTACAAAGTGATGCCTTTTGGGTTGAAGAATGCTGGTGCGACATATCAGAGGGCCATGACCACTCTTTTCCATGATATGATGCACAAAGAAATTGAGGTCTATGTGGATGACATGATTGCCAAGTCCCAGTCAGAGGAGGGGCACATGGAAGATCTTTTAAAGTTGTTTCAGCGTTTGAGAAAGTATCGTCTCCGCTCAAATCCAAACAAATGCACTTTTGGTGTCCGTTCTGGAAAATTATTGGGTTTCATTGTCAGTCAGAAAGGAATTGAAGTAGATCCTGATAAAGTCAAAGCAATTCAGGAAATGCCAGCACCAAAGACTGAAAAACAAGTGAGAGGGTTCCTCGGACGTCTGAATTATATCTCCAGGTTCATTTCCAATATGACTGCTACCTGTGAGCCGATCTTCAAGCTTTTAAAGAAAAATCAGGGATGTGTGTGGAATGAAGATTGTCAGAAAGCTTTTGACAACATCAAAGAATATCTGCTTGAACCTCCCATTTTGCTCCCTCCAGTTGAGGGAAGACCTCTGATTATGTACCTCACAGTGCTTGAGAACTCTATGGGATGTGTGTTGGGTCAGCATGACGAGTTTGGTCGAAAAGAGTATGCAATATACTACCTTAGCAAAAAGTTTACCGAGTGCGAAACAAGATACTCGCTGCTTGAGAAAACTTGCTGTGCTTTGGTGTGGGCTGCTCGCCGACTAAGACAATATATGTTGAACCACACCACCCTATTGATTTCCAAAATGGATCCAATTAAGTATGTATTTGAGAAACCTGCATTAACTGGAAGGATTGCTCGCTGGCAAATGTTGTTATCAGAATATGATATTGAATATCGAGCTCAGAAAGCTGTGAAAGGAAGTGTGTTGGCAGAGTACCTCGCTCACCAACCAATTGATGATCATCAATCTATCAGAATGGACTTCCCAGATGAAGATATAATGTATTTGAGATCTCAAGATTGGGATGAACCGTTGCCAGAAGAAGGGCCGGATCCCGAATCCAAATGAGGTTTAATTTTTGATGGAGCTTCTAATATTCATGGCCATGGAATTGGCGCCATTATCATCACTCCACATGGATCACATGTTCCTTTCACTGCAAGGATATGTTTTGACTGTACAAACAACATTGCTGAGTATGAAGCTTGCATCATGGGACTTGAAGAGGCCATTGATCTGAGAATTAAGATTCTTGATGTTTATGGAGATTCTGCGCTTGTGATTAATCAGATTAAAGGAGAATGGGAAACTCGTCATCCTGGTTTAATTCCTTACAAAGATTACGCCAGAAGGCTATTGACATTCTTCAACAAAGTTGAATTCCACCACATCCCTCGAGATGAGAATCAGATGGCCGATGCTTTAGCCACATTGTCTTCCATGTACAAAGTGAATTTCCATAATGAGGAGCCTCGGATAACAATCAGGCGTCTTGATAGACCTGCTCATGTATTTGCAGTTGAGGAAGAAAGAGATGAAAAGCCTTGGTATTTCGATATTAAGCGCTTCCTCCAGACTCAAGAGTACCCACTTGGGGCATCAAATAAAGATAAGAAAAATTTGAGGAGATTGGCTGGCAGTTTCTTCATCAATGCTGATGTTTTGTATAAAAGGAATTATGACATGGTTTTGCTCAGATGCGTGGATAGACACGAAGCAGACATGTTGATGCATGAAATTCATGAAGGTTCTTTTGGTACTCATGCCAATGGACATTCGATGGCTAAAAAGATGCTTAGAGCAGGTTACTATTGGTTGACAATGGAATCTGATTGCTACAAGTTTGTAAAGACGTGTCACAAGTGTCAAGTGTATGCTGACAAGATTCATGTGCCTCCGACACTTCTCAATGTAGTTTCTTCCCCATGGCCTTTCTCTATGTGGGGCATTGATATGATTGGCATGATTGAACCCAAGGCTTCGAATGGACATCGATTCATCCTGGTAGCAATCGATTACTTTACCAAGTGGGTAGAAGCTGCTTCATATGCTAATGTAACAAAGCAAGTCGTGGTCAGATTTATCAAAAACAACATCATCTGCAGATATGGTGTACCGAGCAAGATCATTACTGATAATGGCTCGAATCTAAACAATAGCATGATGAGAGAACTGTGTGAAAGCTTCAAGATTGAACATCACAACTCTTCGCCTTATAGGCCAAAGATGAATGGAGCTGTTGAAGCAGCAAATAAGAACATTAAGAAAATTGTGCAAAAGATGGTTGTTACGTACAAGGACTGGCATGAGATGCTCCCATTTGCTTTGCATGGGTACCGTACATCTGTTCGTACTTCAACAGGGGCAACTCCCTTTTCTTTGGTTTATGGTATGGAAGCAGTGCTCCCTGTAGAGGTTGAGATTCCATCGTTGAGAATTTTAATGGAAACCAAGTTATCTGAGGCTGAATGGTGTCAGAACAGGTTTGATCAATTGAATTTGATAGAAGAAAAGAGAATGACGACTTTATGCCATGGTCAGTTATACCAGAAAAGAATGAAGAAAGCATTTGATAAGAAGGTTCGACCTCGTGTATTCAGAGAAGGCGACCTCGTGCTCAAAAGGATCTTGTCTTTCACCTCCGATTCAAGGGGCAAATGGACTCCTAATTTTGAAGGACCATATGTTGTTAAGAAAGCCTTCTCTGGCGGTGCATTAATTCTTGCAACTATGGATGGAGAAGAGCTCCCACGTCCCGTGAATGCTGATGTAGTCAAGAAATACTTCGCCTAAATAATAAAGGAACAGCTCGCTAAGTTGAAAACCCGAAAGGGCGGCTTAGGCAAAAAAGAGCGTCTCGGTGGATTGAAAACCCGAAAGGGCGGTCCAGGCAAAAATTAGAGACATAAACAGAATAAAATACCCAGTGGACTGAAAACCCGAAAGGGCGGTTGTTGCACCCCAAAATTTGCCCTCTTAATTTGAGCTATAAGTTATTAACGATGTTTATTTCGTCGTTCGAAAATTGAAGAAAAATAATAAAGAGTTTCCGTGGGTTTAAGAAGGTATGGAGTGAAATATGGTTTAAACAGTGGAAATACGAGAAAATTCACAAGTCCTATTTGGAAGGTGATATGAGCTAAGTTCCCGACTAGCCCCAACCGTTTCGACGATATCTACAACTTTCGTGTTCGGCTCGGGAACCAATTCTTTAAGGAAAGTTGTCGAATTTGCAAATTACTCGAGATTTTACAGTGGAAAATGGTGCTGAACCGCAGGTTTTCGGAGACTAAAAAATTCATATCTCACAATCCGCTTGTCCGATTCACTCGAGATTTTAACTGAAGCTCCGTGCTAATATTCCCGACATTTCATATGTTCGGACCGAAGACCAATTATGCACCAAAAATTCCCAGCATTTTGAAGAACGCCTTGATTTTTCAGTGAAAAGTGTGCTTTCGGGTATGTCGCGGTGAGTTTGAAAATTCATAACTTCTTCGATTTTTATCGTATGAGGTCCATTCCGGCGGCATTCTCTCGGAAATTTCGTTATCCTCGATTCTTCGTCACACGTGCTTGTTCAGATTTCGAGCCGAAGGATGAGTTTTATCGAGTTCTTTGAGCGGTACGCACAAAATTCTGCACAGTCGCACCAGATGAACCGATATTTCTCGTCATTCAAACGTGCATAATTTCCTCACCGTTTGTCGGATTGAGACGATTCTCGCGGCTACGAGTCACAAATTTAGTCATCTTCGAGATGACGTTGGTCCCGTTTCCGGATTTTGCACCGAGTCACATTTCCCCGAAAATGAGCAAAAAAAAGAGATACGTCGGGGGCATTTTTGGCATTTCACCACATACACTATATAAACAATTTTCCCTCCTTTTCTCTCACAACTTCAATTCTCAAAAAAAATATATCAATTCCCACTCTCTTTCTAGACAAACAAAAATTCAATTCTTTCTAACCTCTCTCTACAATCAAAGTCCCAAATTCTTTGAATTTTATGAAGAACACTATGAAGATGCTCAAGAACACCTAACACAAAAAACCACCAAAAATCATCATCAACTCTGATCGACATTGCGGATTCATCGTTGGAACTTCTCTACACCGTCACACCACGCGCCGCACCACCACCGGTGACGCGTTTCTTCCGTTCCGGCCGAAGACCGCCACGCGACGTCTCTCTCAGATCGCGGTTCTCTGGTGTTTTCATCCTCTTTACGTCGTGGTCTCAGCCGCGAATTGCTCTTCATCTTCGCACAACATTTTGGTTCATCAATTTGGTAACTGCTTGAACTTTGTTTTATTGACTTTGTTTGTTCATAGTTCATGTTTGAATGGTAAAATTGAAGTGTTAATAATTGAATGAGGATTACTTTTGTTATGGATGCCTATTGTTGTTTGTTGATGATAACGTTGCTGTAGAGCAATATATTTGAATTGATTAATGGATAGCATTGATTTTCGTACTAAGTGTTGATGATAGTTAGTGTTGTTGCTCACGAGACATTGTTGATAGTGTAGTTTTTGGTGTTATTTTGATTTAGAAACAATGCTGAAAATTAATTGATAACTTGTTAGTGATGATTTCGGTTGTGTGTTCTGGATGATAATTTTGATTGTTATAGTTTGATTCATTTTTATTAGTGATAATTGTAGTGTTTGTGTCGATAATCTTGAGTTTGACTATGCGTGATCGATGTTGAGAGGTTGGATTAAATTGATGCACTCTAAGTGTTTGTGATTTTGAACATGACAAATATAGTATCTAGGTTGTATTGTGGTGTTGTTGATTAGTGTGTATAATGCTGGATTTTTTAAACAAACTTGTTTCGGTGCATTTTCAGAACATAATTTGTGACTTGAGCATGACAATATGTACTGATACTAGAGGTCACAATTATATGCATGTTGCTGTTTTCTTAATGTCAATTTTTGTTTTGTTGATGCTTGATGATAATGATTGAAGATGGACATAATAATTGCCAAAGTATGAAGTAATTGATGGCTGGCACTTGGTATTGATTCATGATATTTGAACTCCATTGCTTAATTCTAGATGTTTAACTTGTTTCATGAGAAAATCTATTGTGATTTGTTTATAGTCAGATTTGAAAATACTTCACGAAAACAAGAGAGCTAGTGTTGGTTATGTTTGTTCGGTTACCACTTGGAACCATGTTTTTATACTATGACTTCACTTGCAAACAAGTGCCATTTTGTACCATTTTATATGAGACTTTGTATTGACTTTGAGTGTGTTCTAAGGAGCTTTTGGGACTGGTTTTTACATTGATTCAGTGCAGCAAGTTTGACACTCTAACCACACCACACCTCACTTTCCATAATTCATGAATACATAATGTTTTGTTGCAATTTTGGCATAAGTTTTGTGGTATTGATTGTTGATGATTTCTAAATGATTACATGACATATTTGTGTGCTAATAATTGATGTTTGGTTGCTGAAACTTTGCTGTCATGAGTATTGCTTGTGTTTTACCCGTTTTAAGCATAACGCGCGATGTGTCGGTTCCGCTAAAAATGTCTTAACTCTTGAACCGTGATGAAATTTTGAGCATGTGAATAACATTTTTCATATGAATTAATATTTTCAGAGCTGTTTGTGCAGTTTATTTTCGGTTTCGGCCGACTTTTTTTACCGTTTTCGCTACTGCCCCTGTTCCGAAAGTCGCGCTTCCGGGCCGATTTTGTAAATTCTGACTTCATATTTGAGTTCCTTGACATATTTTTAGCTTACCATAAAATTTTGGTTTAATTCTGACGAGTTTAGTTTTCACTGTTTTTACCCGGTTTTGCCGTTTCGGTGTACCGTTGTACATGTAAATACTTGTGTTGGCTTCCGTAGTTTTAGTGTAAATATTTGATTTGTTTTTGAATACTATCTCATGTTTCTTATTCGTTTTTGTTATGTTTTAACTTTCTATTCTGTTATCCATTTCCGGTTCAGCTTATAATTCAATAACGCAATTCCGATTGCAGTGTCTTGTTATCTCTAACGTGTGTGCTAGTATGCAAGGCAACATGGAGGCTCTGGTCGATGCCCGCTCTCGTGTTCCGCTTTATTTGCGGGACACGACATTTATCCTCTCTCTGATTCGCGTTTCTACACGCATCCTTTATCATTATACTTGCTTGTCCGGATTTCTGTTTCCCTTGCAGGTGTATGGTATTCGTTGTGCCTGATGCACACGTTGGCGCGTGATTTACTTTCATCACGCTGACTCTTGATTGCTTATGCGGATTTTAATCGGAGTGCTGACATGTTTGCTGTTGCTTTTGCAAGCTCGCTCGCGGGATCCTAGTTTACTCGCTCTCTTCGCTTTAGTTTACGGATCATCATCCGTTTGGTATTGATTCCGTTTCATTTTACTTCTCTCGCACTTTATCGCTTCCTCGCATCATCCTTTAACATGAGAAGTAGGACTTAGACATACATCTGGCCAAGCCCTCGAAAGAGGCTCTGTTTTTGTTGGTGTGTTTATATTTGTGCTTTGCGGCAGGGAGTCACGGTGTAATAAGTCCTATATGGCACTCCGTTAAGTCCTCATGGAAGGCATGCGGTCAAGGGTTCGTAATCAACCCCCGCCTAGTCTCATCGAGTCTGTTTGGTATGCGCACGCCTCGCGTTGCTCGCTTCCGAACGTGCAAAAGATCTTGTTATCGAGTATGTCAGGAAATGGGTTCATGTAGCCGGACCCCCGCCTTTCCTATAGCTCATGTCACTCGACGTTGATGCTCGGTGTACGCACGCACCGTTTTCCTTTACGATCCGTGACGGCTTGGTTGCTGAGAAGGGTCCGCCTTCTTGTCTATGGCCCGATCATTTTCGCGAGGTCTAATGCTTGGTTGACTTGGGTTGAGCTGCTCCCCTTGGCTATGGCGGGACCGCTTTTCTACCACTCGGTCAGTACCGTTGGTTTGTTTGCTTCACGAGCGGAGCTCGTTTGTGTGATATTATTGTGTGCTTCCCCTTTTTCTCGTAGGTTGCTAGTTTAGTTAGACCTGTACCCTTTGTATGATAACATTAGGTAGCAAGCTTTCCCCCTTAGCTTAGGTTTTCCTCATGCATTCTTTAAAACACAAACCACACTCTTTGATTTTCTTTTCTTAAGAGCTTGTTATTTCCGCTCCATTCCCAAGCATAAGCCTCCAAAGGTCGAGCAGCGGAGTGTGAATGTAACTCGTTCACCTAAAAAACACAAAACAAACAGAAATTAGTTAGCCGAGCTACGGTAGCTCTGATTCTGCAAAACAGATACGTAGGCAGCGGGGTAGGGCCCGTGCGAGCATAACACTTTCTTTTCCCTACATTCTGCATTCATTTTAGTCCAGATTAGCGTAGATTTGTTACACACCCATAGATTTAGACACAAGCGTGGATACCATCGAGTACGATGGGCGCGTGGGGTGCTAACACCTTCCCCTCGCGTAACCGACTCCCTTACCCTCTTCTCTGGTCGTGAGACCGTTGTTTTGTTTTGTGGTTTGCTGGCATTCCCTTCCTTTTCAGGATAAATATGTTAGTGGCGACTCTGTTAATTTTCGCGGTAGCGACAGCTGGCGACTCTGCTGGGGACGTCTCGACCTGTTGCTGGTCCGGACTCAGCGAGTCGATCCTAGCGCTTGTGTGTTTATCTTTGGCTGTTTTTACTGCTTTGCATATTTATCTGTTTGCATTGCATTCTATGTGCGCTTTTACTTTTCTGCATCATATTCTGGACTGGCTGGATCTCTGTTTGTTGGGTGGGTGTTTCAAGAGGTAAAAGGCCCAATACCCAGGCTATGTGTGAACCATAGGAACCCTAGGATAGAGTGGGAGCATGGTTTGTCTCGAGGTGTACGTCTCGGGATGGATTATGTGACCACGAGCAGAGTAGTGGTTTCAAACGGAGGTATTATCGTCACCCGCTTCCGCGCTCTGATGATGCTTACCTTCGGGCGGACCGTATACTGCGTTTCATGACCTTACCTTGGCCTAGATTTTACCTGTGAGTGGGGCGGGAATCAATGATTATTTAACAGGTACATTGTTGGTGACCGCTGTTTTCGTTCGTGGGTTACCGCTGTTCTTGTTCGTGGGTTACCGCTGTTCTTGTTCGTGGATTACCGCTGTTCTCGTTCGAGTGTACTATTGGTTCCTGTTCGTGGGGTACTATGGTTCTTGTTCGAGTGGTAATCTGTGTTCTATCCCAGTGTGTTATTGACTATGGGCTTTGGTTCCGTGGATTGATATTCCGTGTTCCGTGTGGTATACCATTTGGGGGCCGAACCTGTGGCTTTGTATTATGTGTGTTACCGGCAGTCCTGAATTCCTGGTGGGCGGCAACAAGCCCCACCACTTTGCATCATTGCATATTTACTTTCCAAAAAATGATGTACAAAAAATAACTAGCATACATGTTCCTTTCATTTCCAAGGAATCATATCTTTAAGTTGCGTGTTGAGCTTTTCCATCTCTTTCTTGCTAAATCAATCAAAACACGAGGATTCCTTGGAAATGATCGAACATAACATTGCATCCATTCATGCATACATGCATTCATGACAGGTGATCAAATGTGGAGCTCTTATTCTCAACCTTCTCTCCATTCGGTTTTCTCTGCAGAAGTACGATTCTGACTTCTCGACACTGATCAACAATCAAGAGTTAGCCATGGAACAAATCTGTGAAAACTTGAATGAGATGAGGATAGAAATGGGGACTAACATGGGCCAGTGTATGGAGGCTATTCAAACCCTTGCTCTTAGACAAGAAGAGTGTAGACAGGTTCTTCAGAGGCCAGTTACGGATGGTATTCCCACCCCGGGAGGGGGTCTTGTGAATCAGAATGTCAGAAATGTTGTTGAAATTCCTATTCCTGCTCAGGAGAATGCACATCATGAGAACAACTTAGAACCTGAAGCCTTCAGGTTCCCAATTATTGAAACTGAAAAAAGGTTCCACCTCTTGGAGAAAAAGTTGAAAGCTATAGAAGGTCGTGATTCCGTCGATTTAGATGCTGATGGGTTGTGCCTAGTCCCTGGTGTCAAGATTCCTGTTAAGTTCAGAGTCCCTAACTTCGAGAAGTACAAGGGAACCACTTGTCCGTTGACTCACGTGAAAGCATTTTGTAACAAAATGGCTCCTTATGCTGAGAATGACAAGCTATTGATGCATTTCTTTCAAGACAGCCTCAGTGGTACATCCCTCGAGTGGTACACTCAACTTGAACGAACTCATGTCCGAACTTGGAAAGAATTAGCAGAAGCGTTCGTCAAGCGTTACAAGCACAACAGTGACATGGCTCCGACCAGAATTCAACTCCAAGCTTTGACTCAGAGAACTGATGAGTCTTTTAGAGAGTATGCCCGAAGATGGAGAGAACTGGCTGCCAGAGTTCAACCTCCACTATTAGAACAAGAGCTCATGGGTATGTTCAAAGATATGTTGGAAGGTCCATACTACCAAGGCTTGATTGGTGCTTCTGAATTTGCAGAATTGGTTGTTGTCGGCGAACGAATTGAGAACGGTCTTAGGAATGGTAATATCCAAGATGTTGATGATCTTTTCGAATTCCCCAGGCATGTGGAGGGAAGAGCCAGTGTAATTCCTGAGTATGAAGAGGAGTCTCTTAATCATCCTCTCGATCAGATCTCTCGTAATGAAATGGAAGCGATTATTTCTATTCAGGATGGCCCACAAATCTGTGCTACAGCTCTCAGTCATCCACCTACTCAGTTTGCTCAAAGGGATCCAGTTTTGCATGATCAATCAGCTCAGTATGCGCCGCCATGGCGGAACCATCAACAAAATCGTCACCAGCAGGGTAGACAGAGGCGTAGAAAGCCAAAAAGAGTGTATGATGCCATTCCTATGACTCATGATGAGCTATTATCTGAATTGCTCAAACTTTCCTTGGTGGAAACAAAGCAGTTGGATCCTGTTTCTTTCCCGTATCCTGAAGGATTTGACCCTGATGTCAGTTGTGGATACCATGCCGGGGCACCTGGTCATTCAACTGAAGATTGTCAGCCATTCAAACACAAGGTTCAAGACCTGATTGATGCAAAGGCTATCGCATTCACACCTGAAGGCCAGAATTGAAGTTCTCCTTTGACTCAATGGGTCTTTTGAAGCAATAAGTCCATACAGAGAGATTCTCCTCAACATTGGCAATTCTTAAATCATCATGTGTAATCTTTCTTGTTTTATGCAATACTGTTTGTATGTAAAACTTGTTTGTTTTTGAACTATAATAATAATGCATTGGATATGTTTGTCTTGAAAAAATCCATTCGCTTTTGCTCTTATATGTTTTTATATGCTTTTTGTGATACCTAACTCTTGTTAATAAAGCACGATAACTCTGTAGGGAGAATGATGAGCATAATACCAAAAACCTCAAACGGTATGCTTTTGAGTAGAACCCTGTTGATGATGTACAGGCATTGTTTCAAATTCCCAAACACTGGAGATATAAGGGAGTGAAACCCTTGTTAACCCCTCTGAGCCTTCGAAGTAGGAGTTTCTTTTCTCAAAATAAAAAAAAACAAAAAAAAACCTAACATTCAACCCAGGGGAGGGTAGTATTCAGTTGACCTGATCGAGCATTCAAAATTCATCAGGAGCACACATCTAAAGATACAACAATGGCTATCTTTCAACAGATTGAGGAAAGCCAAATCCACAACAGTTATCCCTCACCTCATGAGGTCGAGACATCAAAATTATCCCTCACATCAGGAGGTCGAGACTGACATCAAAGCCGTTGTGGTTTATCCCTCACATCAGGAAGTCAAAATATGACGATACCACAATGGTAATCCTTCATCAATCAATGACTCAGGCAGTCACAGTCACTTCCAACAAATCTGAGATTCATGATCACACGACTTGTTCAAAAGAAAAGAATGAAAAAAAAAGAAAGCCCGCTAAGTCAACAACTTGAAAACATGTGACTTAGGCAAAAATTAGGGCATCCCGCTGGACATCCAAATCAAAATTCAAAAGAATTTGTCCAGGCAAAAGTTAGGGAAATAAAAAGAAAAGCAAAAGTGAAAAACAAGGATTACAAAATAAGAATCCTCATCAAAAGAACAAAGTCGTGTGATCAGACACTAAAATGAAAGGTAAAGTGACTGCCATGTCCGAACGCCTCATTGGCTCCTCAATCATCTCAAACTCCTCTTGAAAGATGAATGCTCATGTCAAGTTAACTGAACTTAGGACTGGAGAACATCATGAAGGGGGTGGGCACCAAATAATTTTGAGCCTAAAAATCTTTTTTTTTCTAAAAAACCGTGAACCTGACCACGTTACAACCCTTGAAAGTCCTAATTGAGGCAGGGTTAATTCGAAAGCAGACTGTACATGAAAACACGGTAAACTGACTCCTAGGAGATCCGCTAAATGCTTGAGTTGGTATCACACCATCCTTCTTTCATAAAAATCGATGTTACGACATCCTTTCATAAAAAGTTTCTTTAAACTTCAAGACAAACATACTCTTTGCATTAGAATTATATTTCTCATAATAAACATTCTTTGCATATGAACAAGTGCTTAACATCAGGAAAGTTTACATCATGAACTTCAGATGAAAAAGTTTTATCCTCCCGAAGGACAAGCTGTCTTCAAAACTCCGTTGAGCAGAGACAGCAATATTTCAAAGTCTGATCACCCTCAGTGGCACAAAAGCGTTTGAATACTTTGTCGAGCAAGTTTTCACTCAATCTGAGACAATCAGGTCAAGATTCGAAGAATCTCTCAAAATGCTGAATAATCAGGGGCATTCACTCAAGCACAGTCAAACCTACTTATAATACAAGTCAGGCGGGGGAATGGTGCCAAAATTCTTGATACTAAGGCAAGTCAGTTTGATATGAACGGATATCAAAAGGTCCTTACGAGACCAATTTCTTCAAAGTCCTTACAGGCTGGGGCAAGACATTATGCATTGGCATTTTATTCTCATCATGAGGTGTTCAGTTTAAAGTTCAGGTGTGAGCTAAACAACTTATGAACTTGAGAACCATCAGGGTCGTCATCCTCAATGGTCTGAAGCTGAAAGTCCAATCTTTGGTGGCATCTCTTTGCATTTCAGTGCAATTTTCAAATCTCTTCCAGATGTTGCAACTGTTGCTTATTGGTATCCCTCAACCAGAATCCTGTTATGTGGACATCGAAGTCCTTTGCTTTCCGACCCTCGAGTCGTGAGTTTCCAACCCTCGTGTTGTGAGTTCTTTGCTTTCCGACCCTCGTGTCGTGAGTTGTCCTTTGCTTTCCGACCCTCGAGTCGTGAGTTTCCAACCCTCGTGTTGTGAGTTCTTTGCTTTCCGATCCTCGTGTCGTGAGTTGTCCTTTGCTTTCCGACCCTCGCGTCGTGAGTTTATCTCCTTTCCGACCCTCGCGTCGTGAGTTTGATTCCTTTACGACCCTCGTGTCGTGAGTTTATTGCCTTTCCGACCCTCGCGTCGTGAGTTTTATTACCTTTCCGACCCTCGCGTCGTGAGTTTGATTCCTTTCCGACCCTCGAGTCGTGAGTTTTATCTCCTTTCCGACCCTTGGGTCGTGAGTTTATCTCCTTTCCGACCCTCGTGTCGTGAGTTTATCTCCTTTCCGACCCTCGTGTCGTGAGTTTGATTCCTTTCCGACCCTCGTGTCGTGAGTTTATCTCCTTTCCGACCCTCGTGTCGTGAGTTTGATTCCTTTCCGACCCTCGTGTCGTGAGTTTATCTCCTTTCCGACCCTCGTGTCGTGAGTTTATCTCCTTTCCGACCCTCGTGTCGTGAGTTTGATTCCTTTCCGACCCTCGTGTCGTGAGTTTGATTCCTTTCCGACCCTCGTGTCGTGAGTTTGATTCCTTTCCGACCCTCGTGTCGTGAGTTTATCTCCTTTCCGACCCTCGTGTCGTGAGTTTATCTCCTTTCCGACCCTCGAGTCGTGAGTTTCTCTCATTTCCGACCCTCGAGTCGTGAGTTTGTTTCCTTTCCGACCCTCGAGTCGTGAGTTTTGTTTTCATTTTCGACCCTCGAGTCGTGAGTTTCCGACCCTCGTGTCGTGGATTTCCAACAATTACGGATGGTTGTCGCATACACCCTAATGTGTCTATAAGCCCATTACTTGATTGGCATCCTTACAATCGATACGAATATGCAGAACACTATGAAAGCCAATGCCTGTTTGGTCCCTTTGAAGTCAACACTTGCTTGACTCCTTAAGCTCACTTCCTAGTGGCATTCTCTTGGAGAACCAATGCCTGTTTGATGCTCTGGCTGATACTTGTTTGGTATTCTAATCGCTACTTGCTTGTCAACTCGTGAATCCATTGCTTGTTTGGAAAGTTTCAAGCTCAGATGTCTGATAATCTGTTGGCTCTTGCATTTTCCCATTGTGGGTGAGCATTACCATTCTCTGCCATGTGAGGAGATCCCGTGAAGATGTCATGCTATATCCTGGGGCATTTTCATTTGTATATCTCGCAGGTACATCCTTTCGAGTGCACCATGTCAGCACGTTGGCGGGTCTAGTTAAGTGAGAGATTCTCATTCCCCAACTGAATACATTCAAATGAGGTTTTCTTTGTTCCAAGATTTTCATTTCCTCAGCAAAACACATTTCAACGAGATCTCCGTGCTTCAGAAGCCTTATTCCCCAATGGAATGCCTTCTCCCCAGTTGAATCACGATTGAATGGTATCTGATTCCCTAGCAAACTCTTAATGAGGTTCCTTGCCCGAATTCCTGGTTCTCCCTAGTAGAGCTTTTCTCTCCCCAGCAGATTGACCTGTTTCCCCAGGAGAGTCATCTTGTCCCCAGTGGAGTTGTCTTAACAAAAGGTTCTTATGCTGAGTTTCGTATCCCCAGCGGATCTATCCTATCCCTAGCAGATCGTTGTGCAGAAGTATTCATCTTCCCCACTGAGTTTCCTGCCTCAGCAGAGATTCACATGCATCCTCAGTAGGATTTGTTCTCATCTAGGACTTCCCCAGCGGAATGCGTCCTACCCAAGCAAGTTGGTCACTCCTCATCAGAGTTGTCTCCATGACTTACCCTTATCTCCACATCCCCAGAGTGTCGAGAATTTGCTTCTCCAGTGAAGTTGCCAGGGTATTCCCCAAGCAGTCAATTGGGATGTTCTTATCCCCAAGCAGGATTTACTCCCCCAGCCAGAGCTCACGTCTAGATTTGATCATCTCCAGCAGATTTCCGATCCATCTCTGTCAGCTCGCAGTTTGTGACTTCTGGTCACTCATCTTGTCCTCCCCGCAGAGTTCCATACACTCTCCAGGACTTCTTCAGCAATTCAGTGCTCTTCCGCTGTTTCCCTAAGCAGCGTCCCAATCATGCATCATTCGCATTGCACTCTCTAAGCATGTAGCATTCCCATTATCAGGATACTACTCCATAAAACAACATTCATACATGCATCATGCATAACTCATTTCATATCTGTTTCTTTCTACAGGAAAGTCATCAAGATATTCAAATGCCTCCCAGAGAGCAGCTCGCCTTGTCATTACAGGCACTTATCCTGATGTTCGAATCAGAAGAAGTTTGTCTCTTTCTCCGGACACCGTCAGAACATATGAAGGCTTACTTCTCTTGGTGCCCACACCGATAGAAGTTTTTCCCTCAGCAATGGGGTTTCCTGGTCCTTCTTATTGCAAGATGGAACTTTCTGCTGATCAAGAGCGCAAATTTTCGAGTTCATTCTAATATTCAATCTCTTTCCACCTCAACGGTTCGAAACTTTCGTTTCTCACTCGTCAGGTTCAAGAAGTTTGAATAGGGGCAGCTGTTGCACCCCAAAATTTGCCCTCTTAATTTGAGCTATAAGTTATTAACGATGTTTATTTCGTCGTTCGAAAATTGAAGAAAAATAATAAAGAGTTTCCGTGGGTTTAAGAAGGTATGGAGTGAAATATGGTTTAAACAGTGGAAATACGAGAAAATTCACAAGTCCTATTTGGAAGGTGATATGAGCTAAGTTCCCGACTAGCCCCAACCGTTTCGACGATATCTACAACTTTCGTGTTCGGCTCGGGAACCAATTCTTTAAGGAAAGTTGTCGAATTTGCAAATTACTCGAGATTTTACAGTGGAAAATGGTGCTGAACCGCAGGTTTTCGGAGACTAAAAAATTCATATCTCACAATCCGCTTGTCCGATTCACTCGAGATTTTAACTGAAGCTCCGTGCTAATATTCCCGACATTTCATATGTTCGGACCGAAGACCAATTATGCACCAAAAATTCCCAGCATTTTGAAGAACGCCTTGATTTTTCAGTGAAAAGTGTGCTTTCGGGTATGTCGCGGTGAGTTTGAAAATTCATAACTTCTTCGATTTTTATCGTATGAGGTCCATTCCGGCGGCATTCTCTCGGAAATTTCGTTATCCTCGATTCTTCGTCACACGTGCTTGTTCAGATTTCGAGCCGAAGGATGAGTTTTATCGAGTTCTTTGAGCGGTACGCACAAAATTCTGCACAGTCGCACCAGATGAACCGATATTTCTCGTCATTCAAACGTGCATAATTTCCTCACCGTTTGTCGGATTGAGACGATTCTCGCGGCTACGAGTCACAAATTTAGTCATCTTCGAGATGACGTTGGTCCCGTTTCCGGATTTTGCACCGAGTCACATTTCCCCGAAAATGAGCAAAAAAAAGAGATACGTCGGGGGCATTTTTGGCATTTCACCACATACACTATATAAACAATTTTCCCTCCTTTTCTCTCACAACTTCAATTCTCAAAAAAAATATATCAATTCCCACTCTCTTTCTAGACAAACAAAAATTCAATTCTTTCTAACCTCTCTCTACAATCAAAGTCCCAAATTCTTTGAATTTTATGAAGAACACTATGAAGATGCTCAAGAACACCTAACACAAAAAACCACCAAAAATCATCATCAACTCTGATCGACATTGCGGATTCATCGTTGGAACTTCTCTGCACCGTCACACCACGCGCCGCACCACCACCGGTGACGCGTTTCTTCCGTTCCGGCCGAAGACCGCCACGCGACGTCTCTCTCAGATCGCGGTTCTCTGGTGTTTTCATCCTCTTTACGTCGTGGTCTCAGCCGCGAATTGCTCTTCATCTTCGCACAACATTTTGGTTCATCAATTTGGTAACTGCTTGAACTTTGTTTTATTGACTTTGTTTGTTCATAGTTCATGTTTGAATGGTAAAATTGAAGTGTTAATAATTGAATGAGGATTACTTTTGTTATGGATGCCTATTGTTGTTTGTTGATGATAACGTTGCTGTAGAGCAATATATTTGAATTGATTAATGGATAGCATTGATTTTCGTACTAAGTGTTGATGATAGTTAGTGTTGTTGCTCACGAGACATTGTTGATAGTGT
Organism: Vicia villosa; assembly: GCF_029867415.1. Taxonomy (NCBI): domain Eukaryota; kingdom Viridiplantae; phylum Streptophyta; class Magnoliopsida; order Fabales; family Fabaceae; genus Vicia; species Vicia villosa. The sequence goes on along the minus strand of NW_026705217.1, from coordinate 974,027 downwards.
AGTTTTTGGTGTTATTTTGATTTAGAAACAATGCTGAAAATTAATTGATAACTTGTTAGTGATGATTTCGGTTGTGTGTTCTGGATGATAATTTTGATTGTTATAGTTTGATTCATTTTTATTAGTGATAATTGTAGTGTTTGTGTCGATAATCTTGAGTTTGACTATGCGTGATCGATGTTGAGAGGTTGGATTAAATTGATGCACTCTAAGTGTTTGTGATTTTGAACATGACAAATATAGTATCTAGGTTGTATTGTGGTGTTGTTGATTAGTGTGTATAATGCTGGATTTTTTAAACAAACTTGTTTCGGTGCATTTTCAGAACATAATTTGTGACTTGAGCATGACAATATGTACTGATACTAGAGGTCACAATTATATGCATGTTGCTGTTTTCTTAATGTCAATTTTTGTTTTGTTGATGCTTGATGATAATGATTGAAGATGGACATAATAATTGCCAAAGTATGAAGTAATTGATGGCTGGCACTTGGTATTGATTCATGATATTTGAACTCCATTGCTTAATTCTAGATGTTTAACTTGTTTCATGAGAAAATCTATTGTGATTTGTTTATAGTCAGATTTGAAAATACTTCACGAAAACAAGAGAGCTAGTGTTGGTTATGTTTGTTCGGTTACCACTTGGAACCATGTTTTTATACTATGACTTCACTTGCAAACAAGTGCCATTTTGTACCATTTTATATGAGACTTTGTATTGACTTTGAGTGTGTTCTAAGGAGCTTTTGGGACTGGTTTTTACATTGATTCAGTGCAGCAAGTTTGACACTCTAACCACACCACACCTCACTTTCCATAATTCATGAATACATAATGTTTTGTTGCAATTTTGGCATAAGTTTTGTGGTATTGATTGTTGATGATTTCTAAATGATTACATGACATATTTGTGTGCTAATAATTGATGTTTGGTTGCTGAAACTTTGCTGTCATGAGTATTGCTTGTGTTTTACCCGTTTTAAGCATAACGCGCGATGTGTCGGTTCCGCTAAAAATGTCTTAACTCTTGAACCGTGATGAAATTTTGAGCATGTGAATAACATTTTTCATATGAATTAATATTTTCAGAGCTGTTTGTGCAGTTTATTTTCGGTTTCGGCCGACTTTTTTTACCGTTTTCGCTACTGCCCCTGTTCCGAAAGTCGCGCTTCCGGGCCGATTTTGTAAATTCTGACTTCATATTTGAGTTCCTTGACATATTTTTAGCTTACCATAAAATTTTGGTTTAATTCTGACGAGTTTAGTTTTCACTGTTTTTACCCGGTTTTGCCGTTTCGGTGTACCGTTGTGCATGTAAATACTTGTGTTGGCTTCCGTAGTTTTAGTGTAAATATTTGATTTGTTTTTGAATACTATCTCATGTTTCTTATTCGTTTTTGTTATGTTTTAACTTTCTATTCTGTTATCCATTTCCGGTTCAGCTTATAATTCAATAACGCAATTCCGATTGCAGTGTCTTGTTATCTCTAACGTGTGTGCTAGTATGCAAGGCAACATGGAGGCTCTGGTCGATGCCCGCTCTCGTGTTCCGCTTTATTTGCGGGACACGACATTTATCCTCTCTCTGATTCGCGTTTCTACACGCATCCTTTATCATTATACTTGCTTGTCCGGATTTCTGTTTCCCTTGCAGGTGTATGGTATTCGTTGTGCCTGATGCACACGTTGGCGCGTGATTTACTTTCATCGCGCTGACTCTTGATTGCTTATGCGGATTTTAATCGGAGTGATGACATGTTTGCTGTTGCTTTTGCAAGCTCGCTCGCGGGATCCTAGTTTACTCGCTCTCTTCGCTTTAGTTTACGGATCATCATCCGTTTGGTATTGATTCCGTTTCATTTTACTTCTCTCGCACTTTATCGCTTCCTCGCATCATCCTTTAACATGAGAAGTAGGACTTAGACATACATCTGGCCAAGCCCTCGAAAGAGGCTCTGTTTTTGTTGGTGTGTTTATATTTGTGCTTTGCGGCAGGGAGTCACGGTGTAATAAGTCCTATATGGCACTCCGTTAAGTCCTCATGGAAGGCATGCGGTCAAGGGTTCGTAATCAACCCCCGCCTAGTCTCATCGAGTCTGTTTGGTATGCGCACGCCTCGCGTTGCTCGCTTCCGAACGTGCAAAAGATCTTGTTATTGAGTATGTCAGGAAAAGGGTTCATGTAGCCGGACCCCCGCCTTTCGTATAGCTCATGTCACTCGACGTTGATGCTCGGTGTACGCACGCACCGTTTTCCTTTACGATCCGTGACGGCTTGGTTGCTGAGAAGGGTCCGCCTTCTTGTCTATGGCCCGATCATTTTCGCGAGGTCTAATGCTTGGTTGACTTGGGTTGAGCTGCTCCCCTTGGCTATGGCGGGACCGCTTTTCTACCACTCGGTCAGTACCGTTGGTTTGTTTGCTTCACGAGCGGAGCTCGTTTGTGTGATATTATTGTGTGCTTCCCCTTTTTCTCGTAGGTTGCTAGTTTAGTTAGACCTGTACCCTTTGTATGATAACATTAGGTAGCAAGCTTTCCCCCTTAGCTTAGGTTTTCCTCATGCATTCTTTAAAACACAAACCACACTCTTTGATTTTCTTTTCTTAAGAGCTTGTTATTTCCGCTCCATTCCCAAGCATAAGCCTCCAAAGGTCGAGCAGCGGAGTGTGAATGTAACTCGTTCACCTAATAAACACAAAACAAACAGAAATTAGTTAGCCGAGCTACGGTAGCTCTGATTCTGCAAAACAGATACGTAGGCAGCAGGGTAGGGCCCGTGCGAGCATAACACTTTCTTTTCCCTACATTCTGCATTCATTTTAGTCCAGATTAGCGTAGATTTGTTACACACCCATAGATTTAGACACAAGCGTGGATACCATCGAGTACGATGGGCGCGTGGGGTGCTAACACCTTCCCCTCGCGTAACCGACTCCCTTACCCTCTTCTCTGGTCGTGAGACCGTTGTTTTGTTTTGTGGTTTGCTGGCATTCCCTTCCTTTTCAGGATAAATATGTTAGTAGCGACTCTGTTAATTTTCGCGGTAGCGACAGCGGTCCAGGCAAAAGTTAGGGATTTATGGCAAGTAACTACATCAGACAAGACTTGATCATCAGCAGTCATCTGTTTATCATAAAGAAGTTCAACACTTTTCAACGGAAGCCTTGGCTCAGGAATTCCCAGTTGAGAGAGAGGATGGGGTCATTACATTTCAATGTACCTTTTCCACAAAATTACCACTTTCCAAACTTTGTAATAATCTATGGGGTCTTGCCTTTTGCAGGCTACCATTCTATTAAGAAAGTTTGAGCCTTTACCTTTCATTTGGCAATCTTAGTTCTTTCATATCTCTCAAAATGTCATTTATTGTTGATAGTAATTTTTGAAACAAAGAGAAAATTGATTTCAACAAAATCCTTTTGAAAATTATAAAAGAATTTTTACTTTGATTCATGAGTGCATTACAAGGAATGAATATGTTGATGTATTCATATGCAGAAGAATGTATTCCACTCAATGCACCTTCGGCCTGGTTCGAATATGGTTTAGAACTCGGTTACTGCGTTCTCTCAACTTCAATATTCCCTAGCCATCAAAAGATTGATAGCAGTTTCTGCTATGATGTTCAGTTTGGGACATGCTTGATTATGTCATCTTTGAACACCATCTCTTTCATCGTCAATGGTACGTCGATGAATTATTTCCTTTTATATCATCAGTGGTACGGTGGTATATATCTCTTCATGCCTTCAGTGGAACGTTGGTATGTGTTATCGTCAGTGGTACGGAGGTACATCTCTTTCATCGTCAGTGGTACGTCGATGAATCATCTCTTTTTATATCATCAGTGGTACGGTGGTATATTTCTTCATGCCTTCAGTGGAACGTTGGTATGTGTTATCGTCAGTGGTACGGCGGTACATCTCTTTCATCGTCAGTGGTACGTCGATGAATCATCTCTTTTTATATCATCAGTGGTACGGTGGTATATTTCTTCATGCCTCCAGTGGAACGTTGGTATGTGTTATCGTCAGTGGTACGGCGGTACATCTCTTTCATCGTCAGTGGTACGTCGATGAATCATCTCTTTTTATATCATCAGTGGTACGGTGGTATATTTCTTCATGCCTTCACTGGAACGTTGGTATGTGTTATCGTCAGTGGTACGGCGGTACATCTCTTTCATCGTCAGTGGTACGTCGATGAATCATCTCTTTTTATATCATCAGTGGTACGGTGGTATATTTCTTCATGCCTTCAGTGGAACGTTGGTATGTGTTATCGTCAGTGGTACGGCGGTACATCTCTTTCATCGTCAGTGGTACGTCGATGAATTACATCTCTTCATATCATCAGTGGTACGGTGGTATATATCTCTTCACACCTTCAGTGGAACGTTGGTATGTGTTATCGTCAGTGATACGGCGGTTCATCTCTTTCATCGTCAGTGGTACGTCGATGAATTATCTCCTTTTATATCATCAGTGGTACGATGGTATATCTCTCTTCACACCTTCAGTAGAACGTTGGTACGTGTTATCGTCAGTGGTACGGCGGTACATCTCTTCATATCATCAGTGGTACGATGGTGTGATTAGCATTCTGATTCAGGATGCATACTTTCTCATCCCCAGTGAAAGAGGATGATCCCCTTTTCTCATCCCCAGTGAAAGAGGATGCTATAACCTCTCTGACGCGAAGTGTTTTCCCCAGAGAAGTTTCTTTCTCCACCAAAGTTCCGTCTCTCCAACAGAGTCTTGCTTTCCCCAATGGAGTTTCTAAGACATTTGTTTCCCCAACGGAGTTATAGCAAGACATTTGTTTTCCCCAGTGGATCACCAGTTACTCCCCAGTGTTGTCATGCTCTATTATCATTACATGCATTCATTAACATTGCATTGCATCTTAGGATCAAAAATTGTGTTTTATATATTTAAGTCTCTTCGATTTTTGTCAAAAAAAAGATTTCCAATCATCGTATCTCCAAATCGAAGAAACTTAAATAGGGGCATCTGTCATACCCCAATTTTTGACCCTAAGATCACGCATCATTTGCATACCAATCATCAATCAAGAAGTTTTAACCTAGATCTCTACTTGCAATGTTGTGCTCAATTCATCTGCAAAGGAATCATCGAGCACCCATGTTTTAGTTTGTATATATTCCTTTACTAACCAAAATACCAAAAATATTGCCTTGTGCTCTTGTATGTTTGTGTTTTGTAGGTACCAAGTCAAAATACCCATCAAAGGAGCATTTTTCAACATTTTCACTGTGCAAATCGATTTGCATAAGGTGTAAATCGATTTACACAACTGTTTCTGCACCAGATTTGCTTCTGCCATCAGTGCAAATCGATTTGCATAAGACAGCAATCGATTTGCATAACTGTTTTTGCCCCAGATTTTGCCTTTTTTCAGCCATGTAAATAGATTTGCATAATGTGCAAATCGATTGCACCAGCACGAATTTGGAAAAATGAAGGCAAATTTCAGCTTTTTGAAGTGTTGACATCATTTGCAAGCATGGGAAGCATGACTTGGTTCTTACATTTGATTTCCTACATCATCTAATCATGTACCCTCATGTGATTGCATCAAGATCATTGGATTTCATTTTTGGCTCCAAATCACTTTTCCAAGCCTAATTCTATTTTCCAATCCTAACTCCAAGCCACAAAATTTCCCAAGCCTAAGTGCTATAAATTGAGGCACTCCCCTCTTCATTTTTCAAGCTTTGATAGCCAAGAAACTTATTGCAAATTCTCTCCTCACCTCTTCCAAACCCATCACTCAAAGCTCTTTCTCTTCCACACAAATTAGTGAGTCACATCTTGAACCTCACTAATTTAGAGCTAAACCTCAACATAAACACTAGTTTCTTCATCAATTGTGAGAGATCAAGGCTTGTGGTTGTGTGTTCTTGAAGAAGACTCAAAGTTTGTGAAGATTTGGTAAAATTCTAGATCCATTCCATGATTCAAGATGTGATCCATTGTTGTTTATGCTTGATGCACCTTTGGTGCTACATTGATGAGATTTGCTTGCTTAATTTATACATTTTCGTGCACAAATTGATCCAAGAGCATAAGGTGTTTGGTTTTATGTTTAAACAAAGTTTCTTCTCTTTATTTGCTGTTTTTTTGAAAACTGTGTTGTGCAAATCGATTTACATCTTGTGCAAATCGATTTACATAACTGAAAACTGCGCAGATTTTGAAAACAGAGTTATGCAAATCGATTTACACTCTGTGCAAATCGATTTACACTGGGCAGAATGCTGATTTTTGTAGTTTTTGACTTGTTTTTGGTTCTAACTCATCTTCTACTCCATTCTTTTGATATTTTCTTTGAATCACAAGTTAGAGGCCTAATTTCTCTCCAATTTCAATGGATTTAGGGCGTCGATAGGATGAGAATCCAAATCCGCAAAATTATGTGATTGAAATTATGGATGAAAGGAGCCTTTAATGTGGTTCCATCTTTTATTTCTTTTTATTCTGGTCGATGAAAGTCTTAATGCCTTGAGAATTCTTATGGATTCTTGGTGAAGACTAGATCACTCACCATTTTTCTTTTCGTGCGGTATTGCTTTCGGAAAACGATCTACATATCGTTCTTCTCGCATGCATTAGCACATAAAGTTTTGACCGGCCTCGTTGTAGGGTGATTTCTATATAAATCACTTGGCGATCTGCTTAACATAGCGCAATATTTCGTGTCCCGAATAAAAAAGATCAAATATGGAAGAGAATTGTATGCGGTTGATTTAAGACTTGTGGAGGTTTTTATCGTGTAGTCGCTATGATTTTATCAAGCTTCTGATAAACCCCATTGAATTTAAATCCGAGTACATCATTCACTCACCATCGATCTCCTACTAACTTTGATAACATACTTGACAAGTTTCAAGATGGTTATCTTTAACATTTAACAACTAACTTTAATTTCCGCACCTTTACTATACCGCTCTTTATATTACCGCTCTTTATATTACCGCTCTTTATATTTCTCGCTTTATCGCTTTACTTTATCATTTCATCATATTTACTTTCTGTCATTTTCTCTTTGTCCACTTGGGCCATACTTTATTTTTTCGCTAAAACACTAATAAATAATCAAAAATCTAAAAAATACATAAGGCTCTCTTTGGACTATCAGTTACTATCCCTAGCAATTTGGAGATTCGGACTTATGGACCTAGTACCTTTGGACTCATTCTATTACTATCATGTGATTGTTCTGTCTGTCTGGCATTGTTCTGTTGTATGTTTATGTGTGCAGGTATTTCCTTGAAAGCCCTTGATGGTTAATTCCAAGGCATTGAGATAAGGATTTTACCCAAAAACAGCCGTTACTCTGCCCAATTTTTGTCAGAATCTTAATGTGCTTAATGAAAAATGGTGCTAAGACAATAAGTTCATCTGGATCCCCAAGTGTTAATGTGTTGGTATTGATAAATCCAAAGGATGGGAAAACTACCTTGGCTCTTAATGTCAAGTGTTGACTTCTTATTTGGTTAGGCCGTTTCTTTCCTTAGCTTTTATTTTATGCATTAGGTTAGCCTCTTCATCTCCTCCCATTCTTAAATTTTCAAAATCTTCTCCCTTTTTCCAAAATATTCTTATGTTTGCAAACCTTTTCAAAACCTCTTTCTTTAAAAAATATCTTTCGCCCTTAGTGGCTTTTCTTCAAAAGTTTAGACACCGTTAATTGTCGAAACGAGTGGTTATACCCCACGATTTTGAAATTGATTGATAATAACGAGATCTTTTCCGCGTGAGAGAGCTAGTGGCATACTCGTTGATTTTATCCGAGTTGGCGCCCTTCTTTCATTTGCGATGCAAAGAACTTGTTTGTTCTCATGCTCAAGATCAATGGCTGAGTATTTCTCTCTAACGACAACAAAGTGTTTATTCGTTTTAAAACGTTTTTCCCAAAAGCGGAACTACATTAGCTCTGACTTCTCCATTGCACCGAGGAGGTATGTAGGCCCAAGGCTTAACGCTTTTCCGAGCTTATTTTAAAAATAAAACAAACCCTTTTTTAGCACACACACACAGATTTTCAAAAAGGTTCCCGTGGAGTACCACGGATATGAGGGGTGCTTTAAACCTTCCCCTCATATAATCAACACCCGTACCTGAGATCTCTTTCTTGTTTTAAAAAACAAAACTTTGGGTTTTTCGTTCTTTTCCCTTTTCCTTTGAAAAAATAAAGCGCGGTGGCGATTTCAAAACGGAATATTGATTCGAGTCAATCCCATGGCTTCGACATCAGATTTTCCCCGCTACACTAACAAAAGAAATTAATGGTTTAATTAGTGTTGGTCATCTCTGATGTATTCTTATGGATAAATTTTTATTTGTTTTTTTTTTGTTTTTGTTAAATCATTACAAATAGCTAAACCTCTTTGTTGTTTGGGATGGAAGATGAATTTCATTTTAGCTAGTTATTCGAGCTATATAATTTGTGAGTTCTAATTTATACCACTGATATATATATATATATATATATATATATATATATATATATATATATATATATATATATATATATATATATATATATATATATATATATATATATATATATATATATATATATATATATATATATATATATATATATATATATATATATATATATATATATATATATATATATATATATATATATGATTATTTTATTAATATTATATGTGATGCTTTTCTTTACTTGATCGTCATTGAATCAATTTTAATGAGTAATTCACTACTATTTCTAGAATAACGATTCACTTATAATTGTTTTAGAGATGTCGAATTATTGACATGTGATTAAAAAAAATGTAGTGGTCATTCATATTTTTTATGATACTCGTTTACCTAAGAGATTAGAATTCGGTGTTAGATAAAAGGTGTTAGATAAAGGAGACTTTGAGACAAGGAATTGGTCTTAGTTTATTTTTCTAAATTATCACAATCATTTATTTATTAGTTGTTGCAATGGTAGGAAAGGTAAGAATAAAACTGAGAAAATGCTTGATCGTGCTATTTGCAATTTCCCTTTGATTGATAACTGTCACTCTGTTGTTTGTAATACTCTGCATAAGACTAATTATGATCACTAACCAATCTTGTTTTCTATCAAATTGGATAATGTGAGCTTTAAGAGTCAGTTCAAATTTCATAAAATGTGGACTTTAGATGAGGACTGTGATAGGTTAATTAGAGAAGCTTGGACTGAAAATTTTCATGGTTGCCATATGTTTATCCTAGACCAGAAACTTAAGAACCTAAAGAATAAACTGAAAGTTTGGAATAAAAATAAGTTTGGTAATGTTCAAAATAAAACTATCTTGGCTGGAGGAAATCTGAAAGCTGTCCAAAAAGAGGTTGAGGATTACGGCTATAATGACATACTCCATGAAAAGGAAATCAAAGCTCAAAATGATTTGGACATTGCTCTTAACATGGAAGAGGAACTATGGAAGGAGAAGTCCAGACTTAATTGGCAATTACATGGGGATAGGAACACTAAGTACTTTCACACTTATGCTAAAATCAAGAGAAAAACCAAACTCATAACTTCTCTGCTCATAGAGGGTAAAATTGAGACTGATCAAGTTAAGCTAGATAGGCACATAGAAAATCACTTCACCAATCTGTTTAAATCTAATTTCCAGAGACAAGATATTGGTTTAATTAGAAGAGTTATCTTTAAACTTGTCAATGACCAAACTAATACTATGCTAATCAGAATACCCAATGCTAGTGAGATTCATGATGCTATCCTTAACCTCAATATAGATTCTGCTCCTGGTCCTGATGGATTTGGAGCTATCTTCTATGTTCACTACTGGGATATTACTCCCTCCGGTCTCAAATATAAGCAACAAAAAAAAATTCTATGGTCTTAAATATAAGCAAAAAAAATCAATATTTATTACATTCAATGTCACTATTCCAAATATACCCCTACAATTTTTTACATTTTAAATGTTTGCAACAATTTCCAAAGCAAAAAATAGGGACAGAATTAGAAAGAGAGTAAAAATTAAATGCATTGAGACATTCTCCTTAAAGGGTGAGCTTTTTTTCAAATTTGCTTATATTTGAGACCGGAGGGAGTATAAAGAATGATGTGATAAATGCTGTTAACCAATTTTTCTTGCAGGGCTGGATATCACCTAACTATAATGCTAACATTGTGGTTTTGATCCCTAAAACTAAGGAAGCTAACAACATTGATCTTTTCAGACCTATTGCCATGGAAAACTTTAAATTCAAAGTAATCACAAAGATTTTGGCTGACATGTTGGCAAGTATTCTTCCTTCTATTATTTCTCCTGAGCAGAAGGATTTTATAACAGGTAGAAGTATTAAAGATGGCATTTGTCTCACTTTTGAGGCCATCAATTTTGGGCAACAAGAGTTATAGTGGCAATGTAGCTTTAAAAATTGACATTGCCAAGGCTTTTGACTCTCTAAAATGGAATTTCATTTTGGAAACTTTGGACTGTTTTGGTTTTAACAGCATTTTTTGCAAATGGATTCACACAATCCTAAACTCAGCTACTCTTTCCATATGAGTTAATGACAATATGGTTGGTTACTTCAAGTGCTCCAATGGGGTGAGACAAGGAGATCCCCTCTCACCCCTCCTCTTTTGCCTGGCTGAAGATGTGCTCAGCAGAGGCATCACTGACTTAGTTACAAATAATCTGATCAACCTCATTCAAGCCAATAGAACTTGTATTGTTCCCTCTCACACTTTATTTGCAGATGATATTATGTTTTTTTGCAGGGGTAATAGTAAGTCTCTTATGTCAATTTCTAACCTCTTAAAGGAGTATGCCCTCAACTCTGGTCAGGTCTGCAATGGGGCCAAGTCCATAATATATGCTGGTGGTTTATCCAATGAAAGGCACTGCAGGCTAGCTGAAATTATAGGATTCACTAAGGCTTTCCCTCCCTTTCTTTATCATGGTGTTCCCATCTTTGTTGGTAAGCCCAAAGCATCTCACTTCCTTCCCCTTGCAGGTAAGATTAAGCTCAAACTTGCAACTTGGAAGGCAAATCTGCTCACCATGGCTGGCAGAGTTCTTTTAGTTAGAACTGTGATCTAGAGCATGATGGTACATTGCATCACCATATATGACTGGTCCTTGTTGAATGCAGTACAGGGCAAGCAACAAAAAATATTTGGAAATATTGATCCGGGAATTGTCATCCACAGAGATGGAGAGATGCCATTCAATAGTTTCTATGGTTTCGAGCTCGGGATTGAATGAGCAAAAAGTAAATAAAGATATAGACAGGAAAAGAATAAACACATTCTTAGAAGAGAAATAACTTATCAGGAATGTAAATATATTCACTCTTCACAAACATACACTTACCAACCCGTTATACTCAACCTACGATACTCATCTATGTCATCACGTATCTCTCACATAAGCGTCCATCTCTGGAGCACAAACGAGATCATCTCACAACTAAGGTTATTTCTAACGCGAAGTCGCGAGAACATCCGTATTCTCGCGTCGGCGATCTCTCGCGCGCCGCTCAAACACGAAAGCATTAAGAACATATACAAACAGTGAATGCTAGCTCTAAATCTATCTCTAGAGTTCAGAACCAACAGATTATCATCCTAGATAAGGATTCAAGCAGTTTATCTCTAAAGCAACCTAAATCCCCAGCATAGAGCAAAAATCCAGAACAATATCAACACAGATATGTAAAGCAAGTTAAATATAACATTATAATCGGTAAATATACATAAGATTCGAGTAACTATACAAACAAACCCAACACAAAAGAAATACACAGAGAATAGAGAAGATAAACCAAACATCTCGCGGGTTGTCAGCTCCGGTTGATGAGAAATCCACCTCCGATCTTCCAAGTGCATGACCCGGTGTTGTTTTCTAAGCTAATCTTGATCTAAGAATGAAAATGATGGAGTTGGAACCAAAAAATTTCCCAAAACCATACCCTAGAAATGTTACAAATGAAGAAATATAAACACAATTTTTGCTACGGCCGCTTAGCGGCCAAACTTCGCTGAGCGGACTACACGTATTACAAAAATATCTAGAACAGTAAACAGGGCTCTGCTTAGCGGCCAGAGCTGCCGCTTAGCGGCCAGGAAAATTGGTTCGCCACTGGAAAGCGCGCTTAGACGCCGCTAAGCGGACCTCTCTGCACAAATCTTGCTTATTTGATCCAAAATCGCGCAATCGGAGTTGTGCCTTCGACACTTTATTCCTCGAGGCTCCAATAAGCATGAATACCTATAAAAACAAAGGAAAAACTATTAAACGGTATATAAAACATATGAAAACTAAATAATGTGAATATATACACAAAAGTGGGGATTTTATTACAAAAACGGAATGAATAGAATCGATAAGTGTCACAATTATATACTCAAAATAACAACATTTTGGCACTTATCAGTCCTCAAGTATCATAAAGAGCATAGATTGTTGGACAAGGAATTTCATATGGAGTGGGAATATTGAGAAAAAGAAGCTAGTGATAGTGGCCTGGAGCAAATGTTGTAACAAAATTGATGATGGAGGTCTTGGTATAACCTCACTGAAGCACTACAACAAGGCTACAAACCTCCACCTCTGGTGGACCTTCCTGAACAAAAACCAGTCTTGGTCCAAGCTCCTAGATGCTAGAGTTGTTAAAAATGGTAGATTGATAAAATGCTCAATCAAGTCTTATCTATGGAAAGGATTCAAAGACTGGTACAACATTGTGATAGAGAATTGTGTTTGGATCCTTGGTAATGGCAAGAAAGTTAACTTCTGGCTGGATAATTGGATAGGGGAAGTGCTTGCTTTCAAGTATAAGATTCCAATTCTGATGCATTCTAAGATCAATTCAAAGGTGGCAGACCACTGAAAGCATAATAACTGGGCCATCCACAGCAATATTATCACAGTACCATCTATCCTTGACACCATTATCCCTTTCTCCATATTTGAGATGGATATGGAAGACTCCCTTGCTTGGAGGAACATTAAGAATGGAAATCTAACAATTAAGTTTGCATATGACATAATTGCAAAAGCTAGCAATACTGGAACATGGAAATCCTTCCCATGGGATATTTACTCTGCTCCCTCTCATTCCATGGTTACTTGGAGGCTAATGCACAATAAGATTCTCACTGATGAAAACATGGCTTCAAGGGGTTTCTCTTTACCTTCTATATGTTCTTTATACAACTGCAATGCTGAAACATCCACTCATTTATTCTTTGAATTTTTTTTGCAGTTAAACTTTGGAGTTGGTTCAGCAGCACTTTAGATAGCCCTATTGTCATCAAAGTTTTGCCTGACTGTCTACAAATAATCAATGAAGCTTGGAGTCAACAAGCAATGACTGTGATCAAGTGCAACATTGTTTTCATCATATATCAACTGTGGCAGGCTCGCAACATGGCCAGATTTGAGGACAACCTTTTGCCTTGGCAGCGATGCATTAGTAATGTGGCAGCTAGAGCTAAATTGGTAGGAAGGCTGACTGGAAAAAGGAGATAATTCTATTAAAAGCTTCTCCTTCCTCAAGAAATTTGAAATCATATTCCATCCTCGTAAGCTGAAAATGACAGTGGATATGTTGTGGAGTCCTCCAGGTGCTGGATGGATTAAATGCAACATCGACGGAGCTGTAGCCGGTTCTACCTCTCTTGCTTCTTGCGATGGTATTTTCCGTGATGCTCAAGCTAACCATGTCATTAGCTTCAGTGTCTTCTTGGGTCCTGGTTCTTCTGTGTTTGAAGAATTCATGGCAGCGGTTTTGGCAATAGAAAAGGCTCGTCATTTGAATTGGACAGAGCTGTGGTTGGAAACAGATTGTGCACTTCTTGTCAAAGCTTTTTCAGATTCAAGCTTGGTCCCGTGGAAAATCAAATCTCGTTGGCTTACGTGTTGGGCATATACACTCTCCATTGATTTTAGGATCATACATATTTTCCGTGAAGCCAATTTTTGTACGGATGTCTTAGCTAATATCGGCTTAAAGAGAAAAAGTGTAATTTGGTTTAATCATGTGCATAGTGACATTTACTCGGATTACTTGTTAGACAATGCGAGAATCCTTAGGCTTAGGCTTTGTTCTTAAGAGGTTTTGACTTGGTCCCCCTCTTGTGTCTCTTGTTTTCCTTTCCTTTTGATTATATATATATATATATATATATATATATATATATATATATATATATATATATATATATATATATATATATATATATATATATATATAATTCTTTTTTGTTTAAAAAAAAATTGTTGCGGTTAAAACCTCCATTATCATATAATGACAAAGAGATTATCATATAGTACAAAGAGAGGATTTGAACAATTTTAATTGTTGTTTATTTTAGTAACTTCTCGTCAATATATTTTCAATCCATTTAATTTTAATTGCAACCAACTCTTCTGCAAATCCTCCTATTTTTCAAAATATATATTTTTACGATTTTAAATTATTTAATTAATCACAAATTTTGCGAAGATAAAAAAATTACATGACGATAATTTGAGTGCGTGTTTGCTTTTGTGTTGGCAAAATAAAAAACGCTTGTCTACTTTTTTTTGCTTTAATTTGAAGATTCTCAAAATTTACCTAAAATGATATCGAAATATGGTATTTTCAATTCAAATGATCTATCAAACACACACTTGGTACATTTGGAGAATAATTCATCTCTAGGCTATCAAAATTTAGTATATTATAATCTCTTTTCTTTTATTTTTGGATTTTTTTCTATCTATTCCATGGATTAAGAATCATTTCAATTTCTCAACAAAAAAAAAATCTAATAATTCTATCCAAATTCAGTATATTACAATCTCCTTTCTTCAGGGCCGGCCCAAGGGCCAAGCTACCCAAGCTAGGGCTTTAGCCCTCAAAAGTTTGGGCTTAAAAAAACCTAATGTTTTTTCTATTTAATTATAAGAATATATAATGACACTTGAGTTACATGTTAAGTTGATAAAATATAGGCCTCTATTCCTTTTGATATTGAGTTCAACTTTTAGCAACCACAAAATTAATATTTTAAAATACATTTGAAAGAACTCACTTTAAAATTTGCTTTAGGCCTCTAAACGAGTTGGACCGGCCCTGCCTTACTTTTATTTTTAGATTTTCTCTATCTATTTCATAGAATAAGAATTCTTTTAATTTTTCAAAAGAAATGGAGATGTCTACTATCTACTATCTACCCATCTACCCATTATTATAAGATTGAGCATACTACCGAAAATGCCCTTTCCTCCAAAACAAAATACACTAACAATTGTCCATTTTGGTAATTAACAAAATAAACCCTTCTTTTTACTACTTTTCACAACAAATTCACCAAGTGTTGCAATATCATTGGTTCAATTTCACTTTTCCCTCTTTCCCTCATTTCAAAATCATATCCCTCTCTCTTCTTCCTCCTCATTACGTATTCTGTTCTCTCCCCCTTCTTCTCTACTATCTCTTTTTCCTTTTCTCACTCTCATTTCTCTCAGGGTTTCATTTTGAAACACTCTCTCTTTCTCTTCAAACATAGACTATTCTTTTCTTCCTTTTTTTTCATTCTCTCTCATTTCTTTAACCTTTCCACACTTCTCTCTTCAATTTTTTCGTTCTCTTTTCCATCAAACCCTAGCACGCCGCCGCTCCTTTCTCCTCCTTATTTGCTGCATTTGTTTTTATTTTTTCAATGTTCATGTTCAATGTTGATGTTAATGGCTGGTGTTTTGCTTTCTCTGTGTAATGTGTATTACTCTTCCAAATTTTTTCCTGTTTCTATGGTTCTTTTCTGATTTTAATAGATTGCAACAAATTTTGACATGTCTTCGGGTTTTGCAGATGGTATGTGTAGATCTGGTTTTGCAGATGGTATGTGTAGATCTGGTATTGTAGGTCCCATTTGTGTTGACTTTGTCTCAGCTCGCATTCCCTGAGTCGAAGTTGAAATAAAGATATGATTTTCTTTGTTTTAGGTAATTTTATTTAATCATTTATGAAATTGCAGCAAATGGGATTCAATGATATTGTCTCAAACATAGTTATTGTGTTTTATTGTTTTGATTTCTTGCTTGATTTTGATTTATTTTTTCATGTGAACAAACTGGATATATACACGGTTCTTGATCATTTACCATTCTTCTTCATGTCTACAAAGGTATTATTCTCTTCTTCCAATATATTTTGTAAGAAAACCCATTCATAGAAATGAACGATGAGTCTAACATGTGAAATATGGTGTTACTGATTCCTTTTCTGCTTGTCATGAAGGGTTGTTGAAAAACATGCGCAAACTTTTCTGCATCGTGAGAAGAAAAGAGTAAGAAACTTATCCTAGCAATATCACCGATAGATCCATCATTTAGTTATTTCAGTTAAAATTCATAATTTGTGTGAATTTTACTCTGCAATGATTGTGAATTTTTGCAGGTATTCTCTGCTTTTGGTACTGTATAGAAAATCGCAATGTTCGAAAATAATGGTCAAACTCGGGCACTAATTCAGTACCCTGGTATCAATCCTATTTGTCTTTTAGTTCTTCAGTACCCTGGGCTTTATCTCCGATGGTGGATGCACATGAACGATGCGATCCCGACAGTTACAATGGCTTCTCCTTTTTTCTCTTTTGTTTTCAATATCTTTTTTGTTTTCTAAAGGCTGCTGTTTGGAATTTTGGTTTTGAATTTAATTAGATATGTTTTATGCGAAGTGTTGTTAGGGATGGTGGAAGTGATTTGCAGGTCAAATGGCGTATTCCTGCAAAAGTCAGTTAATATTTGCACCATTCTGTGATGCAAAGAAGGGATGTTTTTCATCACATGGTTATCATAACTTTTAAGTTTTATACTAGCATATCATAAAGCACTTACATAGTTATCATTGATTTTAAGCTTCTACTTTATTAAGTTTTATCACTATTGTCAATTACAGATTAATACATTTTAATAGCACAATCAATGTCAATTTGAACATGATAGTGAAGTTTATAACAATTGGTTAAAAATTGCGGTCTATAGTAATTTGTGAGGTTTCAGTGTTAGTGACATTAGTTATAACATTTGATGTGGATATGTGATTTGTTAGGTGTGAATCAATGTCTGTGAATCAACGAAGTTCACTTTGTGTGTCAAACTTTTGCAGGGCAGGGTACAAGTGAAATCAACGAAGTTCACTTTGATTAAACATTTACAATGGATAAACCTTTGGCGGGTCTGAGAATTGGGTATTGTTGTCGATTTCTGGGGATAAGCCTACTCCTAGAATCAATGTATATATTTCTCACTCTTTTTTTCCGTCATTTTTTTATAATTGTCCGATTTCTGGGTATTGTTGTCGATTATAACAATATTATACTAATGTTGGATGCAGGTTTAACCCAACTTCCAAGACCGCAAAATCCTACTCACGACAAAGCAAACACATAATAGTTAGAGTCATATCGTAATAATGATAATGGTTTTCATTTTATTTTTGTCTCCTTACTAACTTGAAAATTTAAGTTATGTTTCTTTAGAACACATCTGGTATGACCCTTCCCATTTCACAGGTACTAATACACATAATATAGGTCAGAGTTTGTCATAGTATTGCATTTGTAAATATATCTACGCATCAAGAAGGAAACATACAGAATGTTATAGATGTTTTACCTTGGATATTGTTCTTTCTACATTCATAATGCATTGATTACATATTCCAGCCTCATTTTTGGGGTCTATGCTTTCTTTTAAAATTATTCCAATTTCAAATTCATCTATTTGCAGTTACAAATATTACAAAATCAATAACTATAACCATTTTGAAATATTATTAGTACTAGTACTTAGACCCGTGCGAGGCACGGGTTAAATATTTTCTAAGTAAATTTATTTATAGTAAAAATTTTATTGTATAGATAAAATGTCATTGTTATTAATAGTATACATAAAAAAATTTAATTTAACTAATTTATTTTTGTAAATTATAATATAATTTAGACATTTTTAATTTATTAATATTTTGTGTAAGTTTTAAAAACAATTAACTCGTTAGATAAAAAATATCACAAAACACATATAAAATCATTTAGTTATTAATAATTTAATCATATAAAAATTACCAAGGTAAATCATATTGTAATTTAAAAAAAAAAGTAAAAATATATTGATATAAATAATTTCGATACAAGTTGCATTTGCAATTTAAAATATAAGTTAATTATTTTGACCTTTTATAATATTATTTAACTATTTAAAAGAAATTTAGATAAAAACAATAAATACAAAAGTGCGACCACGGGTTAAAATTTATTTAAGTAAATAAAATATTTTAAAACTAATTATAATTTATAAAAAAAAAGTTATAATTACAAATTTACAAATAGTTTAAGTAAATAAAATATTTTACATCCTAAAAAGAATAAATGAAAACAAAATTTTCACTATATATTGTCAGGAATTATTTACGATTCAAATTCTTATTTTTTTAATGAAATTATATTAAAAGACTTATAATTTCATTTTTATTTATTTATTGTCAAGGATTATCATCAATGTAAATTCTAACTCAATAAAAATATGTCAAATAATATATAATCAGTTATAGCTCCTCCTCTTCTACCTTAACCGTCACTTTTCTTCTTTTTCCTTCCTCTCTCTCAAAGAGGGGTGATTTAGGATCAATTTTGATCCAAAATCACCCCTCCAAATCGTTTTTGTTTATCTATTTCTTAAATAAGTGATTTTCACACCTTTTCTTTTTGTCTTTTTTTGTGATTTCGTGGGTCATCGTTTGTTTTGATTTCCCATATTTCTGTGGTGTATTTTGATTTCTCGTCTTTGTGCGGGTATTTTGTTTTTTCGTTTTTGTGCGGTGTTCATTTGTTTCAAGTTGAAAGATTAGTTTCGATCTAGTGCATATTCAATCAATGACTTTGGTGCCGTCAACGCTACAGATCCGGAAGCATGAAAATTTCGGACATCTCAATACAGTCAATACATTAATATTTGTAGGCATATGTAATTTGTCGTTTTATGCTATTAACATGGATGCTGTGGATTTGTTCGCAGATTCATCCTTTTTGTTTTTGGCGATTTTGAATTTGTATTGCAACGATGTACTCTACCGATTTGAATGAATGAATATCATTTATTTTCTGTCAAAAAAAAATTTATTTTTGGATTTGAGCTACTAATAAAAAAATAGTTTTCATCATCAACAAATTATTCTTTTAAATGAAAATGATTTACACATTAATTATAAATCAATTTCATAAATATTACTTATTCATTAAAACTTTAATATATAAAATTAATTTTTTTAAATTTAATATAATTGATATATTAGTAACAATTATTTTGATTCATCTTATTAATTTAAACATTCAACATATCCTTAATTTTTCAAACAAAATCAATTGAAAAAATTTCAGTCAATTAAAACGAATCTTTATTTTCTATTATTTCTTCTAAAATTTATTACTTTTAAAATTCAACATATTTTCAAATGGTTATAAAATCTTATATAATAATGATTTAAATAAAACAATTAAAAAGAATATATTACAAACAAAATCAATAATATTTTAGAGGCACGTAAGATAATGACTTAAATGTATATCCGTGTGAGGCACAAGTTAAGATTTCTTTAAGTAAAAAAATTATTTTAGAACTACTTATAATTTATAAATAAAGTTATACTCACTCCGTTTTTTATTATAAGTCGTTTTAGACTTTTCACACAAATTAAGAAAAATAATAATTGTTGTATGAAAATAAGAAATTACGAAGGTTTTTACAAAATTATCCTTCATTAATGACATGTGGAAGATAAATTTATATAATTGAAAGGAGAGAGAATAATAAATATTTAAGGATATAATAGGAAAAATAGCATTAATTATTCATTGGAATTGTAAAGCAACTTATATTAAAATACAATTTTTTTCCAAAACGACTTATAATAAAAAACGGAGGGAGTAGTAAACTTATAATCTATTATAATATGTCTTTGTAATTAGTAGTATACATAAAAAAAATCTTCAAATAATAAAGTATTTATTGTTAATAGATATATTTGTTGAAAAAGGCAAAGAAGGACTAGTTGTTTTGTTCCTTCACAACTCACATTCAACTAAATAGTGAAATGAATCAATAGAAACTTGACACTCATGGATGTTAAAGTGGCGAAGCTGTTGATTCTGCCATTTCTCGGTGACAGAGAGAGAGAGAGCAAGTAGCCTTGAGCAAGTAAGGGCATGTAAAAACAAAAAAGAAACCTAAATCCAAAACCTGCAATAACAATCCATATCAAAATTGCCTTGTCCGGTCATAAAGACAAAGAAAAGAAAAAAAACTGAAACAAAATTATGTTGCACCATGCTCGTATTATAATAATCACCTAATTTTGGTGATCCTAACAACTTTATAAAGTGATACAATGATCGGAAATAAATTTTATTAATCAATTTAATTAAAATTGTATTGACCAATCAATTTATTTGATCTATTTTATAATCATTTAATTTCTTATCATCAAATATCTTAAGATTCATTTATTGATTTTTGTAGTAAATAATTTTAAATGATAATATCATTTATAAGTAATAGATGGATTGCACTAATGTATTTAAAGTGGCATGCAAACCAAGCGCTTGGCATCGAGTGGCAAACGACTTTCTGCCCTAACGATATTCGGGGAATACCGAGTTTGATTTCTGGCAGAAACAACGCTTGGCCAGTGCACGCTCCTCCGTAGCACGAGCCGGATTAGTCGATCTACTAAGTAGGTCGGAACCGGTGCGAAAGAAAAAAAAATGGCATGTGCAAGTAGAATCCAAAATGAAAATTTGACGAATTCGAATACCAACTTTCATATGAACTCCTTTTTATTTTATTTACTCTCAAAATTTCAAGAAGTTAGAACACAAACCACGTGACAATAGGTAAATATGTGCAGGATCAGGATGTCTAATATCAAATTCTCCCATATTGAAATGAAAAAAGTACAATCTCCATAAAACGAATTTGCTTAAAAGATAGAAAGTATAAGTCATATCTAAATTTCAACTAAGAGACCACAATTAAAAGGATACTATATGAGCAACAATGGAAAATAACAATTATGTGCTGAAAATAGCTACTTACAAAACACCATAATGCAAATTTACACTTTGAAGAAAAAGATACACATAAATGAAACTAAATAAATAACTTCCAAATAGAACCATTGGCTTCAACCTTGTGCCAAAGGGAATGAAGAAATCTGCACAGTGACATGTGTGATAATTGTGATTCCACATATTGCTGCAAAGTATATAAAAAATGGATGATCTGGTGCCTGTCAATGAAAATAAGCACTTTCAATAAAACCAAATGCCCTTAAGTTTTCTTTAAAAATCAAAATATAAGTGTCATTCTAAACAATAGAAACAATTGGGATATCAGATTATATACTTGAGAATGTAGTTGCAGATTTATGAAAATATAGGAAATGCAATGACAAAAAGAACAACACCAAGAATTAACACAAAAGCGCTTACATATGTGGCTTTCTCACTGTCAGTTTCAAATGGTAAAACCATACCGGCAAAAAGATATCAGATTATAAGTATGTGTGTAACAAAAATTACTTTTTAGTGTAACCTCAAAGAATTATCCCTCAAAGAAATATCAATGTTGATACCTCTTTCACGCTCCGCCTTAAGCTTGTAAAGAATTCATGCATACTTGAATGAGCGTTTGTTCATCTCAGGTGCTTCCCATGATAATACGAACATTTTCTATTTCCATGATTCTTAACTGCAATACGCACAAAAGTAAGAACTAATAGGCAAACATAAAGAAAAGATTATAAATTTAGTGCACTTTGATAGTTAAGATACACTTCTTCCATCACTACAACAACATTAACAGGCAAAGTTTCTGATAAACACTTCTTCAATCAGAGGTTTTAGCATTCACCTTTTTCAGATAAACACTTGAAGGTTGGAGGAAGACAGATATTTTGTGGTATTTAAATGAAGAGGATTTTTCCTCTGATGTAATGATGCACTTCCATCAAAAGGATATGGAAAGTTGTGTTTGTGGTTATTAAGTTATGACTTTTCTTGTTACTATATGCTACGTTTGTTTTTCCAAAAGATAAATAAAGGCTTTTCAATTTCCAACGTGTATCTTGAGTTGCTCTTTGATAATAATAATTAGGTTTAAGTTTAGGCTATTCAAATTCAAATTCACTAATTAATCGAATAATAATAATAACATATTAAAATAAATAAAAAAATGTTTGGAATAAATTTGGTGATGACACGTCATCGTTATTTATTGTCAAATCAATATAAATCAGAATAGTTTAAGCTTTTAATTAGAAGGTTAATTATGGTTTATCCAGGTACTTTACATTTTATATATTTATATTGATATTGATATATTGATTTTAGGAGATTGGTCAATTAAATAAAGACTTAAACAATCTGAAAATAATAGTATAAATATTTTTTTTAAAATTGTTAATTATAGAAAAGTTAAATAGACACTTGAATGATTATTTCAAAATGACATTGAAAGTTGGAAAGTTTTTGTTTTCCCACAAATTTTGAGAACTTAAATAGACACTTGAATTATTATTGAGTTTTTTGAATTAATTTAAAACATATAGATATAATTAAATAAAATGAATAGAATTATATTAATTAAAGCTTTTCCTTTTATAGCATAAATAAAAACAACAACATGCATGAGAGGCTGACAAGTGGCAAACTTGCCAAAGTTCTCATTTTGCTTTATTATTATGTATGATTCCAGCCTCATTTTTGGGGTCTATGCTTTCTTTTAAAATTATTCCAATTTCAAATTCATCTATTTGCAGTTACAAATATTACAAAATCAATAACTATAACCATTTTGAAATATTATTAGTACTAGTACTTAGACCCGTGCGAGGCACGGGTTAAATATTTTCTAAGTAAATTTATTTATAGTAAAAATTTTATTGTATAGATAAAATGTCATTGTTATTAATAGTATACATAAAAAAATTTAATTTAACTAATTTATTTTTGTAAATTATAATATAATTTAGACATTTTTAATTTATTAATATTTTGTGTAAGTTTTAAAAACAATTAACTCGTTAGATAAAAAATATCACAAAACACATATAAAATCATTTAGTTATTAATAATTTAATCATATAAAAATTACCAAGGTAAATCATATTGTAATTTAAAAAAAAAGTAAAAATATATTGATATAAATAATTTCGATACAAGTTGCATTTGCAATTTAAAATATAAGTTAATTATTTTGACCTTTTATAATATTATTTAACTATTTAAAAGAAATTTAGATAAAAACAATAAATACAAAAGTGCGACCACGGGTTAAAATTTATTTAAGTAAATAAAATATTTTAAAACTAATTATAATTTATAAAAAAAAAGTTATAATTACAAATTTACAAATAGTTTAAGTAAATAAAATATTTTACATCCTAAAAAGAATAAATGAAAACAAAATTTTCACTATATATTGTCAGGAATTATTTACGATTCAAATTCTTATTTTTTTAATGAAATTATATTAAAAGACTTATAATTTCATTTTTATTTATTTATTGTCAAGGATTATCATCAATGTAAATTCTAACTCAATAAAAATATGTCAAATAATATATAATCAGTTATAGCTCCTCCTCTTCTACCTTAACCGTCACTTTTCTTCTTTTTCCTTCCTCTCTCTCAAAGAGGGGTGATTTAGGATCAATTTTGATCCAAAATCACCCCTCCAAATCGTTTTTGTTTATCTATTTCTTAAATAAGTGATTTTCACACCTTTTCTTTTTGTCTTTTTTTGTGATTTCGTGGGTCATCGTTTGTTTTGATTTCCCATATTTCTGTGGTGTATTTTGATTTCTCGTCTTTGTGCGGGTATTTTGTTTTTTCGTTTTTGTGCGGTGTTCATTTGTTTCAAGTTGAAAGATTAGTTTCGATCTAGTGCATATTCAATCAATGACTTTGGTGCCGTCAACGCTACAGATCCGGAAGCATGAAAATTTCGGACATCTCAATACAGTCAATACATTAATATTTGTAGGCATATGTAATTTGTCGTTTTATGCTATTAACATGGATGCTGTGGATTTGTTCGCAGATTCATCCTTTTTGTTTTTGGCGATTTTGAATTTGTATTGCAACGATGTACTCTACCGATTTGAATGAATGAATATCATTTATTTTCTGTCAAAAAAAAATTTATTTTTGGATTTGAGCTACTAATAAAAAAATAGTTTTCATCATCAACAAATTATTCTTTTAAATGAAAATGATTTACACATTAATTATAAATCAATTTCATAAATATTACTTATTCATTAAAACTTTAATATATAAAATTAATTTTTTTAAATTTAATATAATTGATATATTAGTAACAATTATTTTGATTCATCTTATTAATTTAAACATTCAACATATCCTTAATTTTTCAAACAAAATCAATTGAAAAAATTTCAGTCAATTAAAACGAATCTTTATTTTCTATTATTTCTTCTAAAATTTATTACTTTTAAAATTCAACATATTTTCAAATGGTTATAAAATCTTATATAATAATGATTTAAATAAAACAATTAAAAAGAATATATTACAAACAAAATCAATAATATTTTAGAGGCACGTAAGATAATGACTTAAATGTATATCCGTGTGAGGCACAAGTTAAGATTTCTTTAAGTAAAAAAATTATTTTAGAACTACTTATAATTTATAAATAAAGTTATACTCACTCCGTTTTTTATTATAAGTCGTTTTAGACTTTTCACACAAATTAAGAAAAATAATAATTGTTGTATGAAAATAAGAAATTACGAAGGTTTTTACAAAATTATCCTTCATTAATGACATGTGGAAGATAAATTTATATAATTGAAAGGAGAGAGAATAATAAATATTTAAGGATATAATAGGAAAAATAGCATTAATTATTCATTGGAATTGTAAAGCAACTTATATTAAAATACAATTTTTTTCCAAAACGACTTATAATAAAAAACGGAGGGAGTAGTAAACTTATAATCTATTATAATATGTCTTTGTAATTAGTAGTATACATAAAAAAAATCTTCAAATAATAAAGTATTTATTGTTAATAGATATATTTGTTGAAAAAGGCAAAGAAGGACTAGTTGTTTTGTTCCTTCACAACTCACATTCAACTAAATAGTGAAATGAATCAATAGAAACTTGACACTCATGGATGTTAAAGTGGCGAAGCTGTTGATTCTGCCATTTCTCGGTGACAGAGAGAGAGAGAGCAAGTAGCCTTGAGCAAGTAAGGGCATGTAAAAACAAAAAAGAAACCTAAATCCAAAACCTGCAATAACAATCCATATCAAAATTGCCTTGTCCGGTCATAAAGACAAAGAAAAGAAAAAAAACTGAAACAAAATTATGTTGCACCATGCTCGTATTATAATAATCACCTAATTTTGGTGATCCTAACAACTTTATAAAGTGATACAATGATCGGAAATAAATTTTATTAATCAATTTAATTAAAATTGTATTGACCAATCAATTTATTTGATCTATTTTATAATCATTTAATTTCTTATCATCAAATATCTTAAGATTCATTTATTGATTTTTGTAGTAAATAATTTTAAATGATAATATCATTTATAAGTAATAGATGGATTGCACTAATGTATTTAAAGTGGCATGCAAACCAAGCGCTTGGCATCGAGTGGCAAACGACTTTCTGCCCTAACGATATTCGGGGAATACCGAGTTTGATTTCTGGCAGAAACAACGCTTGGCCAGTGCACGCTCCTCCGTAGCACGAGCCGGATTAGTCGATCTACTAAGTAGGTCGGAACCGGTGCGAAAGAAAAAAAAATGGCATGTGCAAGTAGAATCCAAAATGAAAATTTGACGAATTCGAATACCAACTTTCATATGAACTCCTTTTTATTTTATTTACTCTCAAAATTTCAAGAAGTTAGAACACAAACCACGTGACAATAGGTAAATATGTGCAGGATCAGGATGTCTAATATCAAATTCTCCCATATTGAAATGAAAAAAAGTACAATCTCCATAAAACGAATTTGCTTAAAAGATAGAAAGTATAAGTCATATCTAAATTTCAACTAAGAGACCACAATTAAAAGGATACTATATGAGCAACAATGGAAAATAACAATTATGTGCTGAAAATAGCTACTTACAAAACACCATAATGCAAATTTACACTTTGAAGAAAAAGATACACATAAATGAAACTAAATAAATAACTTCCAAATAGAACCATTGGCTTCAACCTTGTGCCAAAGGGAATGAAGAAATCTGCACAGTGACATGTGTGATAATTGTGATTCCACATATTGCTGCAAAGTATATAAAAAATGGATGATCTGGTGCCTGTCAATGAAAATAAGCACTTTCAATAAAACCAAATGCCCTTAAGTTTTCTTTAAAAATCAAAATATAAGTGTCATTCTAAACAATAGAAACAATTGGGATATCAGATTATATACTTGAGAATGTAGTTGCAGATTTATGAAAATATAGGAAATGCAATGACAAAAAGAACAACACCAAGAATTAACACAAAAGCGCTTACATATGTGGCTTTCTCACTGTCAGTTTCAAATGGTAAAACCATACCGGCAAAAAGATATCAGATTATAAGTATGTGTGTAACAAAAATTACTTTTTAGTGTAACCTCAAAGAATTATCCCTCAAAGAAATATCAATGTTGATACCTCTTTCACGCTCCGCCTTAAGCTTGTAAAGAATTCATGCATACTTGAATGAGCGTTTGTTCATCTCAGGTGCTTCCCATGATAATACGAACATTTTCTATTTCCATGATTCTTAACTGCAATACGCACAAAAGTAAGAACTAATAGGCAAACATAAAGAAAAGATTATAAATTTAGTGCACTTTGATAGTTAAGATACACTTCTTCCATCACTACAACAACATTAACAGGCAAAGTTTCTGATAAACACTTCTTCAATCAGAGGTTTTAGCATTCACCTTTTTCAGATAAACACTTGAAGGTTGGAGGAAGACAGATATTTTGTGGTATTTAAATGAAGAGGATTTTTCCTCTGATGTAATGATGCACTTCCATCAAAAGGATATGGAAAGTTGTGTTTGTGGTTATTAAGTTATGACTTTTCTTGTTACTATATGCTACGTTTGTTTTTCCAAAAGATAAATAAAGGCTTTTCAATTTCCAACGTGTATCTTGAGTTGCTCTTTGATAATAATAATTAGGTTTAAGTTTAGGCTATTCAAATTCAAATTCACTAATTAATCGAATAATAATAATAACATATTAAAATAAATAAAAAAATGTTTGGAATAAATTTGGTGATGACACGTCATCGTTATTTATTGTCAAATCAATATAAATCAGAATAGTTTAAGCTTTTAATTAGAAGGTTAATTATGGTTTATCCAGGTACTTTACATTTTATATATTTATATTGATATTGATATATTGATTTTAGGAGATTGGTCAATTAAATAAAGACTTAAACAATCTGAAAATAATAGTATAAATATTTTTTTTAAAATTGTTAATTATAGAAAAGTTAAATAGACACTTGAATGATTATTTCAAAATGACATTGAAAGTTGGAAAGTTTTTGTTTTCCCACAAATTTTGAGAACTTAAATAGACACTTGAATTATTATTGAGTTTTTTGAATTAATTTAAAACATATAGATATAATTAAATAAAATGAATAGAATTATATTAATTAAAGCTTTTCCTTTTATAGCATAAATAAAAACAACAACATGCATGAGAGGCTGACAAGTGGCAAACTTGCCAAAGTTCTCATTTTGCTTTATTATTATGTATGATTAAAAATCAAGTAGCAGTCATGAAATATTGGAAAGCCAATAACTATATCTATACCTATTTTAAAATATTATTAGTTTTAAAAAACAAAAAAGAGTATTTTTTATAATTTTTTTAATAAAATTAGTTTTGAAAATATAATGAAAAATATATCATTTTAAAGATAAAATGACCGGGTCTTTGTCAACTCAAAATTAAAAGGGGCATAAATTGTCAACTCAAAATTAAAAGGGGCATGAATTTTGGATTTATGCCATTATCATTTTTAAAAAAATTTAAGTGACAATTTAATGTATTAGTTTTGAAAATATAAAGAAAAAATATATCATTTTAAAGATAAAATAACCGGGCTTTGTCAAAACCAAACCAAAATCCACTCTACTACCAAACCAAAATCCAGCCAGTTGAACTAAAGGAAGGGAGGGTGAGGAAGAAAATGATATCTTTTAGCATTAGCAACTATATTCATAAGCTCGATAATAGCCAGAATCAGGTAAAGACCATTTCTTCACATTTATTGTTAAAAACCATGTTTAAACTTTCCCTTTCTCATTTCTTTTGAGCCGAAATTAAGAAATCAAACTGTTATTTATTGGCCTTTTTCCTGAACTTCGACTTTCTTTCCTACCAATTTCACCCATTCCTTATTTTTAAATAGTTGATAAGAAATACCTACAAATCTGTCCACCTTTAGAACCTTTAGAAAGTGGGTGATATGATTTTTTCTATTTTGTGAATCTTTCTTTTATGGTCTATTGACAAACATGTTTGCAAGATCAAGTTTCTATGTTATTTTATGTCTTATATATTGTATGTTGAGAGTTGCATTCTAGAATATAATTTAGATAGACATATAATCATATCACATTCAAATAAATGTGTATAGGGAGCCATATATGTGTGTGTGTATATATATATATATATATATATATATATATATATATATATATATATATATATATATATATATATATATATATATATATATATATCATAATAATCATGCTATAAAATGATTGTAGGTGAAAGATTATAGACCACTTTGGCCAATATGTAGGAATTGTTTTGTAATATAAGAAAGATTATAGACCAATTATATAGCAGCACATTATGTAAACCAGAAGAAGCAGTCAATTTATTAACAAATTTTGATAAAAGAAAAATTATTTATTACTCTGTTCCAAGTGGTTATATAGATTCAATATTGATTTTATTGAAAACTAAAATGTGAGTTTATGGGTTTTGCATTGTTGAACTTTTTTGGGTTTACGTTAGTCCCTCTCAACTTCATTTTTTTTGAGTTTTAATACAATTAAAAATTTATTTATATCACGGGTCACTATCAACACAATATCAAATTGAATTATTTTATTTACCTCACGAGTCACTTATTAATTTATTTTTTAACTTCAATAAAATAAAAATTGTATTTTATGTTACTGGTCACTATCAAATTATTACTTTTATTTAAAGACAAAATTATTATTATTTTTAAATACACTAAAATTTATATGATTATTGTTCAATTGACAATTAAGTAAATATTTTCATATTTTTCATTTATATTTTAAATTTCTTATAATATTATGAAGTTAATATTCTATTAAAATTTATATTTTTTTCATGTCTAATTAATTTACATATTAATTAATAAAATTGTTGATAACAGCATTTAACATTAATTTTCATATTATTCAAAATATACCCGCACGGGTCTCTTACTAGTACAAACAATTAATAATAGATTGACCAATGTGACTAATATGCCCTTTGCTAAAAAACTTTTTATACATAAAAAAGGGCAATTATGTAACTAACAAAATAACATATCACTTTTTCAACTTTTCAATAATCAAGCGCCAATTGTTGGTTTCTCATTGGTCCAACTTGTTAGAACAAGATTTGTTCTGATCAATTATCTTAGTTTTGATGATAACAATAATATGAATTTTGCTTGAGATAATATGGTACTCTAATCCAATGCAATTTCCTTTTCAGGAAATATATAAAGAGTATGCATAATTCAGCGCTCAGAAGTTGTGTCTCAAGGGTTCAGCATGCAACATCAGAACATGGTCTGGCAAGACATCAGAAGATGGTCGAAGCAGAATCAGAACATGGGTCTATGGAAGCATCAGAAGAACATGAGATCAGAAGCACTGAAGTTCTGATGGTATCACGCACAGAAGCACTTCAAGGTCAGAAGATCAGAAGATGCTATGCACCAAGCTGTTTGACTCTGATGATATTCAAATGTTGTATTCACAAACATCAGATCAGAAGGAAGTACACGTGGCAAGCTACGCTGACTGACAAAAGGAACGTTAAAAGCTATTAAAGGCAACGTCAGTAGACACAGCGTGAACAAGGCTCGAGGTAGTTTACAAAAGCGAATAACATTAAATGCGATGCTGTACGGAACACGCAAAGCATTAAATGCACTCAACGGTCATCTTCTCAAACGCCTATAAATATGAAGTTCTGATGAGAAGCAAGGTTAACGATTTTCTACACCTATTCTGTGAATATCAACTTGCTGAAACGCTGTTCAAATCAAAGCTCAGAATCTTCATCTTCATCAAAGCTCACTACATTGCTGTTGTAATATATTAGTGAGATTAAGCTTAAACGTTAAGAGAAATATCACAGTTTGTGATTATAGCTTTTAAGAAGCAATTGTAATACTCTTAGAATTGATTACATTAAGTTGTAAGGAACTAGAGTGATCGTGTGGATCAGAATACTCTAGGAAAGTCTTAGAGGGTATCTAAGCAGTTGTTCCTGGAGTGATCAGTGTGTGATCAGAAGACTCTGGAAGACTTAGTTGCTGACTAAGTGGAGAACCATTGTAATCCGTGCGATTAGTGGATTAAATCCTCAGTTGAGGTAAATCATCTCTGCGGGGGTGGACTGGAGTAGTTTAGTTAACAACGAACCAGGATAAAAATAACTGTGCAATTTATTTTTATCTGTCAAGTTTTTAAAGCTACACTTATTCAAACCCCCCCTTTCTAAGTGTTTTTCTATCCTTCAATTGGCATCAGAGCGCCGGTTCTAAGGTGCAAGCACTTAACCGTGTTTAGAAAAGATTCAGGAAGAGAAAAACGCTTCAGTAAAAGATGGCTGATGAAACTGCAAAGTCTACACCTGCATCTACATCTGGCTCTGCTGAGCAACACAACGGTAACAATGGTTATACTAGACCGCCGGTATTTGATGGTGAAAACTTTGAATACTGGAAAGATAAACTGGAAAGTTACTTTCTTGGTCTAGATGGTGATCTATGGGATCTTCTGATGGATGGTTACAAACATCCAGTAAATGCCAGTGGCGTAAAGCTGACAAGGCAAGAAATGAGTGATGATCAGAAAAAGCTTTTCAGGAATCATCATAAATGCAGAACTGTTTTGCTGAATGCTATCTCTCATGCTGAGTATGAGAAGATATCTAACAGGGAAACAGCCTATGATATATATGAGTCCTTGAAAATGACTCATGAAGGAAATGCTCAAGTCAAGGAGACTAAAGCTCTCGCTTTAATTCAGAAGTATGAAGCCTTCAAGATGGAGGATGATGAAGACATTGAAAAGATGTTTTCAAGATTTCAAACTCTTACTGCTGGATTGAGAGTTCTTGACAAGGGATACACAAAGGCTGATCACGTAAAGAAGATCATCAGAAGCTTACCCAGAAGATGGGGTCCTATGGTGACTGCATTCAAGATTGCAAAGAATCTGAATGAAGTTTCTCTGGAAGAGCTTATCAGTTCCTTGAGAAGCCATGAAATAGAGCTGGATGCAAATGAGCCTCAAAAGAAAGGTAAGTCTATTGCATTAAAATCCAATATCAAGAAATGCACTAACGCTTTTCAGGCTAGACAAGAAGATCCTGAAGAATCAGAATCTGAAGAAGAAAATGAACTGTCCTTGATCTCCAGAAGGCTAAATCAACTCTGGAAGAACAAGCAAAGGAAGTTCAGAGGCGTCAGAAGTTCAAAGAAATTTGAACGTGGAAAATCTTCTGATGACAGAAGATTTGACAAGAAGAAGGTCATGTGCTATGAATGCAATGAGCCTGGACACTTCAAGAATGAATGTCCAAAACTTCAGAAGGAAAATCCCAAGAAGAAGTTTCATAAGAAGAAAGGTCTTATGGCAACCTGGGATGAGTCAGAAGATGATTCAGACTCTGAAGATGAGCAGGCTAACTGTGCGCTGATGGCGACAGAAGATGACGGATCAGAATCAGATTCTGAAGAGGTATTTTCTGAACTTACTAGAGATGAGTTAGTTTCCGGTCTAACAGAACTTCTGGAATTCAAGTCTCAGATTAGTCTCAAATACAAAAAGCTGAAAAAGCTATTTGAATTTGAAACAAAGAAGCTTGAGTTGGAAAATTCTGAATTAAAAGAAAAACTTTTAAAATTATCCAATAATGTTGGATCTCCTTCTGATTCAGAAAAATCCACTCCTAGTCTAAACCATATTCTGAAAGAATATGATTTAAGTTTCAGGAAGTTCTTATCTAGAAGTATTGGCAGAAGTCAGGTAGCTTCTATGATATATGCTGTGTCTGGAAACAAAAGAGTCGGCATTGGTTTTGAGGGTGAAACCCCATACAAACTTGAACCTGTTGATGAAATGAAATTCACATACAAGCCATTGTATGATCAGTTCAAGTATGGCCACTCCCATGATATTAGGCACACTTCACATGCTCAAAGTTTTCACATAACACACACCAAAAAGCATGTGACACAACCTAGGAAATATCATGAAACTCACATTAAAAATTATCATGCTGTTCCTCCTATTGCTTACAATGTTAAACCCAAGTTCAATCTGAACTTGAGAAAATCTAACAAGAAAGGACCCAAGAAGATGTGGGTACCTAAGGATAAGATTATTCCTATTGCAGATATCCTTGGCTGCAAAAAGGACAAAGCACAACATGTCATGGTACCTGGACTCTGGATGCTCACGACACATGACAGGAAGAAGGTCTATGTTCCAAGACCTGGTGCTTAAGTCTGGAGGAGAAGTCAAGTTTGGAGGAGATCAGAAGGGCAAGATAATTGGCTCTGGAACTATAAAGTCTGGTAACTCTCCTTCCATTTCTAATGTACTTCTTGTAGAAGGATTAACACATAACCTCTTATCTATCAGTCAATTGAGTGACAATGGTTATGATATAATCTTCAATCAAAAGACTTGCAAGGCTGTAAATCAGAAGGATGGCTCAATCCTATTTACAGGCAAGAGGAAGAACAACATTTATAAGACAGATCTGCAAGATCTTATGAGTCAGAAGGTGACTTGTCTTATGTCTGTTTCTGAAGAGCAGTGAGTCTGGCACAGAAGATTAGGTCATGCTAGTTTGAGAAAGATTTCTCAGATTAACAAACTGGATCTTGTCAGAGGACTCCCTAATCTGAAATTCAAATCAGATGCTCTTTGTGAAGCATGTCAGAAGGGCAAGTTCTCCAAACCTGCATTCAAGTCCAAGAATGTTGTTTCTACCTCAAGGCCATTAGAACTCTTGCACATTGATCTGTTTGGCCCAGTCAAAACAGCATCTGTCAGAGGGAAGAAATATGGATTAGTCATCGTAGATGATTATAGCCGCTGGACGTGGGTAAAATTCTTGAAACACAAGGATGAGTCTCATTCAGTGTTCTTTGATTTCTGCATTCAGATTCAATCTGAAAAAGAGTGTAAAATCATAAAGGTCAGAAGTGATCATGGTGGTGAATTTGAGAACAGATCCTTTGAAGAATTCTTCAAAGAAAATGGTATTGCCCATGATTTCTCTTGTCCTAGAACTCCACAGCAAAATGGAGTTGTAAAACGAAAGAATAGGACTCTGCAAGAAATGGCCAGAACCATGATCAATGAAACCAATATGGCTAAGCATTTCTGGGCAGAAGCAATAAACATTGCATGCTATATTCAGAATAGAATCTCTATCAGACCTATTCTAAATAAGACTCCTTATGAATTGTGGAAGAATAAAAAGCCCAACATTTCATATTTCCATCCTTTTGGATGTGTATGCCTTATTCTGAACACTAAAGATCATCTTGGTAAGTTTGATTCCAAAGCACAAAAATGTTTCCTTCTTGGATATTCTGAACGCTCAAAAGGCTACAGAGTATACAATACTGAAACATTGATTGTGGAAGAATCAATCAATATCAGGTTTGATGATAAGCTTGGTTCTGAGAAACCAAAGCAGTTTGATAATTTTGCAGATTGTGATATTGATATATCAGAAGTTGTTGAGCCAAGAAGCAACGCATCAGAAGCAGAGCTTCTCAGAAGCAAAGAATCTGAAGATCAAGTATCAGCTTCTCTGGAGAATCTAAGCATTTCTGAAGAACCATCTGTCAGAAGATCATCCAGACTCATCTCTGGTCATTCAGAAGATGCCATTCTTGGAAAGAAGGATGATCCAATCAGAACAAGAGCATTCCTTAAGAACAATGCAGACTGTCAATTAGGTCTTGTGTCTTTGATCGAGCCAACTTCTGTTGATCATGCTCTAGAAGATCCAGATTGGATAATTGCTATGCAAGAAGAACTGAATCAGTTTACAAGGAATGATGTTTGGGATCTTGTTCCTAGACCAGATGGATTCAATATAATCGGTACAAAATGGGTCTTCAGAAACAAGCTCAGTGAGAAAGGTGAAGTGGTAAGGAACAAAGCCAGACTGGTGGCTCAGGGTTATAGTCAGCAAGAAGGGATTGACTATACAGAAACCTTTGCACCAGTGGCCAGGTTAGAATCTATTCGTCTATTAATTTCATTTGCCACTCAACATAACATCACTCTCTATCAGATGGATGTTAAGAGTGCCTTCTTAAATGGTTATATAGATGAAGAAGTTTATGTCCATCAACCTCCTGGTTTTGAAGACTCTATGTCTCCTAATCATGTTTTTAAACTCAAGAAATCATTGTATGGATTGAAACAAGCTCCCAGAGCTTGGTATGAACGCTTAAGTTCTTTCCTTCTGGATAATGGTTTCACTAGAGGAAAAGTGGACACTACTCTCTTTTGTAAAACCTTTAAAAGGGATATTTTAATTTGTCAAATATATGTAGATGATATTATTTTTGGAACATCTAATGCTACACTTGGAAAGGAGTTTGCTGAGTCTATGCAGGCTGAGTTTGAAATGAGCATGATGGGAGAACTCAAGTATTTCCTTGGAATACAAATAAATCAAACATCAGAAGGAACGTATGTTCACCAAACCAAGTATGTGAAGGAACTTCTGAAGAAGTTTAATCTTCTAGACTGCAAAGAAGCCAAAACTCCTATGCATCCAACATGCATCCTAGGTAAGGATGAGGTAAGTAAGAAGGTAGATCAGAAGTTATACAGAGGTATGATTGGATCTCTTCTATATTTGACTGCTTCTAGACCTGACATTCTGTTCAGTGTTTGTTTGTGTGCTAGATTCCAATCAGATCCTAGAGAATCTCATTTAACTGCTGTTAAGAGAATTCTAAGGTATCTGAAAGGTACTACTAATGTTGGCTTAGTTTACAGAAAATCTAAAGAATACAACTTAGTAGGATTCTGCGATGCTGACTATGCTGGAGACAGAATTGAAAGAAAGAGTACTTCAGGAAGTTGCCAATTTCTTGGAAGTCATTTGATATCCTGGTATAGCAAGAAGCAAGCAACTATTGCTCTATCAACAACAGAAGCAGAATATGTCGCTGCTGCTGGTTGCAGTACACAGATGCTCTGGATGAAGAGTCAGTTAGAAGATTATCAGATATATGAGAGTAACATTCCTATATTCTGTGATAATACTTCTGCTATATGTTTATCTAAGAATCCTATTCTTCATTCAAAGGCTAAACATATTGAGATTAAACATCATTTCATAAGGGACTATGTTCAGAAGGGTGTTATATCTTTAAACTTTGTGGATACAGACCATCAATGGGCTGATATCTTTACAAAACCCCTGGCTGAAGATAGGTTTAAGTTCATTCTGAAGAACATCAGTATGGATTTATGCCCAGAATGAGAAGATGAGAAGTTCTTATGTATGAGTATCTTCTGAAATGAAAGTGGATTATTTTTTTTATCAGAAGTTCTGATTGAAATCTTTTAGAAATTATGATTCGGTTATTACGAACGTTTCATTGTCTAAGTTGATTCAGAACCTCTTTTAAAGCAAAACAGCTGTATCGTTTTATCTCGAGATGGTAAACCTGTTGTTACTATTCATGGATAAGCGCGCGTGCAGTTGAAGGGACGCCGACCATATGTAACTGTGCTAGTCACCTCATTTGTCTTTATTATCTCTCCTCATGTCACGCAACATTAAATGCTATCCATCATTTGTCTCATTTTATTTGATTTTAAATATTCTTCAAACGTTTTTCTTTCTCTATCTCTTTGCATTCATATCAAACCCTAGCTGTTCATTATCTGCAAATCCATCATGAACTCTTCATCAAGCCCAGGAAACCATGAAAATGATCAAAACAAAAAGAGAAAAGCTGTTGAAACATCTTCTTCCAAACCCAAAAAGATAAAGATCACCTATGACCCTCTCAAGGTGAATCCATTCGAAGCAAAGTTGTCTGGAAACTATTCTAGACGTGTGTTTCAACCCCCTGGTGAAAGCCCTCCATCATCTCCATCTTCTTCCTCATCTTTTTACCTTCAAGACTCAACTTCCTCTTCATCTAACCTTTCCTCTCCCTCAACCCATTCCAAAGAAATCTCTTCATCTTCACCTGCTGAGAATGTTGTTTCTGATAGAGATTGTGGAAGATCTGCATCAGAATCAAGTCTCCCTGACCCCTCGCCTGGAAGCCCAAGAAGTAGTCAATGATGCGTTTCACTCCTTCATGACATGCTGGCGCAGATTTTGTCTTAGCTAGGGTCTTAGTCTTTGGTCTTAGTAGTTTTCTTTCCTTGTTGCATCTGCTTGTTAAACATCTTTTCATGTAATATCTTTTGATTATAAATGAAAAGTTTCTTTGTTTTTACATTCCAGTGATTTTATTTGTCGTTTTATTCATCTGAATCTTTTGAAATATTCTTTTTGATGTTATGACAAAAAGGGGGAGAAGATAAATGATAAATGATTTGATTAATCTATCAGTTGCTGGGTAAAGCTCCCACACATTTACTAACAAGAACTGCAAGTTCTATATGGTTTAAGTGTTTTGCAGGTATAAAGAAGTGAAGAGAATCTTCAAAGCAAACACAAGAAGCAAAACCATAAGAAGTGTTATTCTGTAAAAAGAATAAGCTCATGGAAACTGAAGCAAGCTGAGTGCTGTCAAGCTTCAGAAATCAGAAGCAAGAAAGAAGAATGAATCAGAAGCACTGATAATAGAATTTGATCCATATTTGTCTATTTGCTCTGACAAAATTCTATTTGCTCTGACAATATTTAATTTATTTTAATCGATTATTACACACTTTCTCTATCTTAATTAAAATTTCAAATTTCTCTCAAATTTTCTTCCCACACTTACTTACTTTCATTTTAATTTTTTCCCTCTATTTATTTATCATCTCTAAAAAATAATTTATTTTTAATTTTAATAAAATTAAAAATATTATAATCTCACGGTCAACACAATACTTATTTTAAATTTACACATATAATTTCATACAATATTAAATAAATTTACCCGTGCGGAAGCACGGGTATCTTACTAGTTCTTTACTATAAATAAAAGATATATTTATATACATTTTTAAAAATAGTGACATTAACTGTATATTTATATATCAAAACTACATTGATGAATATCTCCAATTATTTTTAAAAAATATCCAAGATCCTGACTCATATATTTCCTCTTGCATTTTTTTAGATTTATTTTCTTTTGACTATGATTTGGCCCAAGCCTCTCTTTTTCTGTGTATCCCTTTTCTTTCTTCTTTCAATCATGTAAAAATATATATACGAAATTGCAATCATGATTGAAAGATTTTTTTGGAAAGCATGATTGAAAGATTAATTCTGCTTGCTTGTTATGAGAGTCTAATATCTTGTCTAAATTCAATTTCGCCAGCCTCTCATAATCAGCATTGCCAAAACTGTACTACTCCCTCCGTCCCAAAATAAGTGTCACATTTACTTTTTAGGTTCATTGAATATTTAATGTATCTAGTCTGTATAGAGACCAGATACATTAAATATTCAATGAATCTAAAAAGTAAATGTGACACTTATTTTGGGACAGAGAGAGTAGTGTGTAATTTTCTGTGTGAGTACAATGTCAGGGTTTGGCATGTAACCTTATACCTAATTATTCAATTTATTACTTTGATTTTTTTTAAAGAAACAATTAAGTGTACTTGTGAGAAAACTGAATTAAATTATTGTAAAAATTCATTCGAATTTGAACCATATCAATTTATTAAAAATCAAATTGAATTAAAATTATTAGTTTAATATACTGTTTTAAAATTTTGAATGTACTGAATCATTAGAAGTTTTTTTTTAAACCGAACCATTAAATTATTTTTAATCTTAATTTTTTGGG
The DNA here is from genome assembly GCF_029867415.1 of Vicia villosa. Lineage (NCBI taxonomy): Eukaryota > Viridiplantae > Streptophyta > Magnoliopsida > Fabales > Fabaceae > Vicia > Vicia villosa. The sequence continues at coordinate 935,603 of NW_026705217.1, read as the reverse complement.
TTGGGTTCAGTGTCAATTCGGTTTAGTTTTAATTTCGATTCAGTTTTAAAATTGTTTGTGCATTATAGTTAGATTCACTAGTTCGATTTGGTTCAGTTCAACATGTTCTTGAATTTTTTGAACAGTTCTAATTAAACAATAATAATAAATAAATAATAGTAAATGTGACATTTTTTCCTAATCAAAACTTAACAAATTAATTCATATTATAATATTGAGTGTGACATTTTTTCCTAATCAAAACTAAACAGATTAATTCATACTATAATATTGAGTGTGACATTTTTTCCTTATCAAAACTAATAATTATCTAGCCCCAACAAAGATTGAACCCAATACAAATTTCTATCCACTAGGCCAAACATCTATTTTTGTTTGTACATTGCAACAATAATATATATATATATATATATATATATATATATATATATATATATATATATATATATATATTGAAATTTCAACTATTAAAAATTAAATAACTAATAAATATAATTGAAACTTTAAATAATTTAGCTATTGTTGACACAATAAATAGTTGTAATATTTAATAAATAAATTATTTTATAAACTAAATAATTAAAATATTAATAATTGAAATATTAATGACATAATTATTTGTTCAAATAAATAGTTAAAATATTAATAGTTTAAATAATATAAAATAATTATTTAATACTTAATAAACCTGTTTAATCATTAATAGTTTTAATATTAAATATTAATAGTTGAAATAATTTTTTTTTGGGAAATAAGATATTATATATATATATATATATATATATATATATATATATATATATATATATATATATATATATATATATATATATATATATCCAAAAACAATCAAGTACAACGCGACCCCGAGGGTCCAGCAAAAAACCACAGTAACTAGATCAAATACGGAGCAACATGCTTCCGCAACTTAGGTTTCCTCCAAACTCTATGGACTATTCTATCTATAATCTCCTTTTCTATATTCATGTCATCGTCAGGATACACTATATTCTTCTCTCTATACACTCTAGAGTTCCTATACAACCAGCACTTGTAAAGCGTTTCCGCAAAAGCAGTTTTCAACAAAACAGTGCGCCAACCTTTAGTAGTATTCTCAATCATCCAATCCATCTCTTGATCCCAACCAAGGGGGGAGAGAGCAATATCCAACCAATTCAACACACCAAGCCAAATCCTTTTCATTATGCTGCACTCAAAAAACAGATGATGCAAGTTCTCTTTGCCTAGACAGAATTCACACTTATCCTCTTGAATGAAACCGAGATTACTCAACCTATCTTTAGTGGCAAGACGTCTATTACACGACATCCACAAAATAAACAAAGCTCTTGGAGAAGCTTCATTGTCATACAACAGCTTCCTCCACGGCACTTTCGGTTTCTCGTCATCAAGGTTATAGTAAATCTTTTTAGTTTTGAACAGACCTTGATTAACCATCTGCTGCCAGTGATTCCAACCATTAGCCACCTTCCTTGCTCTCAAAATTTTCCTCAGGTTCCACGAACAAGACGCTTTAATAGGGACATTCATCACTTGATCAGTTTTTACATAGTAGGTGTGGACCCACCTAACCCACAAACTATCGAATTTCCTGCACAGATTCCACAGCAGCTTGAGGATGCACGCCTTATTCCAACTAGCCAGGTTAATCACATTCAAACCCCCTTGGCTTTTAGGCTCACACACTTTACTCCAAGCAATTGGAGCTTTTCGGAACAGCACCCCCTTGCCAGTCCATAAGAAGGTTCTACATAAGGCTTCAACCCTCTTGATAACTCCTTTGGGCAATGGAATACATTGCAGCCAGAAGTTAGAGATGTTGAAAATCACACTATTTATTAGCTGGAGCCGACCAGCATAGCTAAGAAGGTGTGCGCTCCAATGATTAATACTTGCTCATATCTTCTCCACAAGGGCGAGACATTGGTTATTATTTAGCTTTTAGCTAGACAGAGGCAGACCCAAGTACCTGAAAGGAAGAGTGCCAATACTGAAACCGGTAATGTTAGTAAGTTGCAGCATAGTGTTATCATCAATATTGCCACAGTATAATTTGCACTTAGCCGGATTAACAAACAGCCCTGTGGCCTCCGAGAACGCACAAAATCTGTCCATGAGAAGCTGAACACAAACCGCATCACCTCTAGAGAACAATAACAGGTCATCGGCAAAACTCATGTCAACAAGGCTTAACTTCTCACATTTACTATGAAAATTGAAATTTGGAATCCTTTTGAGATCATCCAAACTCCGATGCAAATACTTCATTACGATTACAAAGAGCATAGGGGAAATGGGGTCCCCTTGCCATAGACCACGCCTAGCCTTCATGCTATTAGTATGAGAACCATTGACACTAAATTGGTAAGTGACAGAGGTGATAACCTGCATAGTCCAAAAAATGAACCTCCTAGGAAACCCCAACTCCACCAAAATAGTTTGCAGTGCATGCCATTCGACTGTATCGTAAGCCTTCTGGATGTCCATCTGAAGCATACACCGCGGCATGCCACTTTTCCTATTGTACCCTTTGATCAGTTCGTAAGCCAGCAGCATGTGGTCTTGAATTTTCTGACCAGGGACAAAGGCAACCTGATTCCTACTCACTATGTAATTCAGCACTTTGCCTAACCTGTTCGACATAATTCTGGATATAATTTTGTAAACAGTAGTGCAACATGAAATAGGCCTAAAATCACGTATGGTTTTGGCATTCTCCTTTTTAGGGATCAAAGTGACCAAAGTTCTATTGAACCTTTTATCCAACTTCCCCTCCTGGAAAAAATCCATCACCACCTTAATCACATCCCCTTTCACAATGTGCCAGGCCTGCTTAAAAAATTTAGAGCCAAAACCATCAACTCTAGGAGCAGTCAAATCACCAATGCCTTTTAGAGCAGTTTCAATTTTGCCAACTGCCACAGGCCTCACCAGCATCTCCCTTTGGCCCATATTCAATTGACTACCCCTCTTGAGAACAGTGATATCCATTCCTGTAGTAGAGCTCATAGCAGCCCCCATGAGACTACCATAAAAACTCAACACCTCCAAGACAATTTCTTCCTGAGTTGAGGCAATACTCCCATCATCCCTATAAAGTCTTGTGATAAAATTCGGCTTCTGCTTGCTCTTTAACATAGCATGGAAAAAAGCGTTGTTTTCATCACCAAGTCTAATCCAAGAAATCTTTGATCTCTGTTTCAATATGGCTTCATCAACAACTCTCAAGGACAACAGTCTTTCATAGCAAACCTTTTCCTGCATAAGATAGTGAGCATTAAGTCTGTTCCGAGCCACATTCCTCTGAGCATCTAAAAGGTTCTGTCTAGCATTCTCAATCTGGCTATGCATACTCATCAGCGGTTTACTCAGACTTATAATGACAGGAATGGTTCTCATAAGTTTCTCCCATAACCCATCATTGTTACTGAAATTGTGCCAGCAATTAGCCATAGCATCACTATACCCCTCCATATCAATGACTGAGTTAATAAATTTGAATTTTCGCTTTGGAATCATGCAGTTATCATTCCTCAAACACAACAAGGCATGGTCAGAAATACCCGGTTCTAACACATGAAGACTCATATTGGCATTTTGTTGCAACCAGGCAGCATTAGCAATTACCCAATCAATCCTAAAGTAAATAGCCCCATCAACATGTTTATTCCACCAAGTATACTTGTCCCCAGTGCTATCAACCTCAAACAGCCCATTAGCATCCATCATCTTCCTAAGGTCCACAAATTCAAATTCTTTGACAGGTTTAACACCAAAACGATCCTGAGTACCAAGGACATTATTGAAATCTCCTATACTAGCCGTCTACCCGTGCAATGCACGGTAAAATTTTATATATATATATATATATATATATATATATATATATATATATATATATATATATATATATATATGATTTAAGTATTTTCTAAAAAGTATATATTTTACTAAAAAAAACAATTTAATAGTTTGAATTAAATGAAAAATAAAATATATACTTATTTATAAGATAATTAAAAAATGTAAATTGTATATAAAAAAAGTTGATATATTAATTAATTTTTAGAAATCAACTTATTATCTTACATATGTAAATAATAAAAATCAAAATTAAGCTATAATAATTAGAAAAACTATGATAAACAAAATAAAAAAAGAATAATAAAAAAATGAAAAGAAATTTTGGATTAGTTGGATAACTAAAGACGTATTGTAATAGAAGGTGGAATTCCTTATTTTTCATGTGTGAGAGTTTCGTTCTATTTGTTTTAATGGATTATGATAGTTTATTTTATTTTAAATAGTTTAAATTAAATGAAAAAATAAAATCCATATTTATAAGATAATTAAAAAAATGAAAATTGTATATAAATAAAAATTCATATACTAATCAATTTTTAGAAGTCAAGTTATTATCTTACATACGTAAGTAAATTTTGGAGTGAGATAGCTAGAGACATTGCATTGTGATAGAAGGTGGATTATGATAATTTTTTTGTCTTAATGAATTATGATAATTATTTTAATTAATTAATTAATTAATTATTTATCTTTTTTATATAAATTTAGAAAATTTTTGAATTAGGAAATAGAAATATAAAATAGATCAAAAATTAAAAAAATAAAATAAAAACCATATATTAAAAAATAAAAAATGTTTCTAAGTTACTTTCTCATACAACTCGACTTCTTCAATATTAATAAAAACATTAATAAACAACAGTAAAATATTAATAAGATATTAATTAAAAAAAATAAAACTATGAAAAGAACACTACAAAATAAAACATAACCAAAATTAGACAATAAATTAGAAAATAATATTAAAGTAAGAAATAAGAATAGAAATCATTAATTTAGAATAATTTGTAAAGATCAATAAGATCATTTACAACCTATTTGATAAAATACAAAAAAAATAATAATAATAAAACCGTAGTAAATATTAGAAAACAATAATAAAACTAAGAGAACCCAACAAAATAAAACATAACCAAAAATTTTAAAAAATTATTAAAATTAGAAAGAAAAATAAAAATCATTAATTTAAATTAATTTGAAAATTTCATTTACAACCTATTAGATTAACCAAATATATCAACTAATAAAACAAAATATTTTTGAAAATTTGTGATAAGTCTATACCTAGAAAGTGAATTAGCTAGCGACCATCAATAAAATTAGAAGAAAGTAAAATAATATAATGTTAAATAATAATTAATAAATAATAATAAAATAAATAAAGAGTAAAATTCTCTTTACATGACAAAAAATATATTTTAATTCATCTTGAAACTCATTCTATTTCACAACTTGATTTATTAAAAAAGAACCTTTACTAAGAAAATGTATTTTAGAATGCTTCAAAATCACCTGCAAATAAACACAACTAAAATTAGTAAAAAAAGTAAAATTAAAAATAAAATAAAATAAAATAATATTTAAACAAATAAAAATAAGTAAATAATAGAAATATAAAATAGAGAATACAAAATTACCTTAATATAAAGTGAAACAAATAAAAATAAATAAATAATAACAGTTACCTTAATACAAACTGAAATCTAGTCACCTAAACAAAAGAAAAAATGAAGTAAAATGAAGTGAGGTTGAGATTATCATAATCTAAACAACTGTAATGGAATAAACATACACATTCATATTCATATAAAGAATGACAAATTGTATCTATAAGTGTTGAAAGACATAATAAATATGCAGTTGTATTCGCAGAATGTGTTGATAGTCTTTGTTTAGCAGAAGATTACTTAGATTTCACCAAATTTGTATCTTTAAAAAAAATATGAAATAAGATATGATGTGGTCTACGTAAATAAGTAGAAGAAGTTTTGAAATAGAATTAAAAGACATGAGTGTGTAGAAGGAAGAGTTCTGGAAATTGATACATAAATTTAAATCCATCATAGCTCATTTGAATGATAATGCATCCGAACATGTGAGTAATGCATCCCCACGTTCTATATACATTGTTATGACATGGGAGATGGAGAGAAGTGGTTTTTTGTTAGTGGGTTATGATATGGTTATGTTTAATGTTTTAATGGGTTTATTTAAATTCAGTTATTAATTAATTAATAAGTAAAATTAATAAAATGAAATTATTTCAATTCAATATTTAATGTGAGGGTTAATTTAACGTGATGGTTAGTTGAAAAGTGAGAGTTAATATTTTATATATTAATAATTAATTTAATAATTAATAGAAACATTGGTGAATGGGGCAAAAAGAAGAGAGTAAATGAATAGTTTTTTTTTTGTTTTTTGTTAATTTTAATATTTTTAGTTAATTAATTTATTATAGATTTTGGCGGGAAATTTTTTGGGGAAGAAGTTGTAGGATTATAATTTAGTATGATATGATACCACAATGAATCAATGAATCAATTGGGCTGTGCTACGAATCATCTTAAGGATAACATGATTATTATCCCAAAGAATCCAAATTCTACCATTATCATGGTCTTTGTAATTGTCAATAAAGGATCATTTATTACCAAAAAGATTCCTAATATTAACAGCATTTTTCTTTTTCACACGAGTTTCAACAAGAATAGCAATGTTTGGGTTAAGCCTAAAGAGACAGGAGTTAATCTCTCTACACCTGGCCACCTTATTTAACCCCCTAGTGTTCCAAGAAATCATCATGTGATACCCTTAGAAGTAACCACAGGGTCAGTTCCAAAACCTAAGTTACCAAACCCATTAGAGCAGAAAGAGAATGTTTGCCAGAACCTGTCTCAGACTTCTTGCCACTCCGTCTGCACTTTCTTTCCACTTCAGTCCACTTTTCATCATATGTTGGAGTAGCCAACACAACATCAGCATTTGGATTGTCTTCTATGCCACCCACACCATCAGTTTCACCTTGCACAACCTCAGTCACCACTGCACTGGTACCTTCATTGTGGGGATCATGAGTTGGTTTAGGTTGCCATTTCTTCACAACAACCTTGTTCTCTTTGTTGCAAACATGACCAATTTTCTAACATCTCTCACAGAATTGGGGCCTCCACTCATACTCCACTTTCTGAGTCTTTAGAATACCTTCATGATCTCGTATTAAGATCTCTTCACATAACTTCTGAGTCACGTCAACCTCAACAAGGATGCGAGCATACATGACGCGTAATTTCCCTGTTGTGCATTCATCAGTGTACAGAGGATTACCAATTACACTCCCAATTTTCTCTAAGCTCTTACCCCCCTGAGGTATAGAGGCAATTGTGGAAGTTTGACCCAAATTGGAATTGTTCTAAGCATATCTCTCTCTATTGAGAAATCCTTCCTCCATTCTAAAATCACCATTGGCAAGTTGAAATATTTAATAGACTAAATATTTAATAAATTAAATAGTTGAAATATTTAATAGGCAAAATATTAAATAAACTAAATAGTTAAAATATTAGTAGTAAACATATTAAATAGTTGAAATATCTACCATATAAGAAAAGTTATAGGTGTGGAAAAGCCTTTTCTAACCTTTGCTCATTTTGTAACACATACTCATTTTCTTGGTTATTAGGTCTTTGTGCATTAAATTGACTCATTATATTATTAAACAATTCTACCCCTCTTATTATATCTTTCTTTCACACATTTTGACTTAATTTTCCCTACTTTTTTCTCTCATTCTTTTTGTTTTACTCCTTTTCTTTGCCGATTCTCGCTCCGTTCATTGCTTTCCCGTTCATTTTGCATATCGTTCTTGAGTTTGAACATTGTTGTTGAATGTTTGATGAACACGGTTTGTTGTGTTGAGCACTGAGGAAGATGATGAACACGATGATGGTGATGGTGATGTTGTTGGGTTCGTGATGAACGGTGTTTAACGATTTTGGACGAATGAGTTGAGTTGGTTGAAGATCTATGAAGATGATGACGAAAGCTGCGATTCTGAATCTCAGGTGAGGTATTTCTGGTTTTTGTTCTTGATCTATCTTCCTCTCTCACGATTCTGAATGGTTTTGATTTTAAGGAAAATGATAAAGAAATTGTTTGAAGATCTATGAAGATGATGACGAAAGCTGCGATTCTGAATCTCGGGTGAGGTATTTCTGGTTTTTATTGTTGATCTATCTTCCTCTCTCACGATTCTGAATGGTTTTGATTTTAAGGAAAATGATAAAGAAGTTGTTTGAAGATCTATGAAGATGATGACGAAAGCTGCGATTCTGAATATCGGGTGAGGTATTTCTGGTTTTTGTTGTTGATCTATCTTCCTCTCTCACTATTCTGCATGGTTTTGATTTTAAGGAAAATGATAAAGAAATTGTTTGAAGATCTATGAAGATGATGACGAAAGCTGCGATTCTGAATCTCGGGTGAGGTATTTCTGGTTTTTGTTGTTGATCTATCTTCCTCTCTCACGATTCTGCATGGTTTTGATTTTAAGGAAAATGATAAAGAAATTGTTTGAAGATCTATGAAGATGATGACGAAAGCTGCGATTCTGAATCTCGGGTGAGGTATTTCTGGTTTTTGTTCTGAAGGGTTTGTAAAATTGGAAAAATTGTGAACTAGGGTTTTGGTTGTTTTTGCTCTGCGGCTGTTTTCTGAAAAGTACTCTCTCTTGAAATTTGTGCTATGATTGTTTATATACTGCAGAAATAGTGTTTGTTTCTGACTTGGTTAGAAGGCCTTTGATAAATTCTGTATTGGGCTTTCAATTCTCATTTTCTGAATCGTGATTTGGTAAGTGATATCACAATTTACATCTGCTCCCAGTTGTACTAACATTGATCTCAAATTTGTGCTTTCAAATTTTTTCAGGAAAGTTCTATTCCAATAGCAAAGGATGATGCAAATTAACCTCCTGATGCACAATGTGTTTATTAAGGTCTGACAGATGCAAATTAACCTATTCTATGATGCTTTCTATCCCTTTTGGTTTGAAAATCCAAACAATAAAAACTAACAAAGCCATCTTAAACTGGTGAATAATTGAAACAAGCTATGCACACAACACATGACTTAAAAGCACTCTTTTATGCTGCTAATATCATAAGCTTTATCACAGGAAATGTTTTTCTTTTAGAGAATTGAGAGCTTTAACAGGTGCGGGAAAGTTCGGCTACCTGAAGATTTACCGGCGGGCTACAAAAAACTATTATCAATTTCATTACTTCAGGAGAAGCTAATAGGTTGAAGAATTCCTTTTCAGATGTTACAGATAATGACTTTCTCAGTGAGACATTGCATAAAGGTGAGATTTACCATACTCCAAAATATAAACTTGTTTTCAATTATTATGGTTTATGGTTTTATGGCTTCTTTCAAGTCACCATAAATTCCATTATTTATTACATTTCACCTTTCCACTTTCCTTATTATAGCACATTCCAAGGTATAATCATTGGATAGTGCAACTGTCATTAATTGTGACCTTTCCACTTTCCAAATCCTATAGCCTTAAAACACTACCATTATATATACATGCTGGATGTCAATTCGTTTTTACACTATCCTCACACAAACCCTTATCACATACTTCACATTCCACCTATTACCAGAATGGAGCACATGCAAAATCCTCCTGTCAATGTAACTGTTAACCGCGTCGAGGGTACTGGGAATGTGAAAGTGGACGTTCCTGAAAGTTCAAATGGAAATTTAGTTGTTCAGCCTGATGTGAAGCCATCGGGAATTGGTCATCTCCTACATGGAGTCGCGGTGGCTGCTCAAAGTAGGAGAAATAGGAAGAGGAGGAGACGGAGATCTAAGAGAGTGTTTGTTTCACATCCAATCTTTGCTTCTTCTGATGAAGATGAAGCACCGTGGGATTGGTCAAACTTCATGTCAGCCAGGGCCTATCGATTTGATGCTTAGGGTGGTGTCTCAGATTATATTTCATTTTCATTGTAATGGTCGTAGTATTTTTATTGATAAAACTTCTTTTATGTGTTAAAACTTAAGTATTGTGTGGCCCTATTTGTTTGGGTGTGTTGTTACTATTTTGACAGACTATGGCTTAACTCATTTTCTATTGAAACAGTTAAAGAAGCTTCTGCTGGAGTTACAAAGTTATATGACTTATGAATATTATTTATAGGTTATCTTATAATTATATTGTTCTACTAATTATTTCTGTTTTATAGGTTATACATGTATGATCAATTCAAGTCCCTATGAGCCTTAGAATTAATGAACTGATTTCCTATTCTGTTTAATGATTTTCTTTACGATACCGTTGTTCCGACTTCCTTTAATACGTTGACACTAATAAAGGCAATTTTCCACTGTGACTTGGATAATAAGGAAAGTTTTTGCATGACCATTGCCACATGTTTCCTGTAAATTATCATGTTGTTGTCACTTAACTGTATGTAGTTAGGGTTCAGTCAACTACTCGACAGTTACACGGGACACCAACAAACAGACTATTTCAGGTAAGAGTTTATCATATTCTTTTGGTATCTATTCTTTATGTTCTTCACATTGCTCAAAGAAAATTTATATTTGCACTTAATTGATAAATTCTGAAAGGTTGAAGAAGAGGAAGAAGAGGGAAGAGGAAGAAGAGGGAAGAGGAAGAAGTTTGACAAAGCGTGTCTGGGGAAAGGAAAGGAGGAGGACCAACGAAGAAAGCTGTGTGAATCTAATTTGCATCAATGCAAAATTCCAATTCCATTTTTGACAATTCAAAATGTTTGTTGGCCACTGTGGTGTCGTTTTTTTTACCTCCCCGTTTCACTTGGGAGGACGGCACGCTAGACCCTTCACGCAGAATTTGGAAGGAGAATGCGTCCGGTGCGGGATGAATTTTGTTTCAGTTCTTCCTACGATATCACACGAACTTTTTAATTATCCTACAAGTAGGAAAGGGGAAAAAGATCTCAAATAAACCCTAGGAGTTTGCTAAGTGTGGGGATTCACCTAGACTAGAAATTTTGGAGTCCGGGAGGTCGGTTATACATAGGGAAGAGTTTAAGCACCCTACATATCCGTAGTACTCTACGGGAACCTTCTCTGTGTCTATGTGATTGTGTTTGTTGCTTATTATTGGGAAAGTTTCTCCTTTGTGTTAGGAGAAGGAATTGAATTGAATTAAAAAGAAGACAGACAGACTGACTATTTTTGATTTTTTATTAGCTCGCTGAGATTCCTTGTGAACCTCATGCCTACATATCCCTAATAGAAGTCAGAGCTTTTTGTAGTTCGGAGAACTAATTAGGGGATTTAATGATTTTTTGGTGCCTTGCTTGAAGCTCAAGGTTGAAGCTTGAATTAAATCTCTATTTACAGTAAAGAGACATGAAATCATCTTTACAGAGAGGTATTTCTACTATTCCACCACAAACATTTTTAAAGTGACAGAAAAGCTAAAATTGTTTCATTAAGAGAGGGAGCCTACTTGGTTGATCAATTATGACAGCCAACATGCCTCTTGAATGAAATATTCTCAACCAAATTAGGGAAAGTTGTACAAGTCTGGGATGTAGCCAGAGCATGCCTTTCATGAGTCCTAAATGGGAGAATGTTTGAAATGATTGTTTGTTTGAAATGATTGTTTGTTTGTGGTGAGATAGGAGAAGTACCTACCTATGAAGATGAGCTATGTCTATCTATTGTTTGAAAGATTTGATTTTTAGCTGGCTTGTATGAGGCCCAAGCTTGAGGCTTTTGATTGTTTTTATTACTGACTCTGGGAGATAACTCTACTGGGGATTGACTTAAACTAAGAAGTCTTTGTGTTCTGTACAAAGCCCAGAATTGAGGCTGACTCTTTATTGAGAAATATGACTTTTACTGACTGAGACTGGTGAGATTATCTTTTTAAAGAATGAATGGAGGTTGACCCTTTCCAGGGGTTTTACTCTGCTGGAGAGTTTGTCTTTTGAAAGTTCAATTTTTGGAGGCTAACCCTTTCTAGGGGTTTTGACTCAGCTGGTGAAGTTATCTATTAAAAGAATGATTTTTTGGAAGCTAACCCTTTCCAGGGATTTTGGATTTTTAAAGGAGTGATTTTGGAGGCTAACCATTTCCAGGGGTTTATGAATGATAGCAGAAAGATTATCTAATTGAGACTTCTTGTTTAAAGCCCAAGATTAAGGCTGACTCTGATTGAGGATAGATAACTATGGATCCTAGACTCTGCTAAGGAAGATTAATGATGATAAGGGTGACAGAGATTGTCCATGTCTCTCATTCCAAATGGTGTACTCAATATGAGATTGAGACATTCTTAGCTTGTTTAAAGTCTGGTTTAAAAAGGAAGAAACTCACCAAGATAGGCTAAAAGGTGACTAAAGACCTGTTCCTATGTTTATAAGAAACCTGATGGGTCCTTGTATACAAGCTCAAGAGGAAGCTGGGAATGCTTTTAAGAAGCCTGTGGGTCCTTGTACAAAGCCCAAGAGGAGGCTAATCGAGGGTCATCGAGGGTCCTTGTTATAGCACAAGAGAAAGCTATGTGGTTTTGAACTTATTTTGGCTCTAAGCAAATGGGTAAGAGGTTTCACCGGGAATAATTTCTCTTGGGTGGATGTGTCCTAGTTTGGGTTCTAAGGATTTTTTCAAGATGTTTCACCGAGAATAATTCATCTTGAGGGTTTGAACTAAAAGATCTCTAATTAGGAAAGAGCCTTCACCGGGAAGACATTCTCAATCCTAGGCCATAGTCCTATATATATATATATATATATATATATATATATATATATATATATATATATATATATATATATATATATATATATATATATAGTTTAACTGTCCTAAGGTTTACACTCAGACGTAGTTCTAAACAATATATATACAGTTTATATTTGACAGTAATTTAAATAAGGACTGTAAATTGAAAACTTGTAAAGCCTAACCTGGATGGAGTGGAGGCCTTTGAAGATGTATGTACAAAGCCTCACCAGTAATTTTGTTGTTTTATTGATAACAGTTGAATATTTATGATAAACAGCTAAAGGTTTTTGAAAACAGAAGAAGTGAAGATGGACATAGGTCACATAGGTATCTGAAGAGTTTCACCGGGAATAATGTCCTTCAAATACCAGAAGAATGTTTTGAAAACAGAAAGGAGATTTTGTAAATACAGTTTTGAAAACAAACTATGAAAAGAAAGAAGGTGTTGGGACTTACACTCTAATAGAGACCCAATAAAAATGATTTACTGTTTATGAAAAACAGTCGAGAAAATACAAGGTTTTGTTGTCTGAAAACCTGGATCGTCCGTTTGATCGGAGAATGAAAACAGTTTTGAAAATTGACAAATGTCAACTTAATTAGGGTAAAGACAAAGTCTATACCTAATTAAGACCTAAATGATTGGGGTTTTGTTACTAAAATACTTATGAGATATTTAGGTTTTGAAATTTTAAAGAAAATATGTATTAAAAGTATTTTAAAATACTTAAAAACATACCATTTTAAACCTAATAAAAATATATCAAATAAATAATATTTTTGTGATTTTTTTGATTATTCATAAAATAGGTATATTAAAAGACAAGTGTGTGAAAAATGAAGAGAAAGTGATTTAATATGATAAGTGAAATAATTATGTGAAGTTTGTGTAGAAAATGAAAGAAAATAGTGGTAAAAAAAATTGGGTTTGTCTCCTCCAAGGTTTGAACACACGCCCTCTAAGTCACCAGCTCAAAATAACACCACTGGGCCAACGCGCGCTTGGTGATTATAACACACACCCATTTGGTTATGTTTTCTGTAACACCCTGGATTTCCGCTTACCCCGCAGGGCTTCCGGCCTACCAAGCATGTCACCAGCTTAATCAATAATCCCCCCTAGGTCCGCTTATCGGCTGCCCAGGAAATATTGTTTTTGCCTTCCGCAGGAATCGAACCACGTACCTAGGGGTTAAGTACGTATTCATAGCAATTCCTGCTACCACTTGAGCTACTAGCTCAATTGGTAGCAGGAATTGCTATGAATACGTACTTAACCCCTAGGTACGTGGTTCGATTCCTGCGGAAGGCAAAAACAATATTTCCTGGGCAGCCGATAAGCGGACCTAGGGGAGATTATTGATTAAGCTGCTGACATGCTTGGTAGGCCGGAAGCCCTGCGGGGTAAGCGGAAATCCAGGGTGTTACATTAAAAAGGCGCCTTTTTAATGTAACACCTCGATATCCGCTGCACGCATCAACCGTGTCGGCCAACCGAGCATATTACCGGCTTAATCAATAACGGTTGATGCGCGCAGCGGATATCGGGGTGTTACATTTTCAAACAAGTGGTAAATCATTGAAAAATAAAAGAATCAAAAAGTCTGGGGCGAGGGGGGTTCGAACCCCAGACTTGTGGGCAAGAGAGTACTAAGAGCGCATGTGAGGCCACTAGGGCAAACGATGAATTCGTTTAGTAAACGGATTCAACTAAATATATTTTAAACTAAAACCCTGATATTTAAAAGAATGGCGCCATCACCATCTTCGTCTTCAACCTCCAGCTCAAACATTTTTGAATTTCTGAACTCTCTCAATTCTCAACCATTTGCAAAGATGTAAACATCAAACTTGTTCTAAATTCTCTCACGGTTTCAAATATGTAACTAGCATAAGCTATAATTAACTATAACTAACGAATTATATAAAAGACATGAAGAACCCTAAAAATTGAAAAATGAAATTAAATGGCTATACTATAAGATAAATAAATGATGATAGAGGGTTTTCAATCCTCTGATGATGCTGAATGAAATGGTGTTGAGATATATCAAGAAGAGTACTTAAATATGAGTGTTAGAGTTTGAAAAAATACCTCTGAAAATGGAGGTCTATGGCTATGTTGGAGAACTTCTGGCTATGGCTGAATGGTCCTAAAAGCTTCCTGGGGACTCAGTGATGCTAACTGAATGCTTATTGTAACTTGAATGCTTCAGAATTGCTCTACTCGACACCTTCTATCTGAGCTTCAAGTGAACATGGAGGTTGGTGATTCTATGGTTACAGATGTGCTGCAGGCATCTGAATAGCTTCACTACACCTCTAGGAACATGTTGATGTGCTTAGATTTGTTTGACACCTTCTGAATTCTTCTATAGACCTCCAACTGCTTAAGCTCCAAAGTGAGAGTGACTATGGTGTTTCTCCACTTACAGAAGTGATCCAGGTGCTTGGATCACCTCTAATGAACCTCCTTGAGATGTTAGAATGCTTACTTTCAAAAGAAGAGCTCTGGTTTGAAGAATTCGATTCTTCTTGCCAAAGAACTTTTGAAAACCATAAGCATGAGGGAGAGAAGGAGAAAGAAAGAATTGGAGTTGCTTTGGTGTGATTAATATGAAGGATGGCACTTGTATTTATAGGCAAAGAGTTTTGTACAGATTGAGGGAGTGAGCTTGCTTAATGAGAGAGTTTTGGTTTCTTGGCCATGAAGAAATTCAAAGAATCTCCAAAATGCAATGATGGCCAAACCGAGCTAGCTCCTTATCCATTGATTCTATCTGATCTTGAGGAACATTTCTGATATGTAGAGGCTTTCTATTGGCTTAGGAGAAGATTCCAATTGATGAATCATTACTTACCATAAATTCTCAAAAGTAATGATTACATAATCACATGTTCTTGCTTTTGGGAATCTTCTTCCATTCTTATGCCATGGTGAAAATGGATGCATGGTATGTTTGCAGATGTGTTATGGGTCGTGTAGCATCCATTAGTGAAGCCATGTGCACAAAATTGCAAAGTTTCAAATTGTTCATGACCTATAATTTTACCTTATGAGGCCAACTTTGAACAAGCATAACTCCTAGCTCAAAATGAATTTGGAGAAGGTTGAGCATAATTTGGAAATCCCTTAATATGTACTTCAATTCATTAGTTTGGAGTTCTTCCAAAATCATTTGGGAAATTTGTGTAAAACAGGCCCAAAGTTTGAAGAAAAACTAGGTCAAAATACTTAGAAATTTTCTAAGTTTTTCATGACCTATAACTTCCAAAGTCCATATCTCTTAAATGATTGATCTCTTGAAGAAATTTCCTTTGTGAGAAGTTATTTTATTTGATGAGATCTACAACTTTCATGTTGGAAGTTTTTTGAGTTGTGTAGGTGAAAATTTGAGATCCATGAACTAGGTCAAAAATGCACTTAGTTTGACTTTTGTTGACTTTTTGATCCTTGATGAATTTTCTTGATTTTCTTTGGCCAAATGACTTCAATAACCATATATTGATGATATTGATCCTTAAAGGTCATGGTTTGACCAAAAAACTTGGAAGTCAAAGGTGATCTTGTACAGTTGACTTTTTCCAGATGAAGTGAAATCTTGGACTTTTGTGATTAATCAAGATCTCCTCCACAAATGAATGATGTGAATGGATTATATTGAGGTGATAGAAGTTCTTGAGCCATGTTTTGAGTTTTGGATCCATGTCTTGATTAAAAGTCAACTATCTTGGTGAATTAGGTCAAAAAAACCCTAATTGTCGACCAAATGAAATTGATGACTGTAGACCTTGAATTGAAGTGTAATGCTGTATGGATATTGTCACATGGATTATTTGAAGATGATTGAAGCCATTGAGTGATGTCCTGGGGCTTTCCAGGGTTTCCCAAATGTGGTCCCTGATTATAGTCCTTGATAGGCTCAAAACCCTAAATTGGTGATCTGAGCAAACCTAAGCCTTTATATTGGTGCCAACAGATCACATTGCTTTTGATTTGATTTTAAAATAACTGAATTACTTTGTCTTCGCAGGACACTGCTCGAGATATTTTGAAGAATGCTTTGGGTGTAGTGGTTATTGATGATCGTGAGTCCTATAACTTTCCTACTCCATTGGAGGTGTCAAACCAGGAGGACGTTGCTGTTGGCAGACTTCGTCGTGACCTATCTCAGGATTCGAATCAACGGTATAACTTTTTCTTTCACAATAGATTAGTATCAGTTTCAATCAATTTATGTTTTCTATATCATTGTGGGTCATACAGTGTTATACCAAAGTACTGATAAATAACAAAATATAGTGTTATATCAATTCTCAATCGTTTTTTATGTTGATTAGGTTGCCTTTATGAATTGTTTTGGTGACTGATGATGATGCTGGTTTTAGGAGTTTGGAGCTTGAAACCTCTGAGGATGAATGGTGGAAGTGTCGAGCTAGATCTCTTAGGAGAATAACAATGACGTGCATGATTTGAAGTACAAATATGTTGGAAAGATGAACCCAGTTTTTTAATTTAACTTAACATTCCTGATTCTTATAATTTCTTACACGACTGGTTTTTTTTTCATATGTAACAATTTCTTTTGTACAAGCTTTAATTTATGGATTATTGATTTATGCATCAATTGGTTTTTGTGTATGAAAATAAAGATCAATAATATTTTATGGTGGATTTAATGATTTGTTTATAATTGGTTTCTGTATATGCAATCATTGGATTAATGATTTATGTAAGCCTTACACGACTGGATTTTATGGATCTGTTTATTGTATGATAATAAAAAACTATATGAAGAACTAAAGTTAATATATCCATTTAATTGTTTTCTATTTTATATCATTCTCTTTTTATACTCCCTCCGGCCTGAATTATAAGCAAATATTCTCTTTTTAGATTTATTGAGTAATGAATGTATTTGGTCTACATAAAAGACCAGATACATTCATTATTCAATGAACCTAAAAAGAGAATATTTGCTTATAATAATGGCCAGAGGGAGTACTTTTAAGTCATTCTCCGGTGACGTATCCGCGGTACACACCAGTACTCGTGTGTTGCGAGCACACGGGTGACACATCAATACCGTGTAAACGCACGGGTAATCAATCAAAACACGGGTAACCAGATAAAACTTCTATAATTCATTTTGATATCAATAAAAACTTATCTAATAAAGTCGGTCCAACCCACACCAGATCCCGTAAGGACGCACAGGTAACACAACAGTACCGTGTAAACGCACGGGTAAAAATACCAACTACCGTGTGAACGCACGGGTTATTGCACATTTTTTACAATATTCAAGTAATTTTAATTTTGCAATATTAATTTATTAAACTTTATAAATCCTTTTATTATTATAACTCTATCAATCTTAAAAATACTTTTTTCCTTCTATTTTTTACAATTGTTTTTTTACAAAGTATGTGTTTAATAATTTAACTTTTTAGTCAATTTAATAGTTTTGTTTAAACAATATAACTTCTATATTTCAATTTCATAAAAAATATTTTTTTGATTTTTTAACTTAATACTATATATATTTGATAAACACGGTCCAACCTAATACTTAATACTAGTTACTAAATAAATATTTAATATATAATAGTTGAAATATTTAATAAAATATTAAATATTATTATCATTTAATAATATTCATAAAATTAAAATTAAATAATATTTGAAATATATTAATAAATACTATTTAATATATAATAGTTGAAATATTTAATAAATTATAAAATTATATTACTATTATATTAAATAGTCAAAAAATTTATATTAAAATTTTATAATAAATAAATATTTTTTGCTAATCCAATAACAGTATATATTATAATTTGCTATTATTATAATAAATAATTTGCTGCTATTATAAACATTTTAAAAATATATTTAAATATTTTATAAAATTTCATGTAAAATAAAATTCAACATAATTTTATTCAACACGAAATATTTTTATTATTATTTTATTATATTTAAAATTTTAAACAAAACTTAACTTTACTTTATAAAAACAACTTACTACTTTAAAATAAATATTTGTGTTAATATGTGTTACAAATTACAACAAAAGAATAGAAGTAGTTTGGTGGAGTCCAATGCATGCAATGGGTGCAGGCGTTTTTATAACAGAATTTTAACGTAAGAATATGAGATATAAGGACTCAGACAAAAAAAAGTACAGAGACCAAATTCATAAATTCGCTAACTTACAAGAATCAAAAGACTATTTAATCACATATATATATATATATATATATATATATATATATATATATATATATATATATATATATATATATATATATATATATATAAAATTTATTTTTAGACACACACTTATTTATTTGGTTGTAAGAATATTTCTGGGCATACATGTGAAAACATATAGTATAAACTCTCAAGAAGAAATTATTGAGGACACGAGTTACCCAAATTGTTAGGTCGAATCTGTATAAATCACCGATGCATTTCTCTTTTTCATTATCTCTTTACAATTTAATTCTTTATTTCTTTCTACTACATTTTCATCTTTTCATCTCTCTGTTTTATTTTATTTTAATTTTTATGACGCATATTCTCTATTTTATTCATAAATTTGATTTAAATATTTTTATATATCAAAATTTTTATAATTAGGCATCGTTTCCACCTACACAATTAAAGTTTATTGTGTTTCGAGTCGCTTGTTCAACACACGGCTTATGTTGTAGTTAGCTCAGAGATGGTCGTCGTTATTTGTGCTAAGAAGTCTGCAAAAAATTAGCCTTTAGAGTTTTGCTTGGCTTAAATGAGATGTCAAATTTAGAGATCTCAACAAACCATTTTATAATTCGTCCTGTTAGATCCGACATGTGGAGAAACTATGTAAGGGGTAAGTCGGTTCGAACGACAATGGTGTGCGCTAAGAACTAACATTGTAACTTTCTCAATGTCGTTACTAATGCTAATTCGATCTTATCTATTTTATGGTAGTGTGTTTCCGGCCATACGACCGCTTTAAATATGAAGTATATTGTGTTTTGAATGGAGCATGCTTCTCGGATGAGGGAGATACCAAGTGCTTCGGAAAATACGACTAGGTGGAGGAATAAGGTCAACCAATTTGCTGATTAGACAAAACTGGCAGTTAAAAAGGTGTGATAACAGCGATACATACACTTGTTGCTATTATGCGGTCCGCTCGAAGCGTGCTTTTTTCTTCATCAGCCTGTAGAATGGAAAAACGTATTAAGCTAACCTCAAGACAAACCTTATTAGGATCGCAAACATCCCATTCAATTTCATTATCTATTTCTTCATCATCAGAGCCTCCATTTTGATCACTGCTAAGTAAAGCCCAACAATTTGTCAACTCTAACCCCAAAGGCGTGTTTCTCAAGGTTAAACCTCATACTATTCTACCAAACTCTTTGAACACATTAGAGGGGTGTTTGTCATGTTGTTCCTCTTTGGTGGAGTTGTTTGAGATTTCGAGAAATTTCCTGTCGAATGTTTCTTGTCCATCTCTTCCTTACTAGACGATCCTCCGTCAATGTGGGAACAAAGAAGTTTGTTGGTATTCTCAAAGTAGATGCTCGGGAGCTGACTCTGATAGTCATATCAGATATTATAATCTTAGATTGTGTGAGATCATTGTTAATGAGATGTAACTTTCAGAACTTGATGAATCTTATGTGGAAATTTGTCAAACGAGAAATATGTGTGATGCATGAGCAAGTTTTTCCAGTGCGGAGGCGAGAGCATTCAATATGATGGAGCTTAGAGAACCTGCAAAGTTAACATTTCAATGTCTAAATCAAGGAAGTTTTAGAAATTGTGTTTGTCTAATTCAACTTGTGATGTGGAAATTCATCTTATCATATCCTAAGAACAAAGGATGTTTGAGAGATTCATATCAAATATCTCTATCTCAAGCTCCACTTATCTATTTATCCAATTAGGCAAAGTACTATATTGAGTCTTCGTAATTGAAAAAGCCGGATCACATTTGCGCATACTATTCTTAAAGTCATATGGGATGATGTTAGATGGTAAAACTTCTAGAGGCTTTTTTTTTGGGGAAATCAAAATTCATTGATTAAAACCAAAACAATTATGTACAAAGCGATCTCTAAAGATCCAGCAGAAACTACATATAAAAACTCAACTTAAAGTCCTAACACCCAACCCTATCAAACCATAAGGTGAGAAATGTGCTCTTTGATCTTAGGATATCCCCAACATCTATAAACTATAACATCTATAATATCTTGAACTATCTTTCTGTTATGTACCGTCGAGTTAAAACAACGTTCGTTTCTATACTTCTAACAAGCATACGTGGTCTCTGTGAAAGCAATTTTTAACACACGGGCTTTCCATCCCTTCCCCTTACTAGTTTGAATCACCCACTTTAGTTCATCCTTCCATTCGCCAGGATCATGCTTAATCTGAATCCAACTCAGCACCTGATTCCAGATTGGTTTAATACCTAGGCACGCAAATAACAGATGATCCAATGTTTCTTTTTGGGAGCAGAACACACATTCATCATTGTTTATCAGACCCATATGACATAAACGCTCTTTTGTTGCTAATTTCTCATGGCATGCCATCCAAACTACAAAGCAGGCCCTCAGTCTTGCTAGATTGATCATGAAAAGAGTTCTCCAAGTAACCTTTGGTTGCAGCTCTACCATTTCATTGTAGATCTCCCTTACTTTGATTTTCTGCTGCACAACATGCCAACAGTTCATATTTTGAACAATTTGTCTTGGGCTTAGGATTGCTTTCAACATCCAAGAGCACCCAGTTTTAATACCAACTGTCATGGCAGTCTCCTTCTTGATGTAGTATGTATGTACCCACTTCACCCACAAGTTGTTACTCTTTTGGCTAAGGTTCCACAACAGTTTTATCAGCTGAGCTTGATTCCACTTTTCAATCGATATCATGTTGAGACCACCCCTGTTTTTTGGCGCACAAACAGTCTTCCAAGCAATGGGGGATTTTCTCTTCATGTCTCCTTGTCTGGTCCATAAAAACATACACAAATAGCAATTAAACTTCATTATTATACTCTTGGGCAAAGGCAAGTAACTCAACCAATAGTTTATTTTTGCAAATAAGACATTCCTTATGAGTTGAAGCCGACCAGCATAACTCAAGAAGTTTACGCTCCAGTGTTTGATTCTACTGACTATATTCTCAATCAAGCACATATAGTGATGGGTGTTCATCCTTTTACTTGTGAGGGGGATCCCCAGGTACCGAAACGGGAGTTTCCCCTCTTTGAAACTAGTCACTCTGCTGATCTCCTCCTTCATACTGTCATCCAGCCCCCCAAAATAAACTTGGCATTTATTGGGATTCACTTTGAGGCTTGTGGCTTTGGAGAATTCCGCAAACATATTGATTGACAGCTCCACAGACTTCATATCTCCTCGCGTAAAGACTAATAAATCGTCAGCAAAACTGACATCTATGATGCTAGCTTTTTCACACATCGAGTGATAGTTGTAATCGAATATTTTACCAAGCATTTGCATCTTCCTATGCAAGTACTCCATCACAATAACAAAAAGGATAGGTGATATTGGATCCCTCTGGCGAAGTCCTCTTTTAGCTTCCATAGCTCTTGAAACTTGCCCATTGATGTTAAATTTGTATGTGACTGTGCTGACCGCAACCATCATCCACTTAACAAACCTCCTAGGAAACCCAATCTCCTGTAGGATCTGCTCCAAAGCCCCTCAGTCCACGGTATCATATGCCTTCTGAACATCCATTTGAATAAGACACCGTGGCGTTCCTCCTTTGTTGGCATAGCCCCTTATCAGTTCAAACGCAAGCAGTATGTGATTATGAATGGTTATTGCTGACAATACTACTCAACACCCTACTCATACGGTTGGCCATCACTTTCGAGATGATCTTGTATAGCGTAGAACAACATGCGATAGGCCTAAAGTCCTTCACGTGCTTTGCCTCTGGGAATTTAGGAATGAGAGTTACAAGCGTTCCGTTCACCGATCCATACATGCTACCATTGTCAAAGAAATCCAGAACAGTAGTGATGCAATCCTCTTTAATTTCTAGAGGCTTTTTCCAAATGCATTTGTAGTGATAGCCACATAATAAATTTTATCATATTATTTTGATTAAACAGCATGGTGTAGTAAAATTTATGTTATTTAATTTAATATATACAACATACAGAACTAACCTCTATTGTTAAAAAAAAAAAATAGTTTCTTAAAATCGATATCCTTTGAGCAGGAATTGATTTCCAGGAGCACTTAAAAGAGAACTAACCCTTAAGAAAACAACTAACTTTTTTAAAAAAGAAAATATCACAGCAACGATATGAAAAGTGATAACACGTTACCTGAATTAAAGCTTTGACAATAGGATTGTGATGATGAACAAAAATCAAGATGAAGGCGTAATCCACGCTGGATAATTATTAAACATAAACACGAGCATTTTCTCTTCTTAGAATATTCCAATTCACGTTCAAAGATTCTAGATAAATTATTTCCGTACCAAATTATAAATAGATTTTTTTTAAAAAAAACCTATAATAATTGTTTCATAAAATACTATTTCCATATTTTTATTATTTTAATTTTAATTTTTTAAATATTTCTTTTTAATATCATTAATAAAAATTAAATTTACAAATCATGTCATAATTTCTCTTTATCATGTAAAATTAATTATGATTTTAATTATATAATAATAAAAATGATATATAATTTAAAATAAAGTAAATATAAAAATGTGAAATATTTATTTATAAATTGTAAATGAGGTAGTTCAACTCGTATATATTAATTGAATTAAATGAGTGTAAATTTTTTATCTAATGTGATAAAATCATTTATTTATATTTATGGATTAATTTTATTTTTTAAAATTAATAATTAAAAAAATAAAATTATAGAATCATAATAACATATTAAAAAATAACAATTTATTTATTAATTGCATCTCAAATATATAGAAAAATCAATATTTTCAAAAAAAATCCATTTAAGGAATTTGATAAAAATTCTAGAAGTGATGAAACAATATTCAGAGTAAAGGTTAAGAAACAAAATAAACAAAATAGAGAAATATTATTTTGGATATTAAAATTAGTAATTTTTCTAATATAAACTTTTTTTGTTGTTGTTGATATATGTACTTAAGGATTAAGAAAGAAAACAAAATAAATACAATTTAATTTAGTTAAAAATTCCGTGTGCCGCCACACCACACACCAACACAATACACACACCAACCAAGTTCGCCGTTTCCAACTTTACTTCAATTTTAGGACAAACAACATCGTGAATCTCGATATTTAAAGTGTTCCTCTCCGCCACCTTTTCAACTTCTAACTACATTTCATTTCACAACACTGTGAGTTTCTCTTCTTTCGATCTTACCGCAAAAAGTAATCCCAATGCAACCTAAACCTTCCTTTCAATTTTGCGTCTTTTTTATTTTTTTATATTTTTTTTGGTTGTATATTTCATGCTGAAAACGGGTTGAAATTATCTCAATTCCGAGTCAACTTTTCTATTTCTTACTATTTCCTATTTGCCCTTTCATTCGCCAATTTGTTTTAATAACAGTTTTTTTAAATAGTTGTCACTGATCAATTATTGATTTCTGACATACAGTGTTGAATTCTTATGACTGCTGGGATTATTTTAATTTTTTTTTTAATAATTTTTAGCCATGTTGAGTTTTTGTGAATTTCTAGGGTTTATTTGTTTACTTGTTACAGATTTTTTTTCCTTTGAAATTTAGGCTAATTACAGTATTATATTATGTTATATGTTATGGTGTTTCAATTTGGGTTTGGATTGGAAGGATAATTAATATCTTTATAATGATATATTTATATTTAAATTTAAATCAGGTCAGCCTTAGCACTGGTTCTGTTTCTGTACCGAGCTGCCTTGCCAACCTCTGTAAATGGGCTGTTTCAACTCTAAGCCGACAACACAGTTTCCTGTGAAGGAAGATCCTGTGATTCTTGCATCACAGACTGCTTGTAAGTTTATTGGTTTTGAAGTATAATGATGTTAATATGTTATGCTTTCTGTATAGTTGTTAGATTGTCAGTTGTTAAGAAAGATCTCTGAAATTAATGTTTGAGTAGAAGTATTCTTCTGGATAGAACATTATGGCGAAAGTTGATTCATGTAGTTGATTCCACTTAGAGGGATAAGGCTTGGTTGTTGTTGTATTAGATTATGAATTGTGGTGATTGGATCTGCTTACCGAATTCTGAGTATAGTGTGAATTTAAATTTGGTCTTGCACTCTTGCTGAATGGATCTTGAAAGTATAATAATGATATAACTAAAGCTCTATTTACTTTATGAACATGTTTTCTAAAATTTATGTTCATTTTAAATGGTTAACAAGGAGATGGAATGGAAGACTTGTGTAGTAACAATTGTGATTGAGAGGATATGGGAGATAAGCTTCAAAGAAAGTGTTTTTTGTAAACAAACGAAAACAATGTTTTGACATTTTAAAATTTGGAAAATGTCAGATTTGTTTTAAAATGTTGTAAAAGATAATGTATGTGTATTCCCTTGTTATTGCTGGTTTGCAAGACAGATCACATGATATATCTCAACATGGGAAAAATGAAGGAAAATGAATTTCACTGTGTTTCGTAAATATAGGTTGTGTGCTATCTGTGGCTGTATAAATGTTGGGCACGGTTTTAATTGCATTTCTTCTTCTCATTGTGGAAGTAAGTAAACCAAAGAACGTTGTTGTTTTTATATATTTGCTCATTTGTTCTGTTTGCGTGCTTGCAATCCATTATTTTCCATCCTGTCATCATGTCAACCTGAAAAGGCTACCTTCTCTCCCATTTTCTACAAGACTTTACCTGTTTTGACACAATTTTAAATCTATGCATTCAACAAGCTCTGATAGTTTAAGAAACAAAAATGAGACTTGTTGGTTGCTCTATTGAGATTGATTGGAGTTGGGACAATTGTATTAATAGTTTTGTTTGTTATTCACCAGATGTTTCCATCTTGAGATAGATTTGTTATGGAGTTACTCTCTCTATCTTTGTCAAGTACTCGAGTTTCTGTATTTTAAACTTGTGTATCAATTTTTGGTTTAGTCACTGTCAGCGAGGTTGAAGCATTATTCGAGCTTTTTAAGAGCATCAGCAGTTCTGTTGTTGACGATGGACTAATAAGCAAGGTACTACTTAGAACTCTGCCTAAGATATTTTGGGAGTATATGAAAATAAGCTGAAAACAATTTAGTAATATGCTATAAGCTATTGTCACAAGCTTTTGCAAACACTTCTATATGCTAATGCCATAAGATAAGCCTTCCAAATGCCTCCCCTACTCCCGATGACATTTTTGTTTATTTTGGTTATTTGTTGTTCATATTGAATTTCTAGCCTGTAATTTGATTATGCGTATTCTTTCTTTACAGGAAGAATTTCAATTGGCAATCTTCAAGAATAAGAAAAAAGAAAATATCTTTGCGAATCGGGTACTATTACCATTTCTTTGACTTTCTTAATACTAATTACCATAATTGTTTGTTCCCTTCAATTTTCTGCAAGTTTTTGTTGTTTCTTTCCTTTTTTTCCTTCTAGAAGAAACTCAATACTTCTTTTAAAATGAACAAGAAGCATAATTATTGTGAACCATTTGAATGGCTCCAGTACATGTCAACTTTATACATGTAGATTGTTTTTCTCATCTCCCGATTCCTTTGAAGATAGAAATCAATGTTTGATTAGCCATGCAACTTTCTTAAATATTGTTGGTCAACATTATATGCCATTTTTGTGACATAACCTTTTCAATTGGCTGGATATCTATTGATACGATGTCAGAATTTTATAATTGCAGATCTTTGATCTATTTGATGTCAAGAAGAAAGGAGTTATTGATTTTGATGACTTCGTAAGATCTCTCAATGTCTTCCACCCAAATGCAGCAATAGAAGACAAGATAGAATGTGAGTTAATAATTGAATCCTCAACTTGTTGTAGTCTACCTTAAATTTCTCACTTAGATCTTGCTGTACTGATATATTTTGTTGGGATTTTCCTGCAGTCTCATTTAGGCTCTATGATTTGCATAATACTGGTTTTATAGAGCGTCAAGAGGTAAGATGTGGATTATTTGTTCATATGTCTTCAATGAAAATGACGTGCTTGCTAATCCACCAAGTTATGTTTTAATTCCACAGTGAAAATTTCTCTTCTGGTCTTGTTCTTTACATTGCTTTTTCTATCCCTTTTTATGGTGATGTCTGACAGGTCAAGCAAATGTTGATCGCACTTCTTTTCGAATCTGAAATGAAGTTGGCTGATGATGTGATAGAAACAATTCTCGACAAGGTATGTTTGTAAAACTAGTAGATAATATCTGAATGTTATATACCAAAGTCCATCTGCAGTTTTTCATCGTCAACTTTAGCTTGATGTAGTATTTTTCTGGCCAGACTTTCATGGACGCCGACCTGAACCAAGATGGCAAAATAGACATGGTCGAGTGGCGAAAATTTGTTTCTGAAAATCCATCACTGCTCAAAATCATGACCCTACCCTACCTAAGGTATGTGCAGAATCATTTTTATGATACATATGATATGAATCTATTTTATCCTTTAACCTGTTATTTTGGTGATTGATGCAGGGACATAACAACTTCTTTTCCGAGTTTTGTATTTAATTCTAACGTGGATGAAATTGTTGCTTGAGAGCATATAAAAATATAGGTTTTGCAATTATTGAGAGAACACAACATTAGGTTCTCAATTATTTAGAGAATTGAATGTGTTTGTAAGAAGAGCTCAAACAGAAGTGAATAGATGACATGCTTATTATAGTTAGCCTTTCTCATTGAGTTGTAATTTGTAAATCACATTCTCATTGAAATTTGAGTCAGGTTTCCAAGTTCATGTGTTCATAGTATGGAAATACATATTCAAAACATAAGTCATACAAAGCATATAATTTAAGATAAAGTTTCTCCAGTATTGCAGTGAGTGACATTTGGAAAGATCACAATAAACTTCTCGTGTATGAATAAAGAAAAAAATGTGGCATAACTTTTTCTGGTTAGTCGCAAATCAAACCTATTGCATTGATAGGTAGAATCACATTCGTGTGTTGAATAAGGAAAAAAAAATGCAGAAGTCATTATTGAAGTAGATTGGAATAAAATAGGACTCCACCTGCCACCACATGGAATTGAAAAAAAAAAAATCAAATGGTGCCTATACAATATTCTTTTGCTCAATAATGACTTCTAAATTAGATTGTAAAATATACTTTTTATACTTATTGACGTGACTTACAAAAAATATTAAAAAAATAAAATAGTGCCTGCATTGTTTTAAGCATATGGTGTCACAATCAATATGGTGCTACAATGACATTTTTCAAACAAGAAACTAGGATATAGGAATATGTGTTGTTTGGAAAAAAGTTTAGGTCTTGCTCCTTGAGAATAGGTGTAAAATTGGCCAAAGGTTGTTTGAACAAAACTTTAGTTCTTGAGAGTAGGAGTTAAATTGGCTAAAGGTTGACAAACAAGATCAAAAAATAAATTGATGATAAAAATGATTCATATTTGAGTAAGTTTTCGCAAAAGTATTTTGCAAGTTGAATAGTATATTTCAATTGAAAAATAAGTTTAGACTCAAAAATTAACTTTGAATCTTTCTAATTTTTACCTACTACTTTCAGCAGAAAAATAAGTTTTTTTTACTAATACTTCCAATTTTTTACTACTAGCATGTTTGGATTGGTCCCAAAATCAATTCTAGATATGTGAAATTAATTCTGAGTGATTTTGAAATGTTTATTTTATCAAAAGTATAATTGATTATGACTCTTGAATTTATTTGAAACTAGTATATCTACCCGTGCGAGGCACGGGTTAAAAATTCTTCTGTTAAAAAAACATTTTATAATTATTTATAATTTACAAATAAAGTTATATTAACATTATAATCTGTCTTTTGTTATTAGTTATGCACACAATTTTATTTATCAATAATAAACTATATTTTGTTTATAAAATATCTTTCTTATTTAAAAGATAAATATTTTTTATCAATAATAAATTAAATTTTGTTTATAGAATATTTTTTAAGAATATAATTTGTTAATTTTTTTTGTAAGTTACCAAAAAAATTATTTAGTCTTTAAATATATAATATCAAATTAGAAATTAAAACAAAAATATTTTTAAAGTTGCTCGATATAAAATAAATAAATAAATAAATAAGATTTCATTTTGACCTTCATTTCTGAGAAACCATCTATATGAAATCAATTTTAATTTAGATGTGAGTAAAATGATAAAGATTAGAATCACAATGGATTCATTTTGTTCCTTTAATATACCTCTTGATATTTTGAAATGAAGTTTAACTTTGAGATGGGGGCAATCACAATCACAACCAACCTTAATTAGAAATAAATGAGGTTTTTATATTTATATATAAGATAAGTAATTGAAGAATAAAAATAATAATATTTTAAAATTATAATATATAATATGTATATAATAGATTTCTTTTCATGTTTATAATTTATATTTTAATTATATAAAAAATTTAAACACCAATTCCAATTTTTATGAAAAACTACTAAAATAATAAAACACTAATAATATAAGAAAATGAAAGAGACGTCAATTTAAAGTGGATAAAAGGGAAAAGGGACGTTCAGGATTCTAAAAAATTTGATTATTATTTTTTTAAAAGAAAACAAAAGACCAAATCAAAGCTATTATGATTTATTTATTAAATCAATAATTAAAATTTATTAACAAAATAAAATTAAATGAATAACAAATAAATAAAACAAAACCTATCCTATGAAAAGGGAAAGGAGCGCCACATTCCTTCAAATCTTTTTTTTAAAATTTTTTAATTAAATTCTTTTAAATTTTTAGTAAAAACAACAAATAATCTAAAAATAATTTTATTTTTACTTTATTTCAACTTAACCAAAAAAAAAACAAAGAACTGCTCATGGTAAAAAAAATTATTTTGATTAATTATTATTTAATTAATAAATATTCACAACTAAATAAAAATCAAATTAAAATAAAACCAAAAAACAAAAAAAAAATTAAATCTACAAAAAAGAAAAGAGAGCGCTCCATGACTTCAATTTTAATTAAGATCATCTTTAATTAGCTTAAAAAACAAAGACCAAATCAAAAGCCACATTGATTATTAATAAATTAAGACCTTCTTTAATTAGCTTAGAAAACAGAGACCAAATCAAAAGTCACATTGATTATTTTATTAAGTCCTAACCATTTACTATTTTTATTTTGGTGTATCTTTTTTTGTCTATAGTATTATATTATCAAGCAGAAAAATTATTAGTATTATTGTTTGTTATTATTTGTGTATGCAATGATATTACTTGTGTATTTTTGTAAATCTATTTTTTTTAATGAAAAGAGATTGTGTGAGTTACATTTTGAAAAAAATAAAATATGAAAAGTAAACAAAATACGGGTAGACATGCAAAATATGTGTATTCTCGGTCATAAATGTCAATTTAATTTCAGAAATTTATTGTTTTTTATAGTAAAACAACACAGGTTAAAAAAATATACTCTAGAAGAAGATTTGAAAATGTTTCAAAGAATTTAGATAAAATTTTCAAATTCAATTTATAATGTTATAATAATTAAAATATTAATAATAAATATTTATTTACCTATAGAAAAAAATTTCAAAAAAATTTAAAATTTTTATTTATTTTTACTCTACTCATCTCCTCCTGAGAGTTAAAAGACACTTATTTTGTCTCTTTTGTTAAGACCAAATTAAGCTATTCAGATAGAAAGGAGAGATTTTGATTTTTTGGCTACAAATTAAAATCTTTAAAAAAAAACATCATCTTTATAATGGTAGTCAATACTATTAAGTACTATTAAGTTACAGTTTCAATTCTGCATTGAACAACAGCTCTGCCTTCAAGTTCATATGTTACCATGTCTCTTGTGTTTCTATTATTTCACAAATTAGCGTAAGAAAATCATAATTAGACCATGCGAGACTCCCTTTCAATACTCCGATTGACGAAATCGTTTGCCAGAAACTTGTTCTTTGTAAGTGAATCTCTCAAGCTATCTTAAGTTGATCATAGTCAAGGTTATGCCCACTTAAATTTTCTGCAGCTCAGAAACTCAAGATTAGGTGTAGCACATGAAATCCAGGTATCACAAGATCTTCATGGCACAACGCAATTTTAAGCCACGTAAACTTCATTTTTCATCAAAAATCAATACCACTGGCTACATGCTCTGCCTTGAGCAGCAGGATAAAAATCAATACCAGTGGCTACCTGCTTCGTCTTGAGCAGCAGCAACTTTCCTTGCTATGTATTGAAGCTTTGGTTGCATCCCGTTAGAACCTTCAATCGCATCATCTTCTATCCTCTCGCTTTTATAGTTTGGATTTCTCCGCCGATAACTTGAAGCCGCATACTGATTCAAAATAGATGCATTCCTAACCACCCTCCGTTGTTCGATTTCTGCTGCCACCCCACAGTTATTATAATGCATTGCAGAACCAACAAATTTTTCGGGCCTTGCAGCAAGACCTGTAGAAATTAAACCATGAATGTACATCGGATGAGTACCAATATAATTCCTAAAATCTATGTAAAATTAGCCTATTTAATACGATAAATTTTTAACTCGAAGGTATTTGTGTTGTGACAGTTTAATGCCAATTTGTAAATACTCAAGTTAGTAATCAAACCTTGAACATTTTGAGGAGTTTGTAAAGGAAGTCGGGTCATCGAAAGAATAACATTACTCCTATCTACAGGCGGTTTCTCAACTTCTTTGATGCAACATTTGGATAAATCCTCTGCAACCTCAGTCGTATTCTGCATTGTGTTATCAGAATACAACACACACGTTATGCATTTACAGACATTAGGCAATTTCAAAGCAAAACAAAGGGGTGTCTTTTAAATTGGCATTTGTCAAGATTAAATAACGGCATTGGCCAAAGAGGAAACTGGAAATTAAAAAAAAAGCAAGAAAATTAGGATACCTAGGCAACGAAGACGCATGTTGCCGCTCAGGTGGAGCAATAGTTCCCCTTTTCAGTAAGTAACAAAATAAATTAAACAAATCGGTATGAAAAAGAAAAGCTTAACGACAAACCCTTGCAATGGCATCAGGAGATGGTGTTTCAAGAAAATCAGTCATGATATCCAATTGATGGACAACATTCTTCCCAGGGAAAAGAGGTTTTCCGGTTAAAAGTTCTGCAAATATGCAGCCAATGCTCCACATGTCTATAACTGGTCTATACTGGAAAATAAAAGGTTTTCAATAATATATAGTGAGATATACACAAATGAATAAAAACGTTAAAAGATCTTCACTTAACTAACTTGATCAACATACTGTCATACTATTTGATAAGACTAAAAATTAAACATTTCAATAATAAATGAGCTTTTGAAAGAACTTTGCATAGAGTGGATCTTCTTCCATAAATTTAAAGTTCAGAGTTCCACAAATAATCTATTTGTTTAACAAAAAGATAAACTAAAGTCAAAATGTTTATGTCTTAAAGTCCAAATAAGCTCTTCCGATTGGTGTTAATAAACAAATTTGCAAGTGTTGAGATGAAGATAAGTAAATACACTATACTTCAATATTCTCTAGCAAGTTGAATCATTTCATACCGCAAGTGATATGTCTACTTGTGTACTTTTATCAGGAAGGATGGATTTAAACTACAACACATAACCATGAATCACAATTTAGATGTATACTAAAACACATAAACCAAACCTGAAACCATGTAATTGATTATCAATGTTGCTGTAAATACAAAGACGCACGAAGATATCGAAAGGACATTATAGGACTACCACAGAAAAAATTTGAATGTATATTGATTGTGAAATAATGGATACCGACCTGTATCAGATAATCCATTCCAATTAGCCCTACCTGAACTGATATCCTGTGACAGCTGCATAATCAGAGCCGAATTCCAGTTTGTGAGCTACTCGATATTATAACTGCAAACAAAGAAGCTACAGCAGTTCAATGGGTTGTGATAACATCCAATTGATTTCGAGAACCTGCAAAGCAACACCGACAATGACGACAACCTGCACAAACCGACATTGTTTAACGATCATCAGTATAAAATGTTACATAGTATTTATGCGACACTAACACCCCCAAGCAAACCAGCATTGCTATAGTGCTGTTATGATAATATACATAGTGTAAATTAAACATGTTCGCATTTTATGTACGTAGATACACTCATTCATTAGTTTCCTTTCTGATTCCTTCAATTTCTGCACCCAATTTTTCACATGAATTTTCAGATTCAAGAATTTCAATTGAATGTAAAACAATAAAAGCAAAAACAGAACCTCGAAAATATGAGCAGAGTCAGCGTCTTCTTCGTTGGAGAAGGATGCTTATGAAACAGAGAAAGAGATCCATCATGACTGGAAACTCGCAAAATCAATTATGAAAATAGAGAGCCCTTGTTATGCTAAATTCAAATTCAAAATAAACTTTCAAAATTTACAATTACAAAGCATAAAAACTGATTCATACCTTAGCCTAAGAAATCCAGTCCAACCAAATTTAAATACTCTAAAACCACAAAGATTCAACAAAGAAGAAACGCAAATAGAAGAAGAAATTAGTTGATGTCATAAACCCTAAATTCATCATAAACCCAAAAATGTTCATCATCATTTTCCCATTTGACACAAACCCTTCAGAAATGTAGAAGGAGACAAAGGATCAGTTTCCTTCACAAAACCAACACAACAACTTTCAACGGTTCATCAAACATCATATATTCATCAACTCATCAAAACTTCAACGATCCAAACCTTTAAACATCCACGCAACACTTTTTCTGCAACAGAATCGCACAAGAATCAAGAAAAAGAAACACAAATAGAAGAATAATTCGGAGGAGAAGAAAACCGAATCGAAATCACGGAAGCAAAAAATTAGAGAGTGTACCTGAAATTTGTTGTCTCCGATTTTGTGCTCACTCGCCTCTTTCAACAAATCTTGGAGAAGCTCAAGCGTCACAGAGTAACGGCTGAGTGAGAAACCTAAATTCAAATTGGAACCTTATCGTGAAAAAAATCGAGAAACAACCATAAATTTTGGCTGCTATTGTGCGTGGAAAAAGAAAAAATTGGAAAATGGGGAATGTATCCAGTCATATGAAGGGGTTGGAGTGTTTCACATGAAAATTAAATAAAAAAAAATATAAAAAACTAATAATAAGTAATAAAAACAAAAATAGAAATATTACTCTAAATGGAAACTTTAAAAATAGCACAGCACCTAGAATGATGACACTTGGCAGACTTGCCAAAGTTCTCATCTTGCTTTTTTTATTATGAATGATTAGAATTTGTACATCCTATCTCTAGAATTGATTTTAAATTATTTTTACGATAAAAGTTATTGTTCAACTCAACATAAATGTATTGAAAGATAAATTAATTCTTCAAAATTCAATTATATTAAAATTAATTCTATTAAATTCATGCTATAATCAATTTTTTCAAGCCAATTCAAACACACCCTTCAACATTCAACAGCTCGTTAGTCAAAACAATAACAATTTACAACGTTTTACTTCATCGAGTTATTCGAAGTGACTCAATTACATTAGGGTTTACACTTTGGCATTTCAAAATCTCCCATTTTTACGCTTAAGCAATTCACCAAATTCCTCTCACAAAACTACCAATCTCTCTGTTGCATTTATCATCACAGGCATGGTGGCATGGTGCTTCCTTTTCCCAAGCACATTCTATTCCAAAACCCCTTTCTCAGGAAGCTATCACCTTTGCAAACCATTCTTAATGGGCATATCCATTTCCACCAATTCAATCATTTTCCGCAAAAGTTTTCAACTTCCACTTCCGACCACTGTGAGAGATTATCATGGGAACGTTCCACCCAAGAAATTCTACTGGAAAAGCTTAAATTTTCTCTGAGGAATCACCACTCACAAGAAGCATTGGAAACTTTTCATGATTTTAGAAGACTTTATGGTTACCCTGAGGTTCAATTACTGAATAAGGTTATTGTTCAGCTGTGTTATTCTTCAAATCATGTTTTGGTGAGAAAATCATTTGATTTGGCTTTGAAAGTTGTTCAAGAGAATTCAGGTTTGATTCATGTTGATACATTTACCAAACTTGCTTTGTCTTTGGCTAGAATGCAAATGTCAATGCCTGCATCGGTTATACTTAGGTTAATGCTTGAGAAAGGGTTTGTGCCATCTATGCAGTTTTTGTCTTTGATTGTTTTTCATATTGTGAAGACAGAAAACGGAACACATCTTGTATCTAATTATCTGTCTCAAGTTTGTGATTTTTATAGTTCTTTGAAGGATAAAAAAGCGCAGAATGCGACCGTGTTGAAGCCAGATACTTTGGTGTTTAACCTTGTTCTGGATGCTTGTGTGAGGTTTAAGTTGGCTTTGAAAGGACTATATCTGATTGAGTTAATGCCCCTGATTGGGATAGTGGCCGATGCACATTCAATTGTGATAATTTCGCAGATATTAGAGATGAATGGTTTGAGAGATGAAATGATGGAATTGAAATGTTATATTGACGGAGTTTCGGCTGCTTATGTTCGGCACTATCGTCAATTCTATGATAGTTTGTTGAGCTTGCACTTCAAATTTAATGATATTGATGCTGCAGCTAAGCTTGTTTTGGATATGAATAGCTCACATAATTGTAACAATAATGAAGAATGTAGAAATCATGTACAAAAGCCTTGCTTTATCGCGCTTGGATCGCCTAACCTTAAGAAGGCCTTAAAGATAATTATAGAGCATGAGCTATTGCAGAAAGACTCTGTGCTTAAATTGGAAGGTAGAGAAGGTCTTGTTTTTTATAAGGGTAGGAAACTTGTTCTTAGTAATAGAGCTTTGGCTAAGTTTATTATTGGTTGCAAGAAAGATGGTAGAGTTGGCGAACTTTCAAAACTTTTACTTGACATTCAAGGGGAACAATATTCAGTGGCAGGGTCCAGTTTATCTTCTGATGTGATTGCTGCTTGCATTCATATGGGATGGCTCGAGTCTGCTCATGATGTTTTGGACGACGTAGAGGCTGCAGGGTCTCCGATGGGCCGCGACACATATATGTTACTCTTGTCAGCTTATCAGAAGAAGGCAATGCAGAGAGAAGCAAAAGCACTGCTAAAACAAATGAAAAAGATTAATTTGCACAATGAATTATCTGATGATGTTATCCTCAAACACACCCTTTGTGAAGAAACATCAAATTCTGTTGGTAAATCAGATTTGGCTGTCGCGTTGACTCAACTATTGAAAGATAAGAATCAGACGGTTGTTCCTTTTGTTTATAACTTCAACTCTTCGATCTTCTTTTTCTGCAAAGCAAGAATGATAGAGGATGCTATGAGGGCATATAGAAGAATGTGTGAAATGAAAACTCGACCGACAAGCCAAACTTTTGCTTATCTAGTGCGCGGATATTCTTCTCTCGGTATGTATCGTGAGATTACGTTCTTGTGGGGGGATATCAAGAGATTCATGAAGAGCAGCTATTTAGTTGTGGATAGAGATCTATATGAGTTACTGCTGCTAAACTTCATTCAAGGTGGTTACTTTGAGAGAGTGATGGAGGTCATTGGCCACATGAATGGCCATAACATGTATACCGACAAGTTGATGTACAAAAGCGAGTTCCTTAGACTTCATAGGAATCTTTATAGGAGTTTAAAAGCGTCCGATTCAATAACAGAAGCACAGAGCAAAAGGCTTGAGCATGTTCAGGAATTTAGGAAATGGGCTGGTATTGATTAAATGTGCTGATGATGTGTCTGCATCTTTTCCAGCATTGTGAACGTTTTTCTGCTTTGCCTTGAAATATATCTAAGAATGAATTTCCTCATTCTTTTGATGTATACTACTTTCAAAATGATGTTGGGGAGGAGAACTTCCCTCGTCCAAAAATCTACACTTTGTAAACATCTAGTCATACAAGCAGTAAATCTCTTAGTCAAATTGATTTGAAAACTTCAAGTTTCACCGAGTAATTCCAAGATACACCCCTGCCAGGCTTTTTAAAAATTAAGCTGGCCAAATCAACTTGAATTTTATATCATACTTTTAAATCTTATTCAAACAAACTTTAATTGAGTTTACGTAATCGTTCTTGAACTAAGTTTGCTTTATTGTACGGGAATAGAATTTGAGTAAGATCATGAAAAGTTACCTTCATCATCAATTTGAAAAGACTTACATAGTTACATGTGACACAACGCAGAAAGGTACCTTCATCATCAATCTGAAAAGACTCACACACACACCTACAAATAAAGAATCTAGAATAGAAACACTGACATGCTTCCACCATTTCAAACCACAAGAAATGTATTTAAATCGAATAGGTGTCAGTGCTATCTCAAATTCACTTATGATATCCATTAACAACACTAGGGATCTATGTCGTAGAAAAAGTAACACTAGGGATCTATGTCGTAGAAAAAGTAAGTGCATGTAACGTTTAAGAGTCCAATCACTCTACAATAAGGGGTTCATTATCTAAATATCCTCATTTAATCCATTTGTACAATCATTATATGTGTATACTTTATTTTACTATGGCATTTGAATGTCTTAGCAAATACACCCCTTCACCGGGAGAAGGAACCTACAATAAAAAGGCATTGAGATCATATATCTACAATATAAGAAAATGAATTGGTCTGGAAAAGACTAATTTGCCCTGCTGGTTCCACAAGCTTCCACGTGGCGTTCTATTTTTCCAACACATTTTTCCATTGCTTTTTGACACTGAACATAACAATCATATTTATTGCTTTTACTTTTTCCAAACTTTTACTTTTCTTTCTCTCTTTCTTTTTCACTCACTGCTTCCTTCTTCCTCCTTCCACTTCTTCCTCCTTCTTCCTCTTTCTTCCTGTTTTCTTTTTTTTTAAAATCAAATAGAAACAAGCGATAATCTCCTACATCAGATCTATTTTTTTTGTATTCTTTTGTGCAGCAACAACATCTATAAATGACTCTGAGATTTTGGTTCTTTACACCAAAGCGGTTGTTGTTGAAGGCCCCCCCCAACCACTGGAAGGTATTTTACTTCTTTCAGTTTTAAAATCTTGCATTTTCAATATTTCCTTTTTATTTTTAGGGTTGAGTTAATACTTTTTGATTTTATGTGTTTAGATGAATAGTCATTTTAAAACTAATTTTTAAACATATATTTTCTCTATGGTATGATAAACAGTGTTTGGCTTAATGTTTTTTCTTTGGTTAACAACATTGTTTACATGTTTTTCTATAATTTTAGACATGTTTTTGTTAACTAACATAAGGTTAGTATACTTTTCTTCAACAAAAGGGATTTTGGTTTGAATTATTTTTCTGGTTTTCGTTGTATGTTTTAGTGTTAATTCTATGACAAAGATGTGATTTTTTTTATTGTTGCAGTTATGGTGTTTACTAATTTGTGAATATTTCATTCTTTATGTGAAAAATATCAATGATGTTTTCATATATGTGATACCAAAGAAGATCCATTTGGTTTTTAACTTCACTCTATTTTTCAGGTTCTTTAGGTTTGATCTATGGTTTCTAACTTCTTTAAGTAATTTACATTACTTTTAGTTTTTGTATTACAATTATAACTAAGGTGTTGTTTCATGTACACCAGTAAGTAAAACTCACAATTTTTTGAATAATTTTTTTAAGAGGTTTTTTATTATTGGGTTATGTGAAAATATAGGCTTGGGAAGGACAAATTTATGCCTTCTGAATGAGAAGGACAGGCTCATTGATCAGTCACATCGTTGATATTTTGAGAGTTTTCCAATGCCTACAACAGTAAATTAGGGGTTATTTTTTACATCTGAACCAAATTTTTAACAACTTTTGAACATAGCTGTAATAGGTACTACAAGTAGTCAAAATCAACAAAGTTAACTATCTTAGGAGGGATGACTTTTGGTTACTTTCAATGAATTGAGTTATTTCTTGTGATGTTCTATTTCCAAAATAAAGTGAAAATATATAAATACATTTATTTGATCATTTCTAAAGTTATTTCTTTCTATATATATTGGATTGAATGTATTAATTTTTCTTTGATTTCACTTTTTTTTTATTTCTTTAATAAATAAAAAATATAATAAAATATAATATATTATTAAAATTAAAATATAAAAATTAAAATAGACAAGTTGTAGTGCAAAGACGTGTCCCAGTATACTGCAGCTCACACTAGCAAGGTATTGTCACAAATGACTATTACTATTCATATAGACCCATCTAACTAATTTTTTTTAAAGACATTATCAAGGTTCATTTGAACCATTGAAACACTTACTACATTACAACAAATCTAAAAATGATTTAACTTAGTTAGAAGTATAATTTCGTTAGAAGTATAATTTAGTTAGAAGTATAATGTTTGAATTTTTAAATTAAAAGTTATTTAACTATTATATTTAATTTGTCAAAAAAAAAAACTATTATATTTAATTATTAATAATTTAATAAATTTATTTGATGTTTTATGAAAATATACATTAATATC
Organism: Vicia villosa; assembly: GCF_029867415.1. NCBI lineage: Eukaryota > Viridiplantae > Streptophyta > Magnoliopsida > Fabales > Fabaceae > Vicia > Vicia villosa. The sequence goes on along the minus strand of NW_026705217.1, from coordinate 896,287 downwards.
TAATTTGATAATTATAGATTCAAAATCAATTTTGATCTATCATATAAACAAATAGGATATCCAAAAAGTTGTGTATTTGATTTTTAATTTAAATGAATACAAATTTTTTTAATATTATTTATATTTATATTTTTTTAATGAACATTAGTTAATTATTCACTTTATAATATCATGTTTTTAATATTTTAATATATTTAATTTAATATATTGAAAGTTGTATTTAAAATCAGCCTTTATACAACACCAACCTTTGTATTTTTTACTTTAACTAAAATTCTTTATGTTACTTTTTTTTTTTTTTGACAAACTTCTTTATGTTACTTTTAGTATAAAGACTATGACTGATTTCACAATTCTGTCACATCTAATTATACTAGGTGATATTATGACCACTGACATACCTTTGGCCATACACTTTTCAATAATTGAATGACATAGAAAGTTGGTTCAACCCTTCCAACTTGCATCAAAATATTATTATAAGGATTAAAAATATTTTACACCAACCAATTAATATCTATTCTTCAACTTTTCATCATAATTATTTTGTTTGAAAACACATATCACCTTACATCCTAAATACAATACATATAATACATATACAATTTATATTAGGTCATGAAAAATTAATTTTAAAAAAACTGAATAATAAATGAAAATACAAATTAAAAATAAATTAAAGATAAACAAAATTATAATCAATAGTACTAAAATTTAAATTTACGATACTATTATTTTCTTCCATTTATACCATAAAATTGTTATTACAATATTAATAACTTTTATTATTCTTTATGACATTAATTATCTTTTTTAATAACATTCACTATTTATAATTTAATTAATTACATTAATTTCTTTCTTTCCAACAAAAAAAATTAAAGTGATATTTATAAAATAATAATATTCTTACGCTAAACTCTAAAATTGATACTTATTTAGTTATTTTATTTATCAAAAAAAATAATTAGAAAGAAATAGAGAAAATATATATTTCAATAACAGATCTTTATATAAAATAACATATTTTTTGAATATTTCAATATTTATTATATAATATATTTACTTTTGTTAAATAAAATTAGTTTGCTTGATGTTTCAATTTTTTAATTATTATACTTACTTGAACCATGTTTAATTTCAACGTATATCATATTTTTTAGAATAAATTTAAAATTTTAATTAAACTAATAGCCGTATCAAAAATATATTTCATCTTAATATTTATCTTAATTTTTGTCAAACGGGTCTAATAAAAATAAATACACTAATTATATAATATAAAGTAATGAATATTATACACCAATTAAAGATAAACATCAAACAAAATTAATTATGATAAATTAATACATAATTTTACATAATACATGATTTTACATCTTCAACAAAATTATATATTAATGCAAGAAGAAAGCATAGCAACATCATGAGATGTGTGTTGTGTTGTCACGTCACAACAGGAATAAAACCTAGCTATAACCATGTGATCATTACTATTAAAAAATGCATTGATGTCCTCACATCACATTGAAATTTTATTTTTTTTATCTGTCTTTGATCGATTTCACTTCTTTGTATTATTTCTTTTATTCTCACACCAATTAATTTATTTACACTAAGTAATAAAAATATTATATTTAAAAAATCATCTTGCCTTTTCTTTTTGGTAAACATGAATATACTTATTATTACCATAAATATCAAATATGATATTAAATTAAAATAAATCACACAATAATTATAAAATAATTAAAGTTAAAAATTAATGTTTCATTAAAAATTAACAAACCCGTGCATACGCACGGGTACATTTTTGGGTGGGATATGATTTTGGACGCGCATTTGTTTGCAAACTATCCTAAAAATGTGAAATTGAAAAAAAAATAAAGAATAAAAGTATATTTAATTTGAAATAGTTATACATGTAAAAGATGAAATGTAAACAATAATATCAGAAATAAATTGATTTAAGATAAAAACTATTGTAACTTTTATTAAATAAATCAATCGTTTTAGTTTTTTTTATCAAATAAGATAATTATTATATAAGAGATTATACAATTTTAAAATATATATTGAATCTTTTTTAATAAACTATCTTAATATTTTTCACATATTTGAAAAAGATGATCCATAAATTTCTATGAAAAATATAATAATTTGTATGTTTGCTCAAATTTTGGTGCTGGTACCCGTTTTCTTGACATAACTGATTATTTTAATGGATAATTGCCCGTAGATTATCAAAATTGTTTTACCAAAATTGTTTACAAAATATAATATTAAAAAAAATATATTACAATAGAATAGAATTTTTTTGAGTAAATTACATATCATTTATAAAATATACATATAGAGAAAAAAGAATAGATGTGATATAACAATTTATTGAAAAAACTAAACTTTTATGTTAATTTAAGTAATCATAAAAAGATGCAAATAAAAAGTTGCTAAAAATTAAAATGTATAAAAAAACATTTAAAGATCATAACAAATATTTAAGAGAATTAAATATATAAAAAATAAATTAAGTACAACAGAAATATCCAAGATTTGTGCTTTAAGTTAAACCAAAATCATGTTATGACAACTATGAGTCCACATGCTACAACTATGGGTCCACTATTATTTATATTTTATGTATTAAATTGTCATAATTAAAAAATAATAATTTTGTTGAAGATGTAAAATCATGTATTATGTAAAATTATGTATTAATTTATCATAATTAATTTTGTTTGATGTTTATCTTTAATTGGTGTATAATATTCATTACTTTATATTATATAATTAGTGTATTTATTTTTATTAGACCCGTTTGACAAAAATTAAGATAAATATTAAGATGAAATATATTTTTGATACGGCTATTAGTTTAATTAAAATTTTAAATTTATTCTAAAAAATATGATATACGTTGAAATTAAACATGGTTCAAGTAAGTATAATAATTAAAAAATTGAAACATCAAGCAAACTAATTTTATTTAACAAAAGTAAATATATTATATAATAAATATTGAAATATTCAAAAAATATGTTATTTTATATAAAGATCTGTTATTGAAATATATATTTTCTCTATTTCTTTCTAATTATTTTTTTTGATAAATAAAATAACTAAATAAGTATCAATTTTAGAGTTTAGCGTAAGAATATTATTATTTTATAAATATCACTTTAATTTTTTTTGTTGGAAAGAAAGAAATTAATGTAATTAATTAAATTATAAATAGTGAATGTTATTAAAAAAGATAATTAATGTCATAAAGAATAATAAAAGTTATTAATATTGTAATAACAATTTTATGGTATAAATGGAAGAAAATAATAGTATCGTAAATTTAAATTTTAGTACTATTGATTATAATTTTGTTTATCTTTAATTTATTTTTAATTTGTATTTTCATTTATTATTCAGTTTTTTTAAAATTAATTTTTCATGACCTAATATAAATTGTATATGTATTATATGTATTGTATTTAGGATGTAAGGTGATATGTGTTTTCAAACAAAATAATTATGATGAAAAGTTGAAGAATAGATATTAATTGGTTGGTGTAAAATATTTTTAATCCTTATAATAATATTTTGATGCAAGTTGGAAGGGTTGAACCAACTTTCTATGTCATTCAATTATTGAAAAGTGTATGGCCAAAGGTATGTCAGTGGTCATAATATCACCTAGTATAATTAGATGTGACAGAATTGTGAAATCAGTCATAGTCTTTATACTAAAAGTAACATAAAGAAGTTTGTCAAAAAAAAAAAAAAGTAACATAAAGAATTTTAGTTAAAGTAAAAAATACAAAGGTTGGTGTTGTATAAAGGCTGATTTTAAATACAACTTTCAATATATTAAATTAAATATATTAAAATATTAAAAACATGATATTATAAAGTGAATAATTAACTAATGTTCATTAAAAAAATATAAATATAAATAATATTAAAAAAATTTGTATTCATTTAAATTAAAAATCAAATACACAACTTTTTGGATATCCTATTTGTTTATATGATAGATCAAAATTGATTTTGAATCTATAATTATCAAATTAGATATTAATGTATATTTTCATAAAACATCAAATAAATTTATTAAATTATTAATAATTAAATATAATAGTTTTTTTTTTTGACAAATTAAATATAATAGTTAAATAACTTTTAATTTAAAAATTCAAACATTATACTTCTAACTAAATTATACTTCTAACGAAATTATACTTCTAACTAAGTTAAATCATTTTTAGATTTGTTGTAATGTAGTAAGTGTTTCAATGGTTCAAATGAACCTTGATAATGTCTTTAAAAAAAATTAGTTAGATGGGTCTATATGAATAGTAATAGTCATTTGTGACAATACCTTGCTAGTGTGAGCTGCAGTATACTGGGACACGTCTTTGCACTACAACTTGTCTATTTTAATTTTTATATTTTAATTTTAATAATATATTATATTTTATTATATTTTTTATTTATTAAAGAAATAAAAAAAAAGTGAAATCAAAGAAAAATTAATACATTCAATCCAATATATATAGAAAGAAATAACTTTAGAAATGATCAAATAAATGTATTTATATATTTTCACTTTATTTTGGAAATAGAACATCACAAGAAATAACTCAATTCATTGAAAGTAACCAAAAGTCATCCCTCCTAAGATAGTTAACTTTGTTGATTTTGACTACTTGTAGTACCTATTACAGCTATGTTCAAAAGTTGTTAAAAATTTGGTTCAGATGTAAAAAATAACCCCTAATTTACTGTTGTAGGCATTGGAAAACTCTCAAAATATCAACGATGTGACTGATCAATGAGCCTGTCCTTCTCATTCAGAAGGCATAAATTTGTCCTTCCCAAGCCTATATTTTCACATAACCCAATAATAAAAAACCTCTTAAAAAAATTATTCAAAAAATTGTGAGTTTTACTTACTGGTGTACATGAAACAACACCTTAGTTATAATTGTAATACAAAAACTAAAAGTAATGTAAATTACTTAAAGAAGTTAGAAACCATAGATCAAACCTAAAGAACCTGAAAAATAGAGTGAAGTTAAAAACCAAATGGATCTTCTTTGGTATCACATATATGAAAACATCATTGATATTTTTCACATAAAGAATGAAATATTCACAAATTAGTAAACACCATAACTGCAACAATAAAAAAAATCACATCTTTGTCATAGAATTAACACTAAAACATACAACGAAAACCAGAAAAATAATTCAAACCAAAATCCCTTTTGTTGAAGAAAAGTATACTAACCTTATGTTAGTTAACAAAAACATGTCTAAAATTATAGAAAAACATGTAAACAATGTTGTTAACCAAAGAAAAAACATTAAGCCAAACACTGTTTATCATACCATAGAGAAAATATATGTTTAAAAATTAGTTTTAAAATGACTATTCATCTAAACACATAAAATCAAAAAGTATTAACTCAACCCTAAAAATAAAAAGGAAATATTGAAAATGCAAGATTTTAAAACTGAAAGAAGTAAAATACCTTCCAGTGGTTGGGGGGGGCCTTCAACAACAACCGCTTTGGTGTAAAGAACCAAAATCTCAGAGTCATTTATAGATGTTGTTGCTGCACAAAAGAATACAAAAAAAATAGATCTGATGTAGGAGATTATCGCTTGTTTCTATTTGATTTTAAAAAAAAAGAAAACAGGAAGAAAGAGGAAGAAGGAGGAAGAAGTGGAAGGAGGAAGAAGGAAGCAGTGAGTGAAAAAGAAAGAGAGAAAGAAAAGTAAAAGTTTGGAAAAAGTAAAAGCAATAAATATGATTGTTATGTTCAGTGTCAAAAAGCAATGGAAAAATGTGTTGGAAAAATAGAACGCCACGTGGAAGCTTGTGGAACCAGCAGGGCAAATTAGTCTTTTCCAGACCAATTCATTTTCTTATATTGTAGATTATATATCATTTTGTTCACATTTACCAATCTTCATGTCACCGTCGCTACTATATTCTACCACTTTTAATATGGAATAAATTATCCCTTAAAATATATATTAATCAAATAATTACCAATTTTAATTTTGTTGTACTTTGCATCGAGAAATTGCATTATATTTTTTGAAAATAACAATTGTATTTTAATAAAATAATAATTATATGCTATCAAAAGAATTGTTTTAATTATTTGATTCTATGCGATCAATTTTAAATATTTTAACTAATTAAAATCAAATTTTTCCATTATTTTTTATTCTACTGTTTTGAGTTGATGATCATATTTATTTTAATAGTAAATAATTGATGATAATAATCAGTAATGATAATATTTGTTTTATACTATTATTAAAAAAAATATTTTTATATATGAGAAATTGTTTAAGAGAGAAACACTTTATCTTCAAGGGAAAATATTAAATATCATTAACTTAAATAGATTTTATGTTATACCAATAAAGGAGAAAAAAAACGTTATCTTCAAATTTATCCCCATAATAAAAACAATTATTCTAATAAATTTATTATTTTTATTAAATGAGTAGATAAATTGATCTAATTTTCTCTGGGATAAAAAGCAATACTCTCGATGAATTATGATAGTGATGTAGTTGGATACCAACTTGTATTATAAGTATACATATAAATTAATTATTAAAATTCGTATAATTGATGCATATATTAAAAAAAAATGCATGTTTCATAGATATTTAAACATGTTTATAAAAATATATGTCATTTTAGTTAAATTTCTAAGTTTTTTTTATTAAATGATCTTATTGATCTAATTTTTTTTAAGGGTACCAGACATTTCTCTATACATTCAATTATTATTTTTTCACGGGTACCATATTTTTTTTTATACATTCAATTATTATTTTTTCACGGATACCATATTTTTTTCTATACATTCAATTATTATTTTTTACGGGTACCAGGCATTTTTCTATTAAAAAATATAAATTTAAAACAAATGCGCGTCCCGTACCAGAACCCGTGCGAATGCACGGGTTTGTGACTAGTTTTCAACAAGTCACAATCAATGACGTGAATGTCGCATAATCAACCCATGTGATCAGCCTCGAAATTTCACATAAAAACACTGGCGGTCGCTACGGGTATGTGTAAAGCTGACCCATATCATAGAATTCCACTATCATGGTAATAATCTAAAGTCAAGTTTCATCATAACCATCACAAGGCGAACCAAGTCATTATAACTAAACATTCAAATTGGTGAAGATGAATGAGATGTAAGAGTTACGTGAAGTACATTTCATTCTTACAAAATCAAATGTTCAATTAAAGTAGATGCGACACTCGCGAGATCTATTAACGAAATTCTAAAGATGATGAAACGTCTTAAACCATCTCGTTGCACGTTTCTTTGCGCTTCCGTTGCATCTGCAGCAACCTACGTATAACTGTTGTTGACGAGATCAAACACATTTTGCGTGCCAAACAACACACACATCTGAATCATCCATCGTTTCTAATTCTTTCCATCAAACACCCGAAAATTTCGTATTCAAACTACTGTTTCCACCGCTCATCTTCGATATTGTGCAAGAAATCACTCAGATCTCACCAAACACTCGTGTTTCTCGATCCCTCAAAATCAAGAAATGTGATTCTGATACAATTTTGATCTTCAATTCACTGTGAATTGAATGAATCTGAAATGAAAACAATTAGATACCTCTCGTACACTCATGTTTCCCTTACCGTGGATCCTAACCGGAGCTCTAAATTCTACTTGTTGGAGCACAAGGTTGAAGATGATGATGGAAGAGAGAAAAACGAGCGAAACTGTAATTAACTTTTACTCAATTGAAAATAGTTACAATGAATGATTAATATTCTATTACAAAGCAAAAAATGAAATATATACTAAAATCATATTGGGCCAACTAGCTAAAGCCTAACACGGATGGCCTTTTCCTATGGTTCAGTTCATTTTGGTTTGTTTGATTAAACTATACCATAACCCGCCCTAATACATATAACAAATATGTACAACATAAAAAATGATAAATATTTATATCTGAAATAGACTCATGTAACCGACTAACAACCTCATCTTAAAGATAGTCAGTCGTCTCTCCAAGAATGTGATAGATAAATGTCACACCAGCACAACCTCTTGCTCAACTATGGAATCCAAGATCAATGAACAGATCTATGTACCCCACATCAATGTAGACATGCTCAACTTTGAAAAATACAGTAATACTTAATAATTCGGTACCGATCTTTATAAAATTCGGTATAAACCTATCAAACCCAAAAAAAAGGACTTGTTCGTGAATATATGGTAAACTCCTAAAAAAAATATGAAATGTTATTAAATATTTGAAAAATATGAAATACTGAGTTTTACGGTACAATTTCACCTTTTTTTTCACTAGTATCTAGTCTACTGGACCGCCTAATTTGGTTCGGAATCAATTTTTGCAATCAAGCGATTTCATCCTCCTTCGATCGCAGTTGTGGAGACCGAACCATGATCCTTCTTATCAAATTCAGCGTCAATCACCTATGAACAATTTCACTTATTTTTATTCAAAAGGTGTTTTAGTTTATCATCTAAGATATGGGGGTGCCAGATTGAATTTTAGAAGTCCCAGATTGAATCCCCGACCAGTTCTCTTGAAAGCGTATCTCAAATGGGCCAAGGCCCAACAATGATTTTGAAGTAAAGAAGAAAAGAAATATATAAACCAACAAAACTCGACTTAAAAAATACCAACAAGTTTCTTGGTGAAAGTACAGTGAGAAAAAATGGAGATGGAGAAGAAGATGAACGAGGTGAGTGAAGAAGCAAAGGAGAAAATCTCAGAGAGACTATCCTCGTTCGAAAACCTCTGGTTCCCACGCGCTCAACAACCCACCGCCACTCTCCCATCCCAACGCAAATCCATCTTCCTCGACCTTCTTTCTCGAGACACCGCCCTATTCCTAGAACGCTACGGTTCCAACCTAACATCCAACGAGTTAACCGAGTTCGATTCAATGAAACAAGATTACGAGATCAACTGGCACGTGACGCGGTTACGGAGTCTGTTGAGTCCAACGACGGAGGAATTGCGGAAGAGGTCGGTTAGGGCGAAGAACAGGCGGCGTGCGTATTTGGATAGATTGATGATCGGAGGTCAGTATTTCTCTGAAGAAGCTATGAGGGATAGGGAGCCTTATCTTCATCATGAGTATGTTGGCAAGTTTCAGGATCGAGTTGGACGAGGCATGGCTAGGCCTGGGGAGAGATGGTCTGATACGCTTTTGAGAAGGTGTGAGGAAGCTGCTATTGTTGCGAAGATTAGAGGGGAGCAGGAGAGGATTGGTGTGCCTCAGAGGGATTGGATTGGTAATGAAGGGTTTGAAGAAGAAGAGGAAGAAGAAGAAGAGGAGGAGGAAGAAGAGGAAGATGTTGAAGAAAACGAGACTGTTGAGGTACAAAATTCCTTTAAACTATCAATCAGTTTATGTATTTTTTTTTTCATGCTGGCCAGGTAGTATTTTATTTTGCTTTTGAATAGCCTTATTTCGCCTCTCAGTTCATGTTTGTAGTTATCAACATTTACAGTTGTGTCTTTTGTTTGTTTAATTGGTGGTGCATAAATGTTAGGCTCACAATTGTTAAGACTCCTTCTTGCAAGTTTGTGATGGATTGGACCCAACTGGCCCATGTCGTGATTGAACCCGTCAAATGATTAAAACCTATCTCCACCAAGCTAAATCCAGCTCTAACTAGGGGAACTTAGTCCCAGCATCCTTCCATCTTTAGTAAATCTGAACCTTGTGATCTGTTGATATGCCCTTGGTGCATAACTTATTAACTGTTAGGCTCACAATTGTTAAGACTCCTTGTTTCAAGTTTGTGATGATGGATTGGACCCAATTGGCCCATGTGGTGATTGAACCCAAACATGATTATAATCTATCTCTACCAAGCTAAATCCAGCTCTAACGAGGGGAACTTAGTCCCAACATCCTTTAGTCTTTAGTAAATCTGAACCTTGTGATCTGTTGATAGATATGCCCTTGGTGCATAAAGTATTAGGCTCACATTTAAGACTCCTCGTTGCAAGCTTGCAATGGGCCCGACAGATCAATGAGGTGAATGAATTAACCCAACTATGATTAGCTGAAACCTAGTTGAAGCCAACACCAACAAGGGGAACTTAGTTGTGCTATCCTTGACTCTTTAGTAAATTTGAACCTTGTGATCCATCCATCAATCTACTCGTCGATTTTGAACTTGTTATTTTCTTTTTTTGTGCTTGGTTGTGAACCTGCAACGTTGTACGAGACTGAATGTTGGACGGTTAAGAATCAACATGAGATTAAGGTAAGTGTAGTAGATATGAGGATGTTGCATTGGATGTGTGACATGACTAGACATGATAAGATTAGAAATGACAATATTAGAGAGAGTGTTGGGGTAGCGCCTATAGTAGAAAAGATGGTGGAAAATAGACTTAAGTGATTTGAGCATGTAGAGAGAAGACTTGTAGATTCTGTGGTAAGGAGGGTAGATCAAATAAAGAGGAGTCAAACAATTGAAGATAGAGGAAGACCTAGAAAAACTACAAGAGAAGTTATTAAGAAAGATACCTAGATTAGCAATTTGTATAGAAGCATGGTCTTGAATAGAACATTATGGCGGGAGTTGATCCATGTAGCCGACCCCACTTAGTGGGATAAGGCTTGGTTGATTTTGTGCTTAGTTGTAAACATATCTCATGATTTGTGAACTCATCATCCGTTTTGAGCTGTGATTCAATGTTCGTGTATTCTTGTTTGGATGTTTAAGGTAGAACGTTGTTAGTATTTACTAATGCATATAGTATTGAGTTGTTTTAATCAATTTTTAAACATATTTTTTTTGGTTATGTAAACGCTTATCTAGTCAAGTTCACAGAGATTCCATGTAGACTCTTGAGTTTGACAACCTTGGATTAAACAACTAGGATAATAGATGCAGTAGCAAGGTATTATTCCCAAGCATGAATTGAGTCTGGAACAAATGAGCAGCTCTCTGGGAACAATGGCACTGGTGCCTCATTAAATCAAAGAGGCGGGGAATAATTTAGAGGACGGTGGCTCTGTGTATTACTGTGAAAAATCATAAATATGGTTAAAGAAGGTCGAATTACCGATTTTGATGGTTGGGATCTCTTAGGGTGAATAACTTGGGCTTAAATTTTTTGAGATTCTGTAAACTCATCCTTCTGAGAAGCAGTTAGCTTTTATCAGCATGGATGTTATAGCTGTGTGCTGAATCTGCTGATTTTATTTGTTGAGAGAAAAGTACGGCAGATTTGTTGTGGAGCTACACATGTCAGCCTTGATCCAGAGGTTTGGAATAAGATGCCTGGGTTATATATACTTTTGCGCAGTCAAGCACCCTGAAGTCCTGGTGGCTCAAGCATTAGTTACCAAGGAACAAGCTGTGTGGTACTTTGGGAGGTGTAAGACAGAATGTGAAGAGCAGGGTTCTACCTGTGATCCCAATGAAATGAAGATAGTTGACGAATTATAAGAGCTGTGGAGGAAGAGCTACAGAGTAGAGTACATGACTTCTCTAAGAATATCCTAATCTCAATTTCATGCATTATGGACAGGTTTTTTTGGGTTTCAAGCCTTATTCAGGTAGAGACTAATACATGCATGGGAACCAGAGGATCAGTTCCGTGGTCTTCCCCAGCCCAACATAAAGCTGAACATCCCTGGACTCTGCATGAAGTGGTTCTGGCCCACCCTACTACTAAAGACAGATGCACAAGGAGGTGATAATCTGTCATGCAAAACCTAGCGGCGGCAGCTCGCAGTTGCACCCATCATGAAACAGAGAAGTACCACCTTCTATACCTAAAGTATATCAAAAGACAAGAAGGGAGGTACTTCCAATGTGGCAAGCCCTTGGGAGCTGAGGCTGATTTACCATGAAACCCCGGCTGTCCATAAAAGAGAGCATAATAGTTACTCCTCTCAAAGAAATGTACTAGTGAATGAGGAACCGGAAAGACTGACTAACTCAGGGGGGCGAAGCATTATTGGAAGATCAACAGTAGGAATTCTGATGTCAAGGGATTTCTTAATTGCGAAGGTGGAATGTAAAGGGAACGACGATTGATAGGACATAGCAAGTTATAGATTTAGTTTCCGTTGGATATTGAAGTTAAAAGGAAACTGGGGTTTGATTAAATAGTATAGGAGTTTGAAGGGAGGGAGATTCATATTTAGTTTGGGAAACAAAGAAAACAATTGGAAGGAGAATGCTCTCCTTCCTCTCTACACGCAGTTGTAAATAATAGAATAGAATTGTCCTGTTTGATAAATAATAATGTTACTTTATCCTATTTCACTACTGTGTTATTCAAATCTGTTAGATATTTTCAACTGCAAATGACCATTTAGAATATACTTCATGAACTTGTTACATTTTATATCATCTATTAGTTGTATTGTATATTTTAATCTTGTATCTTACTTGGAGTAAACAATGACATGGTAAGATGATATGTCAGAGATGTAAAATCTTATTCTTAGTAATGAACAGTTTGAGGTTGCTAAAGCTATGTTGCTTTTTAATCCATTATTTCTTATCTTTTGGGCTTTGAGGAGTTCGAGTATAATGGTAACCATATGTTTTATGGACTGATCATCTCTTTCGTTTTTTTCCCTTAGCAGAGACGCTTGCCTCATCCCAATGTAACTGATTATGCCACATCTGATCCAGCTAGAGCAAGGCAGGATCCAACCTTATCATCAGAAGAGCTGGAGGACCGGATGAATCAATTCACTTACATTATGCAGCAGAAGTTTCTAGTAGGAGAAGACCACGAACATGTAGATTACTCTAAAATAGATAATGATGAAACCCTTGACGACCACTGGCAGAGGGAAGCCAATGTTGATGCAGAAGAGAGATATTTTGCTGACGATTAAGTTGCATCAGCTTGATACTGCAGAACCCGATGTGTAGATATTGCTTAACCGTTCTTCATTTGGCCTTGTTCAAATCTATACTGTACTTACAGTTACATTAGCGGTTTGTGTATATAACATAAGTAACATGTTGTTGGGTAGCGTTTTATTTTGTAGAAGTCATTTTTTTTTTAGATTAATATAATATTGCTACTAATTAGCTTATGATCTTAGAGAAATATGGTAGTTAATTGTAGATGGAGTTATAGGTTGGGAAGCTGCTGCAAAGTTAATCATTGGGTGGTGGTGAGTTGGGGTAGAACTGACCCACTGGATATGCATATGGCACCAAAATTAAGGGTGCATTTTCATAACAATCTAATCAAAAAGCAAATTTCTTTAATATGCTGCCCAAAAACTGCAAACTTACGTTTAGATCTAATAACTACGTTACCTTTTGATAAAACCATGAGTTTTCTATGTAAAAATAAGAAAATGTCCTAAAAGGTGCGGTAATAAATGTGCGTTCTAGTAACAATACGTTGTTTTGGGTTTAACTCAAACATGAGTTTCTAAATTTTAAGTTTTTTCGGGAACCCAAAAACAAGTAGCTCGAAGGCAACAAAGATAAATAACACAATTATTTTATCTTTGATTTACTGTTAATTAGACTACTTTCAGTCTACCCACCTAGGTGATTTTGTCTATCACAAGAACTTAATTCACTAATCAAAAACTTTGATTACAACGGCAACCGCAAAGACTACTTGTCAATGTCTTCTCAAGGATTCAGATTCTGACTAACCTTAGTCCCTCAAGAAAACCAACTCTACCCGTTAGTGACTTTTTGAGGATTATAACTAAACACTTGGTTAAAATTACAAAAGTTCGTGTCTACAATATGTTTCTTGAAAAGCTGATACACGGTTACAATGCAATAATATTTACAAATAATGCAAGTTATAAAGCTTTTAAGTTAATAACGATTTTGCTCTTTGTGTTGATGCTCAACTTTCTGTTCTCAGTGTTTCTCTCTTTTTCCTTTTAATGTGAACGTTGTATATCTTGTTTGATGCACAATAATAAAGTGACACTAGCAATAGCGAGATGAAGGATTAAACATATTGAAAAAGTTGGTATTGACAACACTCATTTTTACAGAGCAGCGTAGAGGATAATGATTTCGTATTGTTATAATTTTTCACACTATCTTTCTTCAGTGACAAAATCTTGAGTCAGAGGCTTCTGATAAAACTTGTTGAAGTTATATCAGAGTGTCTTCAAAGTTTTGAGAACGTTGAGACTTCCGAGTCTTGAATTAAAGTCATTCTGGATAATATCTTTTCATGATTTGACTTGATGCTTTCATATATAGATTTGCTTGTAAACACATCTTGTATTGCAATATTGCTTCATAGTGCATTTGATGTTTAGAGTTCAGAGATGCTCGTTCAGAGTCTAGAATTTTCACTAGTCCAGAGTCCGCAACTTGCTCGTACAGAGTCCACAACTTGCTCGTTCATGGTCAAGCTTATCATCAAATCTAACATGAATATATTCTTCAACAATACATGTCTCAGTGTTGTTTACTCTATAGCCTTTTGAGCGTTTAGAATATCCTAACATGATACATTTATGTGCTTTAGAATCAAACTTGTTAAGATTCTTCTTAGTGTTCATAATAAAACAATTACATCTAAATGGATGGAAATATGAAATATTGAGTTTCTTATTTTTCCATAATTCATAAGGAGTTCTATCCAGAATAGGTCTGATAGAGATTCTATTATGATTATAACAAGTTATGTTAGCAGCCTCTACCCAGAAGTGTTTTGCCATGTTAGTCTCGTTGATCATGGTTCTAGCCATCTCTTGCAAAGTCCTATTCTTCCTCTCTATAACTCCATTTTGCTGTGAATTTTTAGGGCAGGAGAAATCATAGGAAATGTCATTTTCATTAAATAGCTTCTCAAACTGTTTGTTTTCGAACTCACGTGTCGCGAACAGCCAAAATCCACATACCATGTCTGGTGTTTTAACTTTACTGCGAAGGATATGTGCAACATAGATTATTTGTTTCTTAGGTACCCATTACTTCTTGGGTCCTTTCCTGTTAGTTTCCTATATTTTTTGACAACTTTGGGTTAGGGAGCAGAATAAACATATTTGTAGGAATTAAAACGATAGGGATTAGCTATTGGTTTTGCCTTTGGTTTAGGAGGAGGTTTATCCTTAGGCACAAAACCATTAGAAACAAAATGAGAGTGGAGCACATTTGGTTTAGCTTCTTGTTCAGAATTAGATTCTTCATCAGAGGCATAACCAATGACTATGGTCCTGTTTCTACTAACATCATATATCATTGAAACCATCATGCTTCTAGCTAGAAACTTTTGGAAAGCCTTGTCATACTTGCTTATGACATCATTAGTGCTTTCAGAAGCTTCTGGAGGAATTTCCTTCTCAAGTTTAGAACTCATACTTTTGAGAGCAGAGTTTTCATCCTTAAGAAAAATATTTTCTTCATTTAAAATGGAGAATTCTTCCTTAACCTTACTATGTTCTTCAAAAACAGATTCAAGAAACTTTTTTAGTTCCTTGAATTTGATATGAAGTTCCTGATGTTTTCCATAATCTCAAATAAAGAATAAGTTAAATCAGAACGAGAGATGTCAAAAAATACCTCTTCTATGTCTGAGTCAGATTCTAATTCAGCTTCCGGTTGGATCTTCTCATTAGATCCTCTAATGTTGGCCATCAGCACCACATTAGCTTTATAT
The DNA here is from genome assembly GCF_029867415.1 of Vicia villosa. Taxonomy (NCBI): domain Eukaryota; kingdom Viridiplantae; phylum Streptophyta; class Magnoliopsida; order Fabales; family Fabaceae; genus Vicia; species Vicia villosa. The sequence continues at coordinate 880,603 of NW_026705217.1, read as the reverse complement.
TCTTTTGAGTCATCTTCTGAAGAGTCAGAATCATCACATGTTGCCATAAGCCCTTTCTTATTGCCTTTGAAGAACTTCTTCTTAGGATTCTCTTTATGGAGCTTTGGGCACTCGTTCTTGTAATGGTCGGACTCTTTGCACTCGTAGCAGGTAACTTTTTTGTTACTACGAGACTTCCTTAGTCCAGCAGTAGACTTAAAGCGACCATATGTCCTTCTTGATCCTTTGAACTTGCTGCCTTTCTTCCTCTTCTAGAAATGGTTGACCCTTCTGGAAAGAAGCGATAACTCGTCTTCATCTTCATAAGAATCTTTTGATGATTCTTCCTCCTCTTCAACTAGAAGAATTTTAGTCTTTTCATACTTTCTGGCGCACTTTAGAGCAACATATTTTCCTCTCTTATGAGGTTCATCTTGTTCCAGCTCTATCTCATGACTTCTTAAAGAACTAATAAGTTCTTCAAGAGATGTGTTGTTCAAATATTTGGCAACTTTGAGTGCAGTTACCATTAGCCTCCATTTAATTGGAAATCTTATGATAATCTTATTTACGTGAATTGAAGTAGATACTCTTTTGTTCAGAACCTTTAGTCCTGCAATAAGAGTTTGAAACCTTAAGAGAATGTTCTCAATAGTTTCATCATCTTCCATCTTGAAGGCTTCATATTTTTGAATCAAGGTAAGCCCCTTGGCCTCCTTTACTTGAGCACTGCCCTCATGAGTCATTCTCAAAAAATCAAGGGTTAAATAGTGTTCACCCCCCTGCCAAATAAGCGAGATTCGGTTTTCCCCCTTATTAAAAAAAAATTTAGCCTTCGCCCCTTAGAAAACAAGATTCTGTTTCCAGGAACCCCCTATCCCTTGTTTGGCTGACTGGGTGTGGTGAGTTGGCGCTGAATCTGTTGAGGTGGCACAGAATCTTCATTGTTTGCTTAGGTGGCGTGGATAGGTTGCAAAAATCCCAATTAATTGATTTGCAAAACCTGGGATTCGAACCCAGGTCATAAAGCATATGGGGTGAACCTCCAACCATTGAGCCATTCACGTTTTTTATACTTTTACTTACAATTAAAACCTTAAAATTTAGACTTTTTTTATAAACTAACATATTAATGTTTATTAACATTTTAATGTTATATATATATATATATATATATATATATATATATATATATATATATATATATATATATATATATATATATATATATATATAAAAAAAATAAAAACGCTTATAATATAATAAAATAAAAATGTTAAAAAACGTTAAAATATTAATAAAAATATATAGATTTAATAAAAAAAAGCTGTACATACAAAAACTTTTTAACATTTTATAAAAACGTAAATAAATATTTTTAACATTTTATAAATATTTAAAAACGTTAATAAAAATAAATTTATAAAAACGTTAATAAATATTTTTAACATTTTATAAATATTAACTTTTTAAAATTTTACAAATATTAATATTATTTTATAATAACTTTAAAAAGCTGTACATATTATTTTAATATTATTTTAAAATAAAAATGTAAATAAAAACGTTAATAAAAATGTTTTATAATTTTTTTAACATTTTAAAAAAACTGGGCAATTAAAATAGATATTAAAATATTTAAATAGTTATTAAAATATTTAAATGTATTTTATATAATTATATTTTTTAAATAATTTTAATTAACATTTTGTTTATATAATTATATAATTATTAAAAAAACATTAAAATATTTAAAATACATTTATATAATTATATAAAAAAACGTTAAAATACATTTAAAATATTTTTATTAACGTTTTTATTTACAGCTTTTTATAATAACATTTTATAATTATATAATTATTAAATATATTATATGACATTTTATATTATATAATTATTTACAGCTTTTTATAATTATTAAATATATTATATAATCATTTACAGCTTTTTATAATAACATTTTATAAAAACGTTAATATATTATATAATTATTAAATAATACAGTTTTTTTAATAACAGCTTTTTATAATTATATAATTATTAAATAATACAGCTTTTTTAAAAACTTTATTAAATGTATTATTTAATAATTATATAAAAGTTTTAGATTTAGAAAAGTTAGTTAAAAAACTGAATGTATCATAAAAAACTAAAACGTTATAAAAAATTGTTAATTAAAAAAATTTTCAAGCTTGCAGCAATAAATGTATAAATGTATTTTTCAAGCTTGCAGCATGTACTAAAACGTTTTACATTTATATACAAAATAGTTAAAAAAACTGAATGTATATAAATGTATTTTTTTAAAATGTTAAGCTTGCAGCAATTATATACAACTATTTGGCTATTAAAATCAACTTAACAAGCATGGCCTAGTGGTAAGATTGGAACATTGTATCATAAGTGACCTGGGATTGAATCCAAGGTTTTGCAACTATTAATATGCTATTTTTCAAGCTTTCCAAATGCAGCAGCCACGTCAGCAGCCAAACAAGGATAATGGCGCTCCGTCAGCAAGATTCCAAAAGCCCAGTCAGCCAAACAGGTGATAGGGGGTTCCTGGAAACAGAATCTTGTTTTCTAAGGGGCGAAGGCTAAATTTTTTTTTAATAAGGGGGAAAACCGAATCTCGCTTATTTGGCAGGGGGGTGAACACTATTTAACCCAAAAATCAAATATAGACTTAGCAGAGTCTCTATTTGTTATCTTTTCATATTCACTATAATAAATCACATTCAACAAAATGGTTCTAACTTTATGATGATTCTTATACTCTTTCTTTTGTTTGTCGTTCATACTTCTCTTTCAACCTTGTTTCCACTTGCATTAATAGGATGGTCGTATATATCAACTACCATATTCCATAGATCAACATCATATCCGAGGAAGAAACTTTATATTTTGTCCTTCCAGTAATCAAATCTTTCTCCATCAAATATTGGCGGTGGTGGAATGGCCCTAGTGTTTCACAGAGAAATTTTGGATCTTTATTTGACAAGGTTAAGTGTTTGATAACAATCAATACGAGAACCGAAGCTCAGATGCCAATTGAAGATGCGTGAAACACAATAAAGGGCGTTCGAATTGGGTTTCAAGGTTTAAAATCAAATTCTTCCCAAAACAAAACACAAGAACAAAAATAAATAACACAATTATATTTATCCTGGTTCACTGTTAACGAAGTTACTCCAGTCCACCCACCAAGGTGATTTCGTCTTATCAATAAAGACTTAATCCATTATAAATAAATTGATTACAGAAACCACAAAAAATACCAAATGTCACTTGTTACAAACCACAAAGACTAACTGTCAATGTCTTATGAGAATTTTGACTAAAGCCATAGTCTCTCAAGGAACTATCAACTTCACTTGTTTAATACAAAGGTTTGTGTTTACAAAATTGCTTCTTGAAAGCATATTACATAAGTTTAAATACTATCAAATAACACAACAATGTTAAGAAAATATTGAACAAAAGCTCACTTGATGCAAGCTAACGAACAAAATTTCACTTACTTACAAAACTGTATAAAGAAAATGATCAAAGTGATGTGTGCAACGTTTCAGCGTAGTTTAGTAATATTCTTCGATATTTGAATTCTTCTTCGAAGTCTTCCTTTTATAGCCAAGAAGAAGTTTGTTGAAGGCTAGAATTAGAATACTTAATTCCAGATGTTTTGTTCCAACGGTCAGTGAGAGAATGGTAGACAATATAGTACAGTAGTGTCGTCCTTGCGCCACCCTATCTGGGTAATAGAAACATAGGTACCTCATACTATTTCCTCACGTGAACCAAATTTGATCTTTATCTTCTAATCTTCTGAGGCTTATGATAATAGATGTTGAAGCATGTTTAGAAGGACCAAAACTTGAGTTACCAAAACCTAAGTCTTCAGAGTCTTCAGAACTTGTTCACTCAGAACCTTGTCTTCAAAGTCTTCAGCACTTGGTCTTTGAATCATCAAATCCTAATTCTTCAGAACTTGTTCATCCATAACCTTGTCTTCAGAGTCTTCAGCTATTGGTCTTCAAAATCTCTTGTCTTCATAATCTTCAGAACTTGTTCTTCCAAAACCTTGTCTTTAGAATCTTCAGAACTTAGACAACATAATCTCAGAGCTAGAGGAGGCCCCGGAAGCTCTTTCACGAGAGTCACGATTAGAATCTCTATCACTAAAGTTCATCAGAACGGTTGTTATAGAAGCATTCTAGAACTTGAACGAGTCTTTGTAAATACACTGGTTTCTTCTAGAGTCAGAGTGTGTCGAGTTCAGAACTTAATAATGTCACACGCCTATTCTTTAGAGTTAGAACTTGTTAGCAAAAGCTACACACTACACAGAAATCGTTAGAGTACTAAATTATTCTCTAAGATATCATATAATGTTATCATCAAAACATAAGACCAGATGCAGAACCAAATCTAATACTTACAGATGCTTGTCCTCATGAGTAAGGATTTCCATCTCGAGTTCTCATAGACAAAGGTTTAACATCAATATTTGAAGCCAGACTTTTGCCTTTGGAGATAGAGAATCCAGATTGTTCATATGGTAAAGGTTGTCATAGATATTGAAAATGAGAGACTTAGAAAAGGTAGAGTTAAAATGATATTGTTTAACCGTGAAATCCTTTTCTTCACAACTAATTGCAGTAACAATGAGGGAGGGAGTGATATAGACATAGAAGTGGATAGTCATACCATCTTGCCCCACAAAAGCATACGCCCAAAACTCTTTGACAAGATTAGGGTAGATGGGGCCGTTTAACATGTAGAAATAGTTTCTCCATTTTTGTCTAAGGACATCCTTCACTAGATCAACACCTAGATTTTTCAGTTCAATGAAGTTGACCAACTTTTCATTGATCACAAAAAGAAGTTTTTCATCACCACGGAAAGTATTTGAAACCATTGTCAAAAGAGGTAGAAAGAAGATATTTGAAATACAAATAATTGAGAGTGACAGATGAATGAAATAGTGAAAAGAGAATGAGTCTTTAAATAGGAAAGAAAATGAAGAGTGAGAGACACTAAAAATATTTAGGATAAGACTCAGTACAGATAATGGACGGATGAACTTAAGAATTTTTTTAAAATGTCCACAGTAAATAATAATCGCATCAAGAGATTAATGACTTAGGAGAGCAAATTAAATGATTTCATCTGTTTCTAAGACTAGTTGTGTTCGCGGGTTGGGCTGAGTATAATTTGATTAAATCCAATACCCTACCCAATCAATAGTCTTTGGTTTGGGTTAAGTTCAACTCGTACTTTTAAGACTAAACTCGAACCAAACCAAACCACTCATCAATGGGTTGGGTTGGATTGGGTTCCTGGGTCACCTACTAAATATAATTTTTAAATTCTAAATAAAATATTAATTTAATTACACATTTATTTTACCAAAACATTAAAAAAATCATAAAAATATGTATTCAATCTGAAAAAATTTCCATTTTAAGATTTTTAAAAATAAATATGAATCTGTCTTCAACAAGGGATCTTTAAGATATCAGCCCATTATGACCTATATCAACGAATTTTAAATGAAAAATACCCTTCTGAACATTATCTCTTATAAAATGAAGTTTAATTTCATTATGCTTTTCCCTTGAATACAAAATGTGATTCTTGGATAAATAAGTAGCTGAGGTATTATCACACAGGATAAAAATGTTACCTTCTTTAATTTGATAATCTTCTAGCTGGATTTTCATCCAAAGTATCTGTGTGCTGCATTCAGAGGCTACTTAATATATTCATCTTTGTTGTGGGCAGAGCTATTGAAGATTGCCTTTTGGTGGACCATGAAATCAAATTTTCACCAAGAATCTGACACCTTTCACCGTGCTTTTTCTTTCAAGTCTATCTCCAGCATAGTCAGCATCATAATAACCCACTAACTTGTACTCCTTTAATTTTCTATATATCAAGTCAAGGTTAGTAGTGTCTTCTAGATATCTAAAGATTCGCTTAACAACTATTAAAGTGAGATTCTCTAGGATCTGATTGGAACTATGCACATAAGCAAACACTAAATAAAATGACAGGTCTAGAATCAGTCAGATACAGAAGAGAATGAATCATGCCTCTATAAAATTTATGTTCTACATGTTTACCCGCTTCATCCTTCTTGAGAATGCATGTTGGATGCATATGAGTATCCTAACATAATATACTTTTGTACCTTGGCAAAAATATGAAATACATAGACAGTTTAGATTTGGGTAGATATTATTTATTATTTTTAAATATAAAATATAGTATTTTAATTAATAAATTATTTTAAATACTTATTATATTTTTTAATTTGAATTTTTTTTTTTAAATTACAAATTTATATGTGATATTGCCCCATTAAAATTTTTTAGCTTCATCCTATTTATCCCTCCCAAAAATTTACAAGACATTAAACTTCTTACTCTATTGTGATCTCTCCTGACCTACTTCAAAGAAATTAACCAGGCGATATTTTTATAAGAACATATTGTAATTTTTTTGCAAGGTTTAACAGGATATTGAGTCGAAATTAAATTATTTAAAGTTGTCAATTATGAAAGATATTTTTAGTAAAAAAAAAACAAAAGCTTTTGAAGATAACTGTCAAATAGATAATGAAAATGAAACAAATTGAATGAAGGGAAAGTGTAATCTAAACCACAAGACTGCCAGATTGTATTCTTTTAATATTTTGCTGTTGTTTCATAATTTGTCCTGTTACTTTTGATCAATATATTTTGATTGAAGAACAAGCTAAAACAACATGGACATTGACATATGAAGGCACCATGCCCTATCCCGAAATAACGAGACCAAAGATAGATGAAACGGATAAGGACAACAAATTTAGGTTTTTGTAATGTGAGGCTATGAAAAACAATGGATAAGAACAAAATAAGGCCACTTCATACACACATGGACGATTCACCCCTTTTTTAATTTCTTATCAATCTTATATAAGTTTAATTATACATTGAATCTTATTTGATTCTCATTCTTTTCATATTAGGCAGCTGCTATATGTTGTCATTTTAATTATTAAGTTGTGTAGTCAAATATCTCTGATTAAGATATGATAAATATCTTTGTAGATAATTGTATTTTTTTTTTAATCCTTGATAATTATATTTATTGATATGGAATAACATGACACTGTTCTACATGAATAAAAAAAAGGTATCATGTCATTGTCAAATCATTTGATTGTATTACAACTTGGAGAGTGAAAGTCGGCTTAAATAATACTTTTAATGAGTAAAAGGATAGTTAAATGAGTAGTATAAGAAAAATATTTGAATATACATAAAAAAAATAATTGAAATTTTTCTTTATAAAAAAATTTAGGTGAAAGCAGTTTAAAACTTAAAGAGTTTTTATAGAGATACTTACATAATATTTATTAAAGAGACCCTTATATCATCGGTAAAAATTCAACCTACAACCTCTCAATAATATTGAGAGTCAACTTGGAAATGTTAACGAGTGTTTGTGGGACATTGGTTATGAATATTATTTAATAAAATAAAAATATAAATTTTTTATCTAAAATATATGTATTCAATGCATTAAAAACATAAATAATTATATTTTTTAAAAAATATTGTGTGTATTAAATATATTGAATTTATAATTTTTTTTATTAGAAATATTTAACCGACACTTGTTAACATGACGCTTAAGTTTAATTTGTTAACATGACCCTTAAGTTTAAGGTTTTGAATAAGAAAACTTTGCATAATTTCCTTTATATTTTATTATTAATTAATTAACTAAAACAAAAATTAATCTTGTTAAATGATATTATAGGACTTTCCATTTGTTACGTATCTTGTTAAATCACATTGTAGCACTTTCCATTTGTTACGTTTCTTAGTGAAAAGGAAAGTTCAGAATGGCATTTTCGTAAATTTGGCACAACCATGTGACTGTTCTATGACTCACTGTTATAAAGGGTCGATATGTTTGCCACGTGTACGTGAGCTAGTATGCCACGTCATCGATGTCCCAAGAAACAGTTACAGTTAACAAAATTGCGCGCGGCTTCATAATACTTTAATTTTTTTGGGTCTTATAATTAAAAATAGATGAAATTTAGATGTACTAAGTTTTACTTAAAAATTTATATTTAAAAATCTAAAAATAATTTTCTCTTCTTCATACTTAAATATTTTAGGTTTAAGTATCCACAAATCTCTTTTAATAGTATTACACATTTACACATTCTTTTTCATGTGTTGTTTATTTTTTTAGTATCTTATATTATATGTTTTTTATTTTTCATCTTTTTATCTTCATTTTATTATCTTTCTTCAATTACGTTTTTAACTCTTCTCTTCTAATCTCTAATTTCTTTTATTTTATTTTTTTATCTTTTCTAATCTTTCATCTATTTTTTTCTTCTTTTCATTATCATATTTTTTATGTTTATTTTAGTTTTCTTTAATCTTTTATATATTAAATAAAAAATTATTATTCAAATATAATTAATTTTGTTGTTATTTGATAATATATAAATGATTTAATATAAAATTATAATGGTATATATATATATATATATATATATATATATATATATATATATATATATATATTTATATGTATAACTCAATAATTTTTTTCAAAAATTGAAGCAATCAAATCAATGTATGAATTTAGGAAAAAAATTAAAATAACCATGTTTGATAAAAAATATACAAGAAAAACCATGTTTTCAGATAAATTACCAAACTGTCTAGGTTTGGAACTGATTGGAAGTGAATGCGCCAGACCATTTGGCGCATATATACCCAACTAGCCAATCCATTTGGCGTAAACCCTAAAAAAAATTAGGGCAAATGGGAGTAGCCAATCCAATTGGCGCATGCACTCCTATAACAACACATAGGCGCCATTTCATTTGGCTACTATGTGTTGTGTCTTTTTTTTTAAAAAATTTTACTTGTTTCCTGTATTTTCGCACACCGGTTCGGGTATATATCTGATAAATCGATTCTGGAAAGGGTCTGAAAAATCGATTTTGGAAAAACAGAAGAATATGTCTGAATATTGTTTGCCTTGGCAATTTCGGTTATTCACTAAAGCACAATTTATTGATGAAAAACGGAGGCAAGGTTACAAGAGGCGGTAAGCGAAACTGATACGTTGCATTAAAAAAAAATACAGATTATACTAAACTTGCGACGATTTCGAGCCACGATTAGGGCATCTTTTGATATTGTGCCCCACCTGACGGCAAATGCTGCATTTTCGCTCCATTTTGTCGCGGACGTCCATTTCGGTTCTAATCCGTGTACTATTGGGACGCCCTTTTTTCTTTCGCCGCATTGCGTCGTTGTGCCAAACTACCTCTCCATCATACTCAGGCCAGTAATCCTCCTTGGCCACCACAGGAAACGCAACACTGTAAACTCTGAGCAATGTCTGAGTCTTGTAAATCGGAGACAGTAGTGATATAGCGTCGCAGTGGGCATACGCACATGCAGCTATGACGTGTGAGCAAGGCATACGAAAAGCTTGAAACCTTCCACAGTCGCACCAATCTTCGTCGAGAAGAACCCTATATTGTTGCCTTGGCAGTCCCTCATTGTGGTCAATTGTCTCGCGCACACTGAACGTGCGATTGAATCGGTCGAAAGAAGTCACCTGATGAGTGTTCGCTTTTGCCGATTGCTGTTGCATAAATTTCACGCAACTATCGCTTAATAGTTGACCAGCTTGCCTAACATCACCCCATCTCCTGCCTCTAATTCTTTTCTTCTTTTTTATAAGTATTTTCCTTAAATATTTTTTCCCGAAGTAATGTATAAATCTCATGCATCCAGTTCATATGGCGACCGTATCTCGAGTGTGAGTATGAGCCTAGAGCTCAGGATGCAGAAATCTGGACGACAAAGTGCTGCTTAATCCGGTACAACATAATAGAAATGCATCAAAGTGACCGGGTGATGCTTCAATTTGGGATGCGTCAACGGATACCCGACCCTCCTGTTGACTTGGGAGTGTGGCACCTAAAAAGAGTGAACCATCAATGGACACACCAACACTGGAAGGATTTTGCACCCGATCATCGCCAGATGTGGAAGAACCGTCGCCAGTATGTCCTAAACTTCCCCGTTAGTGACCATGAAATGAAACCTTCTCCTGAGTACATGAGTTGGTATCGTACAGCCACAACCCCTAACCTGTTTCTTGCAGCTCCATTCTATTTGATTGATCCCCGTGCACAGAACTACATCTTGCCACAACAACAACAACCGGAAGAAGAACCACAACAACAACAACAAGAACAACAACAACTCCGGCAACAACAACGACTTCAGCAGCGACAACAACAAAGCCTGCAACACCGCCAACAACAACTCCTACAACAGCAACGACAACAACAACTCCAGGAACAACAACAAATCCAGCAACAACAACAAAATATTTTCAGTACTCCATCCCGTTCCGCACGCAACATCCGCCAATCAAATATGTTCCAATCCCAATCTCAACCATTACAAGGGTATGAAGACCGCCATCCTTCCTCGGACCAATATCAGACCCACTCACAACCATTCGGATTTGCAACATTTGTTGGGTCCTCAAGGGGATTCGGCCAAAACCTAACTCCCGGTTCATCTAGCCTTCATCTTAGTCCCGACGATGGTCCTCATGGTGAATCCTCTTACCGTGGCACCCCCTCCGGATTTGCAACACCTTCGAACCAATTCGGCTTTAACCAAGGTAGTTCTAGTGCTGCGGGATGCTATGAACCGGAGGTCTTTTCCCACCCCACTCCACCACCACGAATAAACACATTTGAGGGAATGGGTAGCCGACTTTACAACAGCGGTTTTCCGGATAATTATGGGGGCGTCGACGAATTCATAGACAGCGATCCACGCGACATCCCAGTACCAGCCCCCGTGACACAAACCCAACAAGAAGCACAAGGGGGCAGGGGTAGGGGTAGAGCTAGGGCAAGAGGCGGTGTCAATATTCGCGGCGGAATCAACGATCGCGGTAAACGTGTCATTACAAGACCAGGTTGCGGAACGGATGGCTATCTTGGTGATGGACGTCATTGATCATGTTGTTGTATTTTTCATTAATCTTTGGTATCGTTTCTGAAATTAATTGTAACCGATGTTTAGTTTTTAAATTATATTGTAATCGATGTTTAGTTCTTAAATTATATTGTAATCGATGTTACAATTTTGATTTTCGTTTTCTGCATTACATTTATAAGGCGAAAAAAATATTTTACAAATTTATTTCTGTAAATATCATAACAAATAAAATAAAATAAAAAATTTAAGTTTAATATATTCAACTAAAATTAATTAAAAAAAATGAAAAAAAAAAAGCCCTAGAACTAAGGCGCCAAATGGTTTGGCTTCTAGGGCAAAAACCCTAGACTTATGCGCCATTCCATTTGGCGCAAACATATTGGATTTTAGGGCATGCCAATTCATTTGGCGCATGCACCCAAAATTTACACTTATACGCCATTTCATTTGGCGCATTCAGTATTCTGATATCCCAAACCTAGACAGTTTGGTAAATACCCCGAAAACATGGTTTTTTCCGTATTTTTTTTATCAAACCTGGTTATTTAAATTTTTTTTTTCTATGAATTTAATTTGATTTAATTCGATTTTAGTTTTAAAAGTCAATTGAACTCCACATTTTTTTTTTCTTGTTGTTCAAATGATTAAAATTGTCCAAATCACACCACAAACCTTTATATTAAACATTATCCATAAATAAATTAAATGTTGCAAGTACAAAAATTAAGACTTATATAATCGAAATGTTCTGATAAAATGCCGTAGATTCAAATAAGTATCTATATAATTAATTCATCCGATAAAACAAATCTCAATAATTAATTCTTTTTTATGTATAACGAGAGAACCACAACGAAATTTTACCGTTCTATTTTATCTATATTTATACATTTTGATCAATAAATAACGTTTTATTAATACTTCAAGTATGAAATAATTAACCCAATTCCAATAACGTACATACTTAAATATAAAATTAATTAATCACATTAGTTTTATATTACTATAATTTAAATTCATATCTCAACTTGTTTATCTAGTAACTAGTTGCCTAGTTGCAACCTACACGAATTGATATAATCTCTCAAAATCCAAACAGAAACCCTCATCTTTGTTTCTTTTCGCTTTTTCATCACACACAGAATCCAGAACAAGAATCTTAAAACCTGTTCCTTTTTATTTTCTTGCTATGTTAATGCGTCACCTTCACAAATCGGACTCTGATATCAGAAAACATAGCTTCAACCTCTCTTCAGATTCATCTCAAAATCAAACCCATTTTTCAATCCAAGTTACACCTTTTTCTTCTCCTTATTCACCAAACTCACCAACGCTTTTTCATTTTCACAATGAACAACGCTTCTCCAATAACAACCCATCTTCACCATCTCAAACACCTCCACACAAAACCCATTCACCCTTTACCTCAAAGTTCACAACTTTGAAGATTTTAACTCGTTTGCATTTCATCATCTTCCTTTCCTTAACCTCACTCTACTTTCTCATTTCACAACCAACTCTTCTAGATTTCGTTTTGGTCCTCGTTTTGTCCTCAGCACTTTTCGTTTCTATCAACCTAGCACTCCCTCGTTTACCCTCTATTCGATTGTTCTTGACACGTTCATTTAGCAAGAACCTTTCTTCAACTAATTCTCATCAACCTGTTATATGGTCAATTGGGTCAAAGCACGAGGAGTTAAAGAGCTTAAATTCTGGATCTTGGGTTCAGGTTTATAGTAACGGTGATGTTTATGAAGGTGAGTTTCATAAGGGGAAGTGTTCAGGAAGTGGTGTTTATCATTTTCATATGAGTGGGAGATTTGAAGGGGATTGGGTTGATGGAAAGTATGATGGGTATGGCGTTGAAACGTGGGCCAGAGGAAGTAGGTATCGTGGACAGTATAGGAAGGGTTTGAGACATGGAATTGGAATTTATAGGTTTTTTGGTGGTGATGTTTATACTGGTGAATGGTGTAATGGTCACTGTCATGGGTTTGGAGTTCATACTTGCAGTGATGGGAGCCATTATGTTGGGGAGTTTAAATGGGGTGTCAAACATGGACTAGGCCAGTACCATTTCAGGTTAGTTTTTCAGTTTACAATTGTTTGTTCCTTATCAGGATGGTTCCTGTTTGATTTGTTCTGTTGTTGTTTTTCTGGATTGAATAGGCAATTGTTGTTCAGTTAATGATTATGTTAGTTTTTAGAACCACATGTTTCATTCATTTACCTTGCCAACCAGAGCCAATTTTTCAGAGGTTCTGTGTAGATTCGTAGTTAGTATAACCATGACAAAATAAATAGAGGTTTTATTCAACTATAGTTTTATAGTTTAACAGCGACAAACATTTTATGAGGTCTTATGTAGCTATATTTTAACCGTGACAAATTTTAGGTCTTGTGCGGTTGACCTGCCTTGCACACCTTTAAAGACGGCCCATGTTGCCAACAATCGCATTTGAGAAGTTTAGGGGATATTAATTTGGCTTTACATAATAGATTTGTATTTTACTCTGATGTTCAGTCAGTTATTGATACTATTTACTGTCAAAAACCAGAAGGATTGGTCTAGTTTCTCTTTGGAAGGAGGTTTGACAGCTATTTTAATGTTATTATTGCAGAAATGGAGACATATATGCTGGAGAATATTTTGCCGACATGATGCATGGATTTGGAGTTTATCGATTTCAGAATGGTCATCGATATGAGGGTGCTTGGCATGAAGGAAGAAGACAAGGGCTAGGAATGTACACATTCAGAAATGGGGAAACACAGTGTGGTCACTGGCAGAATGGAATTCTTGATAATCCTAAAAGGCAAGACAATCATATTGAGTCTCCATGTGCTGTAGACCATGCCAAGGTTTCCAAAGCTGTCCAGGTAATAATCCTTTTCGGATTCTTGCACATATATGATTGAACAATCGGTGTTAATAGATACTTTACCCAAAAATTGTTCATCGAAACAGTTACGTAATTATGAGAATTGTTATATTTAGTACTTGTTTCATTTTGAACAGGACGCTCATTGTGCGGCGGAGAAAGCATCGAGTATATCAAAGATGGATGAAATGGTGAACAAAGTAGCAGCTGCAGCTAATAAAGCGGCAAATGCAGCTAGAGTTGCAGCTGTAAAGGCTGTGCAGAATACAATCCACAACAATGATAGTAATCAATGAATTGTGCTCACTCTTGTGATGGTTGAAGAGCATTTCTTCTTTCGTCCTCCATCATAGGTTACATTCAGAACACTACTATTAGATCTGAGAAAGCAAAGTGAATGCAAGGAAGAGTAATCTTAGAGATGCAGAAAGAAGAAAAAAAAAAAAAGAGAGATCTAATTTGATTTTGGTAAGTCATGTACCTTCTTCTCATCCTCCTAAGTGAGGTGTTTCTGTTTCTCTGTATTGGTATAGCTGTGAGGTGCCTGGTTGGAACCACTTTTTGTGTCAATGAACTCTATGGCAGATTGTGGAGCAAATAGATTCCTCACTTTTAGTGGCTTATTTTATGATTATAGGAAGGGTAAAGATAATATATACTGTAGAGTTGCATTGTGTATGGCATAAGTGCCAAAAAATTTACCAGAGTTTAGTATAGTGTAGGGTTTACATGCTGGCTTCCTGTTATAAAGTATGTTTGGTTTTAAGCAAGAGAGTGATTATAGTTCTTGGTGGAAATACAAATGTTTGGTTGCTGTTGTACATAAGTGACTTTACCTCTAAATTTATAATCAGAAATTTTGGATGGTATGATTAGATTAAGTATCTAGTCATCTATCTACTTTAAGGAAGCAAGCATAAAATCTCAAATTTATAAATCTCTAGAAAGTTGTCAAACCTTAAATCTTTCAACAACATGCAATCCTTCAACAATATTTATCCACTAATTTGGATGCTTAAAAAAATTTCCTAATTTTCTTTGGAGGAAAAAAGAATCTCTAATATTTATTTTATAACTTCAATCCACAATTCAATTTCTTGAACAAAACTCTACAAACAACTTTCCAATTAGTACCAAACTTGTAATGTCCCGGATTTTCATCCAAGATATTTGATTAAAATACTTGTTTAAACAAAAATAAAATGGTTATGAAATTAATCAAACTTTATAACCATCCAAATTCATAAGCGGAAAAATCACCACATTTTTAATTAAAATAAATAACTGAAAAATTCTAAATATAAAACGATCAAGTTTTAAGTTAAAGAAATGCTTTTATTTTGAAAACCCATTCTTCCCCGCAATCACGCACCAAGCAAGCATCAATTACTTTAGAACTCCACATTCGTACCTAAAATGTTGTTGTAAGGGTCAGTCATCCGTGTCAAAAATAAACTAAACAAGAGTTAAAAACTAGAAAAATACCGATACACCTCTCATGTCCAAGAGAAATAAATAAATGAAAAATTCACCAAAGTTATTAATATAGAAGTATAACCATAACCGAATACATGCAAAGTAATTAACTCAAGATTAACAACATCAACAACAACCACAAAGAGTTAGATGCAAAATATGCATGCTCTTAAACTACATGATCCGGATATTTCAGCCCGCCACTAAGGCACCACACAGATTTCATCTCATATCAATGAGGAAAATAACCCGCCACTAAGGCACCACACAGAAATGTCTATGTCATGTCATGAAATGCAATCACGTCACTAATACAATCACACAAAGATCTTTACCCGCCACTAAGGCAATCACACAAAAATCTTTACCCGCCACTAAGGCAATCACACAATGCATATGATAAATCATGCATTACAAAAACTGATAATATATAATCCCGGCCACTTATGCAACCACAATTTCAAAAATTATATTTACTCTTTATTTAAATTATTTTCATTCACTTAATTTATGATCTTTTGAAGTAACCAAATCAATTTAAAACACAAACTCTCTATTTAATTACCTAAATAAATTTCAACACAAATATATGACTATATTACATTATAAATTAATAAGCATTTGCTCACTTGCATTCACTCATTATTGGCAAACCAAGGTATTATATAATAAGTATCAACACATAGCAAACACCTCACTCCCATGTACACATATATCCCCTACTTTTATAACACGTCTAATATATGGCTCCAGCCAATATAAAACAATGAAATCAGAGTAATTTCATATATCTACAACAACCAAATAATACATATATGTTCCTAATGAAATTTAGTAAACTAAATATTCGTATAGTTTTGAAACTCAAATTCCCCTTTTAATTTAAATGAAGCTCAAATTTCATACTTTATCATTGTAAGACTAATTACACGAAGAATCTACTAGAAGAAAATTAACATACAATTCCACGTATTTTAAATTTAAGTTCTTAATTATTTAAAATCTCTAAACATTAAAATGTATATGATATCTACCTAATTCTTAAATCAAGTTTAGTTTAGAGTTACATGGAGAAAAGCCCTTACCTTAACGTATGTCCCTCTGAATTGAAAATAGCCCTACGATATGATTACTCCAACAACAACTTTAAACAGCACTCTCAGGAACCAGAACAAAATTGAAGTATTCTTGATGCCACAAAGCTTACCGGCGATTAGAAAATAATTTCTGAGATTTTTGATTCGGTAAGGTTTTGTACGTGAAGCCTAGGAGAGTTTAAAGATTGGAGTTGAGAGAAAGTGGGAAAATTGAATAACTTCACGTAAGAAACAGTTGAGGAACTAGTCAACTTAATTATAGGAATAGAAGAAATTACTTAACCTAATTACCATTATTTATTATTATTATTATTATTAATAATTATTATTAGTATTATTTATTAGCACCTAAAAATAAAACTAACCCCCCCCCCCCCCCCCCCCCCCCCCCCACGTATTACCTTTCTCTTTTTTTTTTTCTTCATTTTATTTTCATAAACCACCATCTCATCACCCTTACTAATTTTACTACCATTCACATATTTATTTAAAATATTTATATTAAAAATACTTTTACATTTATAAAATTATTTAGATAATATAATAATTAAACTATACATATAAAATATTTATTCAGTAAATAATAAAATAAATAAATACATTATATATAAAATACTGGGATGTTACAAAACTCAGAAAAGTTAAATTCCGAAGGGGTTTTGAGAAGCTTTTGCCAGAGAAAAAGAGAGGAAAGAGAGACAAATGATAGTTCTATTTATACAAGTGAAGTTTGAACTAAAACAAATGCTAAAAACAATTTAAAAAATGAGTTATAGGGTCGATTCAATAAAATCTAGATTAGCGGATTTGGCAAAATTAACACTGCAGTCAACATCAACTTCTTAAACTCTTGGAAATTTTGTTTCACACTTAGCATCTCAAACAAAAGCTTGACCCTTCTTAGTTAGCTGAGTCAACGACAATGCCAAATTAGAAAAGCCTTTGATAAACCTGCAATAATAACCAACTAGTTCAAGAAAAAATCGGATCTTGGTGACAGACTTCGGAATCTCCCACTGCAACACAACCTCTACTTTCGACAGATCAACAACAATCCCTCCACTATAAATCACAAGGTCGAGAAAACTCACTTCTCTTAATCAGAACTCGCACTTAGACAACTTAGCATACAATTGCTTCTCTTGCAATAACTTCAACACAATTCTCAGATGTTCAACATGCTCTTCATCGGTCTTCGAATAAACCATAATATCGTCAATAAACACCGTCACAAACTTATCCAAATACAGATGAAAAATCCTATTCATATTCTCCATGAACACACCAGGAGCGATAGACACACCAAATGACATCATCGAATACTCATAATGATCATATCTCGTCCTGAATGCAATCTTCAAAATATCTGACATTCACGCGAATGTGATGATACCCTGACCTCAAGTCAGTCTTGCTAAAAACACAAGCACCCACTAACTGATCCATCAGATCATTAATCCTCGGAAGCATATACTTGTTCTTGATAGTAACCTTATTCAGCTCTCGATAGTCAACAAACAAACACATACTATCGTATTTCTTCTTCACTAACAATACTGGTGCACACCACAGTCAAACACTAGGCCGAATGAATTTTTTCTCAAACATATCCTTTAGTAGCTTCTTTAACTCACTTAACTTTGTAGCAGACATCTGATACGGAGCCATCAAAATGGGAGTAGTATTAGGAAATTCACACACCATATGCATATCACTAGCTGTCACATCGTTCTCCACTCTCAGAGAAACCAACATCATTAGTACCTGATCGTTCTCCCTTAAAGACATGTCAACCTGACCGGCAGACAAGAATCTTGAATCAGTATTCTCCTTGGGTTCGGGAAACATTACAGCTTCAACAACACCTACACTCTTACAACCAACGTCACGTTACACCAATTCTCCACACTTGCAACACCTCAGAGAATCATAAGCTTCCCCCCACTTGTTTCAATTCCGCTCCTAAGTGGTTAGAAAAACAAACAAGCACTGATAATGTTTCACACACATGTCGCGTACTAGGGAACAAACAACATTACAAACACCTGGACGGATGGACCAACCTGCTCTGATACCACTACATAACACCCTAAACCCCAAAATTTATATATTAAGCATTACACGACAATCTAAGGTGTCACCGATGACAAATCCTTTAATAATTTAAATATTTAGCAAACATGCAGCAGAAATAACAACGCCATACAACACATGTCATTGCACACTCACCTTCACTTAGGGTATCATTGTGGTGGTATCGATCTTATTTCAAATAAATAAAACATCATAACTTAGGACATTTAGTTTCAAACTTCAAATTATATAAAGAAATTACTTATCATATTCAACTCTTAACAACTTCAAACATAAATCGAAGAATCTATTAAACCCGAACAATAGCATAATAAGAAAAATAAGTGTCCCAACCCCAATATTACATAATCAAAGCAAGACTTCTAAAAACAACGACAAAACTAAAAGAACTAACTGCATGAGCTATCTTTCACTTACAACAGCAAACTCTACATCTGAGTATATGCAAGATGTCCATGGTGGACAACATCAAAGCAAAGGGGTGAGAATTCACATCAATAAGATAAGCGGCATAAGTCGCAAGGTAGAATTACAAACATCTACACATATAGCACAACATTCACACAACTTCATTCTCACACCTAATCCTTCAACGTACTCAATACAATCTCATATTCATCATTTAAACTATGCAACAAGACTCATAACATCAACTAGACTCATATGCATGTGGTGCCATATCGTCAACAATTAGTTCACTCAAGAATTGTGTTTACTCTACTCGAACCCTGGATCCACCCTAATCGAATTTGGGACAAGTCACCAATCCACCATGCTCAGATTGCAACTTGTCTCTTTCATCAATAACAACGACATAATGAATGCATATCCAAACACGCCAATGCAACAACAACATGATGTTTAAAGTCCCATCCCGACAATAAACAAACTTGCATTGACCCTATGATAATAATTCCCCTTCTAAACTACTATCTCATAATGACAAAAACATAATTCATCGACCATTAAGATCACACAGAAACACATCAACATCACCACGCACAACAATTAACAAAACATCATCATCCCATTCACGCAGATTCTTCATTCACCAATTAATTCATAAATTAGATTAAATTTAGGTTTAATTATTAAATCACACTAAAACCTCACCAAACTGTGGCTAACAGTAGGCCAACAACTGACAAAATTCAAAAAATTTAAATCAACTCATCAATCCCAACAAGTGGGCTATTTACGCCCTTCCTAGCAGCATGACGACCCAGTTGTCACCCAGATCGTCGCCTCTCCTTGATGACCGGCTTGAGAAATCAAGCCTGAAGGCCTCACCGTCCTCCTCGTCACCCTGCTGACTGCCGTCAGCTGCTTGACGACCTGGTCGTCGGGTGACGGTCGCCGCCTTGTAACAGAAAGTAGAAACACAATTTTGTCATGAGAGCTCTATGGAAGCTTCGATATTTTATCCCAACCACCCAAAACAGACCAGAAAACTATCCCACACATTATACAATAATTATCACATACCAATTTATCAATCTAACACGTTTACTTTGCAATTTTCATGGCTTTACAATTATACCTAAAACCTTCAAAACCTCAACAATGGTGAAAACACATTAACACATCAAAACAAAAAATATCATAAATCAAAGTGCACGGATTTCATCAACATTCACAACATACCATCAATTAACATCAATTAAGATAATCAAATCAAAACTCAATGTCCTGTTTGAGGTTAAGGACTCCTCGTTATACCCCTCATGCATATACTCGTTATTGATTCAATTCTCCCCCTTACCTCATTCCTAGCAAGCAATGTAAATCTGAACTGGTTTGAATGTTCTCCTCTCACCCAAAGCTCCAAATTCTCCCTTTGCCTCTACCATCTTTCTCTCTTTTCTAAAGTTTTTACGTGCTAATAACCAAAACCTTAACTTAGGTTATGTCCCTAATTTATATCATTAGGGTAAATCTTATTATAATTACAGTTCTAACCCAAACTCTTATCCCTCTTACTCCCTCCTCCCTTATAATTCTCTTAATTCTCACTATTGGTTCAAACCTCATGTTTTCCATTAAATTGAATAAATATAATAAAATACTATTATTATAAGGGTTAATGAACTTTTTGGTCCCTCTAAATATTGCATATTTCGTTTTTAGTCCCTCCAAAATTTTCCTTTAAGAAATCGTCCCTTCAAATTTTTTTGTCTAAACTATTGGTCCCCAACGTCAAATTTGCTAGAGATTAGCTACGAATTTAGCCATCGATTAGCTACGAAATTTGACGTTAAGGACCAATAGTTCAGAAGAAAAATTTTGAAGGGACGATTTCTTGAAGGAAAATTTTGGAGGGACTAAAAACGAAATTTGAAATATTTAAAGGGACGAAAAAGTTCATTAACCCTTATTATAATTATTAAAATAAACTTTAATAATTTTAATTAAACTCCATTAGCCTCTAATTACTCTCCCACACTCTCACCTCAAGGTCACACAATCCCATATTTATTTAATTAGTATTATCCAATAATTAAATAAACACGCAAAAATCATGACTAATCAAATAATTTCAATAAATCAAAAATTTGGGTGTTACAATGATCACTGCAAACATCCTCTGATGATGGGATTCAACTTGAAGACATATCAAGCCAAATCTAAAAGAAGACTCACACAAGTGCTTTTATGGTTGTTTTATTTGGTCAGTCTTGAAGCTTCAGATTGTGAAAGAAATGAAATGTGAATGGTCGCCCAATCGTGTCTAAGTGACCGGTGTTTTGTAAAAACACGAGGAAATTTTTGTATAGTAATATGGATAAATCAAACACATACACGCCAAAACATGTTTTAAAGCTCCTAGCTTTCAAATCAAAACAACCAAATATGTTTTGGAGTAATGCTAGTTGAATAAGGAACTATCAGACATATTTTGGACCAGTTTTTGAACATTTCAATCGATTGGCACATTTACCCAATCGATTAGCTTAGTGCAAGCAATGTCCTTAATCGCTTATAACAACATATTAATGAAGGGAAACAAATATTTTTAAAACCTTCCAATTTAGGCATTTATAATTGATAATTTTTTGTCATCCAATCGATTGGAAGAAAGAACCAACTGATTGGGACATTAAATTAGTCCATGGATATTTTCCTTTTTGTGCCAATATCTACCCTCTACATTTTCACATCCAGAAACGTGAGTTCTCTAACTCACTCGTCACAATCTCTCTATAAGTATTTTCAACTTTTTCTCGCTTTAATTTAGCCATATCACTTTGAGAAAGTCTTTGTGTTTAAGTGATGTTTTTATTCTAGAAAAGGGGTAATATTGTAAATTAACCAAGAGGTTTTTCTCTAGGTTGAATAATTTCTCTTAAAGGAGTGTTTGTTTGGGTTTGAAGCTAAAATTGTTAAAAGCTTGGTTGGGGGATTTAGTATTAAGTCTCTGATTTAGTTTGTGAGTTCAGCCGGTGTAAAAGCTCTATTTGGTTCGAGATTAACCTAATGTAAAATCTCAATTAGGTTCATGGTGAGCTCGTGTAAAACCCTAGTTTGGTTTGAGCTCAGTGTGGTGTAAAATCTTAATTCGGTTCATGGTCGGCCCGTGTAAAGGCCCAATTTGGTTTGAGATTAGCCCGATGCAAAATCTTAGTTCGATTCATAGTAGCCCGTGTAAAACCCCGAATATGTTCGAAGGATAGCCAATTTAAAACTCTTCATTTGGTTCGAGATTAGTTCGTACTAAATCTTAGTTTAGCTTGGGGATTAACCGTTCCAAGTTCATATTTTGAAGGAAGAGTAACCACTTCTCTCCGATGTTCGCTGTTTGGTTGGAAGTAAACTTGAAACTTCATTTTCCTTGTATAAGGGGGTTCGTAACCTCAACCTACTAAAATTTTATAAGCATGATTGGAAACTCTCAATATCAATTCTTGGGGAGAGGATTAGGTTGCTTCATTTAGGCCGAACCTCTATAATTTTTAGTGTCATCTCTTTACCCTGGTCTCTTTAATTTCTGCATATTTAATTTTTGATGCTTCTATTCAAACGTTTTGATCAAAAATGTTTTTTCAACTTTGAAAATGAAAACCATAATGTTTTAAACTATCATTTTTCAAACTCCCAGAATTCACCCCCCCCCCTCTTGTGTATGGAGTCACATGTCCAACATGCTCTTTATATTCCAAAAGAAACAAATCTTATAGATTGCAAACTGTTTGATACTCATTAGGGATGGTAGGAAGACCCAAACCCGCGGGGCCCACTCTCACTCAAACCCAAGTCAATGGGTGAAAACACGAGTTGACTGGGTTCGAGTTTGGGTGTCACCCGATATTTCGAGTGCGGGTTTGGGTAGTCTGAAAACAACACCCAAAACCACACCCACTTAGACCTGAAATTACATAAGTGTCCCTAAATATATAATTCTATGTTGTATTTTATTGTTGCTACTGTATTTTATGCCCCTAAATATATTTTAATTCTACGGTGTTTTTTCCCCCTTTGGATTGATGGAAACGGACGTTTAACACTGTATGCGTGGCGTCTGACGTGTCTCTGTTTTGCACGCATGGCAGGTTACGTGACATATGATATTAGCAAAGTCTAGAAAATTATAAAAATTATTCCAAAATTTTGCCCACACCAAATATTCGAACCAAGAACACCTTGGTTATTTGACACATTGGTGTACCGCTGGGCCATGTTCATTTTCGTTGATTTCTTTTCCTTCTACAGCTACTTATTTAACTACTGCAACCATTTTTTTCCTATTGATTACCCAACACAACCCTCCTTTTTTTGTGTTTGAGATCGGTTATGTTGTACATAAATGAGAATGTGGTCACAAAAACTAACACTATTATGATATTCTAGTTATGTTTCACTTAAGCCCTTTCAAACATAACCCAAAATGATGGAACTTTATCACTAAGAGCTAAGTGCTTATAGCCATTATCATCAATATATGACACATGCTATGACATTTTACGTGAGATGTCAAGAACAGGTTCAGGTGCTGCAATAGCTTATCTAAAAATAGAGAATGATATGTAGCTATGAATTGGAAGCTTACATGCACTTGCCTTTGCTATGAATTTCGGAACCTTATCTCCCGACATCAACACAGGAAAGCTTCGACCACAATTCTACTTCATCATCTAAACACAACAATAATAAATAACATTATAGTTTCAAAACGAAAAACAAGCTAAAAATCTAGAAATAAAGTGAAGTGATTATTACCAAAACAGAAAATTCAAGTTTGTGACGAGAGGAAGCAAAATGTGAAATTTATTTGTATTTGTTGCATTCCTTGGCAAGAGTTTAATTTGGTTTGTATATAATATTTGCTTGGAGCTGCTTTGCTTGAAGCATATTTTGGTTTTGGCCACAGATTTTTTCATCAATGAAACTTATTTGTATCTTTATATCTTTTTCCAATACATATAATCTATAAAGAATATGCTTGAAATTGGCAACTTAAAATAAAATATTATATGCTTATTTTTCTCAAATTGTCTAATGATAAAATAACATTTAAAGATACATGAAAAATTAGAAATTTAATTATAATAAAAAAATTACTTCAAGGGCATAAACTTATCTTTGAAGTTTCACCCCATAATGTAAAACAAAATTTACAGTTGCTACTTTAAAGGTAAGATTCAGAGGGCCTGCAAAATTTTCAAAATTTACAGTTGCTACTTACAGTTGTAAAACATTTAAATTCAGAAGAAAAAAAATCATCGAAAATGAACATGGCCCAGCGGTACACCAATGTGTCAAATAACCAAGGTGACCTTTTGTTTACCCAGAAAAATGGTAAACAAGCGCTAGTTTCCTTTTTAAAGGTTACTTTTGCGGAATCAACTAGAATACTCCAGGACTAATTGCTTTATTTTGTTATATTATGTGTATCTGGTTTGTATTGAATGCAACAGTGACTTTAAAGTAAAAGTAAAACACTGAAATTAAAGGCTTTAAAGTAAATCAAAGCAAAAAAGAAAAAGGCAGTAAATGTGCACTGAAAGACGAAATATAATGTAAAATGATTGCATTAATTAAACTGGTACGCATACGTACATTCCAAGGTTGCACTCGTTACTCATTATTGCACAGAGATTTGAGTTTACTTGTGTTTTGTAGAAAATGCGGACCTCTAACTATTCTTATGGAACTTGCTTAAATAGTAAAAATAAAATAACTACTACTAACGGTCGACTGGTTATCAGTCAACACGTGTCTTCGACATGCAAGATCTTCAATTGTGAGACCTCCACGCGTCCTGTAAGAACTGCCAGAAAACTGCTTGAAACTGCCTCTTAACTTCTAATACCTCTCGACTTTTGCTTCAGTTTCTGCAGCAAAATTCTTAAGTCTTCGCATTCTTCTGATCGAACGCTGAAGCCTCTGATCATCTTTCTAGTCGAACAGCTTCGACTACTAAGCATTGCTTAGTCGAACCACTTCGACCTAAATGGCAATGTAATTATTTAATTGAGGCCCAATTACCAATTTAGGGCCTTTCCACCAAATTGAGGCCCAATTACCAATTTTGAGCCCCAGTTGCCCATTTATTGGTAAGTCGAAATCCTAGGGTAACAAATTGCCTCCCAAGCGACTTCTTTCGACTGACTTTAGGAAAGAGAAAAGATGGCGTTTCAGTTCTTTCTTGGGTTTCGACTTTTGTTAATTCCCATTACGCCATGATTACATTTCATTTTTCCAGGCACTAATTATTACCTAAACACTAGGTTAGTGGGCTATAACTGCTCCCACTTTCTAAAACCAGTTTTCAAAGCGTTTCTTTGACATGACCTTTGGTTTTACAACTTCTTTTTGCACAATTTCTAATGACGTCACCACCAGCTTATATATACGTACAGCTTCTTTCTCCTTCTTTTTTTTCTGTCTCTTCGTTTTACTTCTCTTCTCAAACGTTTCAGAAAGAACCATCTCTTTTCCTCTAACCTCTACCCATTTTCTTCTTCTCCTTTTATACACAACAATGGCAGCTACAACCACCAACCCCACTGTGTACGATACGGGTGCGAACCCTTTAGGGTTTATTATGTCTCGTGAGGAAGAAGAACAAGGCTTAGATTTCATTCCTCAACCCAACCTTACTGAGGCCAAAGCCATCATTTGGCAAAACCAGATGTTAATCCCTTTTCAGATTACTGATAAATTAATGGCTTTCTCGGGGCCATTACCAAACCATCGTTACCACCCAGAGCAAACCACTGGTTTCTTTCCTTGCTTCCAAACCACCATGCCTGTAGCTTTCGACGAACCACGTACCCTCGACTTGAAGTTTATGGACCCTTCGCTTAGGGTGTTTCGTTCGACTCTAGCTCCTGGAAACAAGGAATACTTGGCTTGGCTTAGCAAAGTTCAAGCGAAAAAACAACAAAGATGGGAGGAATTGGGCATCTTCGACGCCATACAATTATCCAGAACTGGTCATAGAGTTTATCCTCCAATGCTACTTGCTTCGATCTTCTTCTGGGAAGGTTCGACTAACACCTTCCACCTTCCTTGTGGAATGATGACTCCCACTCTCTTCGACGTGGCTGCCATCACAGGGCTTTCGCCATTGGGTGAAATCTTCGACCCAACTCTTCCCACAGAAATGAATTTCAATTTCACCAACGCTACCATCACCAAGTATATGCAAGATCATTATGACAAGTCGACAGAAGAAGTCTCTGACGAAGAGCATGTTGCCTTCCTCACCTACTGTCTCTCTTATTATCTGTTTTGTCCAGGATCAGTTCAGATTGCTAAAGCTTACATACCTTTGGCTATTCAGATTCACGAAGGTCGAAAGGTCTCTTTAGGTAAGCTGCTCCTAGCTTATCTCTATCATACCTTAGGTATAGCATCTTTAAGGATCAAACGCCTGCACGAGACTCCAAAACAACTCTCTCTGTTGGGACCTTATTGGCTCTTACAACACTGGTTGAATGCCACCTTCGAGTCACATATAGGTTTTACTGTTTCCAGATCCATTTTAGAGGTCATGTATGACCGGAGGGTCGAAGGCATCAAGCTTGCCTTTCAAACTCCTCAAGATGAGTCTAACAACAGGCCCAACCTCCTCAAATATGTGAGGTTGTTTTCTGAGTGTAAAACATTCATTGCTTCCATGGCCCCTTTCTCCAATCGATGCTTTGGGCCAACTTGGTTCAAAGCTATTTTCCCTGGGAACACTCCAACTCTTCGAGCTCAACTGAATGCTATTTGGGCTGCTTTTCTGACCCCAACACTTCTCTCTCATCGTATTGAGTCGACGGGAAAATGCTATGGGTTTGTAAGTTATCAACCAAATTTGGTCTCTCGACAATTTGGTTTAAGTCAGATGTTGCCCAAAAGCTTATATTCCCATGATGGTGATATTTGTTACTCTGGTCGACCGTTCACAGCCCGTCAACACCTTGACTGCTTGAAGTTTCATAACAAACAATCTCTGGAACACCCAATTTTCACCTTTCAGAACTCCTATTTTACAACTAAAGAGTTTAGTGAATGGTGGTCTGAATATTATCAACTATTTGATCGAGATTCTTTTACCAAGAAACTGAATACTGCATTCGACAAGTTGGAGGATCAACTTACCATAAGTAAGTATTTCATATTTGCCTTCGTTTTCTTTTCATTGTCAACAACAATATTCTAATATCAATTTTAGACCTTTCAGGGCCTGATCTTACCAATCAAAACGAAGCTCCTACTCCTAAGCCAGGTCGAAAGCGCCCCAGCACGTCGAGCAACACCACCATCAAGAAAAACAAAACTGTTAGAAAGGTACTTAACTTGATCTTTAATCTTGTCAAATCTACCTTAACATTTATTAATTGTTATTCTTCCTTTTCAGTTGGTAGTTCCTACTGAATCAGACGAAACTACATCTCCACCAAATCAGGAAAGTGAGATCTTTTCACGACCCCCGCCTCTGACTCCATCAAAAAGACGAAAAGTTGTAAAGGACATTCCCAAAGTGGTTGTCGAACCCCAAACCGCTCCAACAATTTCTTCATCTCAAATTCTTAATGAGGTAGCTTAGCATTTTCCTCCCACATATCTCTTTCAATACCTCTGTTTTCTAACATGTTTCTTGAATAGAGTGCACCAACTATCGACCATACTCAGGAGAAAGTTGTCGAAGTTGCTGAGAAAACTGCTGAAGCCACTCCTGACTCCAATCCTTTTAGCCCTCAAAGGACTGACGCTTTTGGAAGCAATACTGATTCGGCTAACACTCCAGGTCGAAGTCGAACAGATCCTCAGGACAAACCCATCGTCGAACAATCATCTGCCATGAAAAATACTGAAGACGTTCCTCGACCAGAACCCAATGCAGCTTCTCAGTCAGGACCACATTCTATTGCTGATGATACTAATTCCAACAGTTCTCTTAGTCAGGAAGAAATTCTGGACTTGAAGAAGACTAATCCTGTGGAGGCTCTCTTTCGACTTCAAAAGCTGCGACCAAGTTCTTTTGAGATTCCTGCTCAATCGACCAATCCTGATGCTGAGATTGATGCTTCTCTTGTCGAAGCTATATGCCAGCTGAAAACCCATCTGAACGAACCTGAGTTTCTCGCTGTTCTTGAGAGTTCTGAACATCTTGGTGGAGAAATTCGTAAGATCTTAGATTTATTAATCAAAGCTTCTCTTCCACCAGTTGTTGTTCAATTCTTCTTTGATTTTGAGGCGTACTTCGACCAGCTCTGGAGGGACCTTATGACAAAGAAGAACATTACACGACAGGCAAAGAACAAAGAGCGTGAAATGGAGAGGGAATGGGATGCCAGCGCAGCTTCGACCAAAAAGGTCGAGGAATTTCAGGAGAAGACTTTAAAGTTTTCTGATAAGAAGGGAGAGATGGACAACAAGATTGCTGACTACAAAGCTCAAATTGATGCTCTCAACAAGAAGATTCAAGGTCTTGAACAAGAGAAAATCAATTTAGCCCAAACTGAAGAAATCCCTTCACCTGAAACTATTAACCAAGAAGTCTTGAAAGGACTTGGTCATGGTGAAAATGCCCTTAAGTTGGAAAGCAACATTCGACAACTTAAGCAAAACTTGTCTCGACTTGATACTAAGATCGATTTTGAGTCAGCCAAGCTAGCTTATTTCAGGAACAATTTTCCAACTATGTAATTTTGTTTTCGACTGACTGGCTATATTTTGTAATGTCTTCCAATGCTCTTTATTAAGAACTTTTTGTAATGATTGGCCAAATTTTTAGCCATTTTCATATAATCTTTTGGTTTTATTCTCTTATGTGAATTTCTTGAAGCATAGGTTTATATTTTTTCAAATATTTACCGTTTATCCTCAAGATTCGACCATCTGAATTTAGTTCTTCAATTTCATATGCATTGTTTGAAAATACTTGCAAAATTTTAAACGGTCCTTCCCAACTTGGGGACCATTTACCCAATAACTTATTCCTTTGATCCATGGGCAGAATAACTTTCCATACATAATTACCTACCATGAATGTCTTCTCTTTGACTTTCTTGTTGTAAGCCTTCGCCACTTTTTCTTTTTGTCTTATCAACCCATCCAACGCTATTAGCCTTTCTTCGTCTAATTCTACTAATTCATCTAACATCATATTCCAGTATTCGTCAGACGAGAGACTATTTTGTCGTTGAATTCTTGTCGACTGTAGATAAATCTCTGCAGGCAATACAGCATCATGCCCAAAAGTCAAACGAAATGGGGTAGTATTTATTGCTTCCTTTGGTGACGTCCGACAAGCCCAAAGGATTTGGTCGAGCGTTTGATGCCAATTTCTTGGCTTTTTCCCCACATGCTTCTTTATCAAATTTATAATAACTTTATTAGCAGCTTCGACTTGACCATTAGCCTGAGCATAATACGGAGTGGATGTTAGTAATCTAAATCTTGTCTCTGCTGCAAAAGCTTGCATCTTTCGACCAACAAAAACTGATCCTTGATCAGTAGTAATAGTCTCTGGAATCCCATATCTTTAGATAATGTGTTTTTGTATGAAACTAATCACTGCTTAGAAGATACAGGTTTGATTTCTCCTATTAAATCCAAAGCCCATCCTCTAAAAGGCCAAGGTTTGACAATGGCATGCAATTCACTGGCTGGAACATGTTGAATGCCTGAAAATTTCTGGCACTCTTGGCATCCTCTTGCATATTCAATACAGTCTTTTAGCATTGTCGGCCAATACAAACCTTGTCTAAACAACAGCCATTTCATCTTATGGTCTGACTGATGAGCTCCACAAACACCACTATGAACTTCTGACACAGCCAAATATGCTTCAGCTTCACTTAAGCATTTCAACAATACACCCTCGGTTGTTTTCTTGTATAAATCATTTCCTAATATCACATAGTTTAGAGCTCTATATTTAATCTTTCGATCAGTTCCTCCGACTGGATTATTTAAGTATTGGACCAATGGGTTTCTCCAATCAGCATCAGTCATATTGTCGATGGCAAAAATTTCCAAGGCATACAAATCTTTACTTTCAACTTTACTTTCAACCAAGGCATACAAATCTTTACTTTCAACTTTACTTTCAACATTATCACCTACCCCCTCAAATTTTGACGTCGACAATTGACCTAACTTGTCTAATACTTCATGGGTTTCTTTATTCTTGCTTTCGACCATATCTTCTAACTTGTCTTTAGAAACTCTATACCCAGAAGCAATTTGTGCCAATTCATTGGCAATGCAATTGTTAGTGTTAGAACAAGATTTATTCTGATCAATATTCTTAGTTTTGATGATAACAAGGATATGAATTTTGTGTGAGATAATGTGGTACTCTAATACATTGCAATTTCCCTTTCAGGAAATATATAAAGAGTATGCACAAATCAGCGCTCAGAAGCTTTGTCTTAGAAGGTTCAGCATGCAACATCAGAACATGGTCTGGCAAGACATCAGAAGATGGTCAAGGCAGAATCAGAACATGGGTCTATGGAAGCATCAGAAGAACTTGAGATCAGAAGCAGAAGCACTGAAGTTCTCATGGTATCACGCTCAGAAGCACTTCAAGGTCAGAAGACAAGAAGATGCTATGCACCAAGTTGTTTGACTCTGATGATATTCAAATATTTTATTCACAAACATCAGATCAGAAGAAAAGTACAGGTGGCAGGCTACGCTGACTGACAAAAGGAACGTTGGAAGCTATTAAAGGCAACGTCAGTAGACACAGCGTGAACAAGGCTCGAGGTAGTTGACAAAAGCGTGAAACATTAAATGCAATGCTGTACGGAATACGCAAAGCATTAAATGCGCCCAACGGTCATCTTCTCAAACGCCTATAAATATGAAGTTCTGATGAGAAGCAAGGTTACCAATTAAAAAAACGAAATTATTCTGAAAGACTTGCTGAAACGCTGTTCAAATTCAAAGCTCAGAAACTTCATCTTCATCAAAGCTCACTACATTGCTGCTGTAATATATTAGTGAGATTAAGCTTAAACTTTAAGAGAAATATCACTGTTGTGATTATAGCTTTTCAGAAGCATTTGTAATACTTTTAGAATTGATTACATTAATTTGTAAGTAACTAGAGTGATCAAGTGTTGATCAGAATACTCTAGGAAGTCTTAGCTTGTGTCTAAGCAGTTGTATTTAGAGTGATCACGTGGTGGTTAGGATACTCTAAGAAAGTCTTAGCTTGTGTCTAAGCATTTGTTCCTGGAGTGATCAGGTTGTGATCAGGATACTCTAGAAGACTTAGTCGCGGACTAAGTGGAAAACCATTGTAATCTGTTGCGATTAGTGGATTAAATCCTCAGGTGAGGTAAATCACTCCGTGGGGGTGGACTGGAGTAGTTTAGTTAACAACGAACCAGGATAAAAATAACTGTGCATATTGTTTTTATCGTTCAAGTTTTTAGACTACACTTATTCAAACCCCCCTTTTCTAAGTGTTTTTCTATCCTTCAATTGGCATCACAGCGCCGGTTCTAAAGTGCAAGCACTTAACCGTGTTTAGAAAAGATTCAGGAAGAGAAAAACGCTTCAGTAAAAGATGGCTGGTGAAGTTCATACAATTCCAACTGCATCTACATCTGGCTCTGTTGAGCAATACAACGGTAACAATGGTTATACTAGACCACCAGTATTTGATGGTGAAAACTTTGAATACTGGAAAGATAAACTGGAAAGTTACTTTCTTGGTCTGGATGCTGATCTATGGGATCTTCTGTTGGATGGTTACAAACATCCTGTTAAAGCTACTGGTGTAAGGCTCACGAGAAGCGAAATGACTGATGATCAAAAGAAAGATTTCAAAAATCATCACAAATGCAGGACTGTTTTGCTGAATGCTATCTCTCATGCTGAGTATGAGAAGATATCTAACAGGGAAACGGCCCATGACATATATGAGTCATTGAAAATGACTCATGAAGGAAATGCTCAAGTCAAGGAGACTAAAGCTCTTGCTCTAATCCAGAAGTATGAAGCCTTCAAGATGGAGGATGATGAAGACATTGAAAAGATGTTTTCAAGATTTCAAACTCTGACTGCTGGATTGAGAGTTCTCGACAAAGGCTACACCAAGGCTGATCATGTAAAGAAGATCATCAGAAGTTTGCCCAGAAGATGGGGCCCAATGGTGACTGCATTCAAGATTGCGAAGAATCTGAATGAAGTTTCTTTGGAAGAGCTGATCAATGCCCTGAGGAGTCATGAGATTGAACTTGACGCTAATGAACCTCAGAAGAAAGGTAAGTCTATTGCTTTAAAATCTAATGTTAAAAAATGCACTTACGCTTTTCAGGCTAGAGAAGAAGATCCTGAAGAATCAGAATCTGAAGAAGAAGATGAATTGTCCATGATCTCCAGAAGGGTAAACCAACTCTGGAAGAGCAAGCAAAGGAAGTTCAGAGGCTTCAGAAGTTCAAAGAGATTTGAACGAGGAGAATCTTCTGGTGACAGAAGATCTGACAAAAAGAAGGCTGTCTGCTATGAGTGCAATGAGCCTGGACATTACAAGAATGAGTGTCCGAAACTTCAGAAGGAGAATCCCAAGAAGAAGTTTCATAAGAAGAAAGGTCTTATGGCAACATGGGATGATTCTGAATCAGAATCAGGATCAGACTCTGAAGGAGAGCAGGCAAACTTTGCGCTGATGGCGACAGAAGATGATGGATCAGAATCTACATTAGAATCAGATTCTGAAGAGGTATTTTCTGAACTATCTAGAGAAGAGTTAGTTTCCAGTCTAACAGAGCTTCTTGAATTAAAAGCTCATCTTAGTATCAAATACAAAAAGCTGAAAAAGCAATTTGAATTTGAAACTAAGAAGCTTGAGTTGGAAAATTCTGAATTAAAATAAAAAGTTTTAAAATTATCCAATAATGTTGGATCTCCTTCTGATTCAGAAAAATCCACTCCCAGTCTGAATCATATTCTGAAAGAATATGATTTAAGTTTCAGGAAGTTCTTATCTAGAAGTATTGGCAGAAGTCAGCTAGCTTCTATGATATATGCTGTGTCTGGGAACAAGAGAGTTGGCATTGGTTATGAGGGTGAAATCCCATACAAGCTTGAATCTGTGGATGATATGAAAATATCATACAAGCCTCTGTATAACCAATTTAAATTTGGCCACTCCCATGATATTAAGCACACATCACATGCACAAAGTTTTCACATAACACACACCAAGAAGCATGTGACACATCCTAAGAAATATCATGCTGTTCCTCCTGTTAAATATTTTGCTAAACCCAAGTTCAATCAGAACTTGAGAAGAACTAACAAGAAAGGACCCAAGAAATTGTGGGTACCTAAGGAGAAGATAATTTCTGTTGCAGATATCCTTGGCAGCAAAGAGGACAGAAAGCAAAATGTCATGGTACCTGGACTCTGGGTGCTCGCGACACATGACGGGAAGAAGGTCTACATTCCAAGACCTGGTGCTTAAACCAGGTGGAGAAGTCAAGTTTGGAGGAGATCAGAAGGGCAAAATCATTGGCTCTGGAACCATAAGTCTTGGTAACTCTCCTTCCATAACTAATGTACTTCTTGTTGAAGGATTAACGCATAACTTATTGTCCATAAGTCAATTAAGTGACAATGGTTATGATATAATCTTCAATCAAAAGTCTTGCAAGGCTGTAAGTCAGAAGGATGGCTCAATCCTATTTACAGGCAAGAGGAAGAACAACATTTATAAGATTGATCTTTCTGATCTTGAGAAGCAGAAGGTGACTTGTCTTATGTCTGTTTCTGAAGAGCAATGGGTCTGGCACAGAAGATTAGGACATGCTAGTTTGAGAAAGATTTCTCAGATTAACAAACTAAATCTGGTCAGAGGACTCCCAAATCTGAAATACAAATCAGATGCTCTTTGTGAAGCATGTCAGAAGGGCAAGTTCTCTAGACCTGCATTCAAGTCTAAGAATGCTGTTTCTACCTCAAGGCCGTTAGAACTCTTGCACATTGATCTGTTTGGCCCATTCAAAACAGCATCTGTCAGAGGGAAGAAATATGGATTAGTCATCATTGATGATTATAACCGCTGGACATGGGTAAAGTTCTTGAAACACAAGGATGAGTCTCATTCAGTGTTCTTTGAATTCTGCACTCAGATTCAATCTGAGAAAGAGTGTAAAATTATAAAGGTCAGAAGTGATCATGGTGGCGAATTTGAGAACAGATTCTTTGAGGAGTTCTTCAAAGAAAATGGTATTGCCCATGATTTCTCTTGCCCCAGAACTCCACAGCAAAATGGAGTTGTAGAGCGAAAGAATAGGACTCTACAAGAAATGGCCAGAACCATGATCAATGAAACCAATATGGCTAAGCATTTCTGGGCAGAAGCAATAAACACTGCGTGTTATATTCAGAATAGAATCTCTATAAGACCTATTCTAAATAAGACTCCTTATGAATTGTGGAAGAACAGAAAGCCCAACATTTCATATTTCCATCCTTTTGGATGTGTAT
Organism: Vicia villosa; assembly: GCF_029867415.1. Classification (NCBI taxonomy): domain Eukaryota; kingdom Viridiplantae; phylum Streptophyta; class Magnoliopsida; order Fabales; family Fabaceae; genus Vicia; species Vicia villosa. Next base: position 846,073 of record NW_026705217.1, on the reverse strand, counting down.
GTTTTATTCTGAATACTAAAGATCATCTTGGTAAGTTTGATTCCAAAGCACAAAAATGTTTCCTTCTTGGATATTCTGAACGCTCTAAAGGCTACAGAGTATACAATACTGAAACATTGATTGTAGAAGAATCAATCAATATCAGGTTTGATGATAAGCTTGGTCTTGAAAAACCAAAGCAGTTTGAGAATTTTGCAGATTTTGATATTGATATATCAGAAGTTGAAGAACCAAGAAGCAAAGCTGCAGAAGATGGCAGTCTCAGAAGCAATGGATCAGAAGATCAAGTTGCTGCATCTTTAGAGAATCTGAGAATCTCTGAAGAACCAACAGTCAGAAGATCACCTAGACTTGCATCAGCTCATTTAGAAGATGTGATCCTTGGAAAGAAAGATGATCCCATCAGAACAAGGGCATTCCTTAAGAACAATGCAGAATGTCAATTAGGTCTTGTTTCTTTGATCGAGCCAACTTCTGTTGATCAAGCTCTAGAAGATCCAGACTGGATAATTGCCATGCAAGAAGAACTAAATCAGTTTACAAGGAATGATGTATGGGACTTGGTTCCTAGACCAAAAGGATTTAACATCATCGGTACTAAGTGGGTTTTCAGAAACAAGCTAAGTGAGAAAGGTGAAGTGGTAAGAAACAAAGCCAGACTGGTTGCTCAGGGTTATAGTCAGCAAAAAGGGATTGATTATACAGAAACCTTTGCACCAGTGGCCAGGTTAGAATCTATTCGTCTATTAATTTCTTTTGCCACTCAACACAACATCACTCTTTATCAGATGGATGTCAAGAGTGCCTTCTTAAATGGTTATATAGATGAAGAAGTTTATGTTCACCAACCTCCTGGTTTTGAAGACTCCATGTCTCCAAATCATGTTTTCAAATTAAAGAAATCATTATACGGATTGAAACAAGCTCCCAGAGCTTGGTATGAACGTTTGAGTTCTTTCCTTCTGGAAAATGATTTCACTAGAGGAAAAGTGGACACTACTCTCTTTTGTAAAACATTTAAAAAGGATATTTTAATTTGTCAAATATATGTTGATGATATTATCTTTGGAACATCTAATGCTACACTTGGATAGGAGTTTGCTGAGTCTATGCAGGCTGAATTTGAAATGAGCATGATGGGAGAACTCAAGTATTTCCTTGGGATTCAAATCAACCAAACTTCTGATGGAACCTATGTTCATCAAACGAAGAATGTGAAAGAACTTCTGAAGAAGTTTAATCTTTCTGAAAGCAAAGAAGCCAAAACTCCTATGCATCCAACATGTGTACTGGGTAAGGATGAGGTAAGTAAGAAGGTAGATCAGAAGTTGTACATAGTGTAAATACAAGCTTCTCAAGCATAGTGTGGTTTTGATGAAGACAATATGGACATCAAGCTTTTATAAAGGATGTGCAAAAAGAAATTTAAGAATCAAGCAAAAATACATCATTTCAAAGTCTTGAAGAAATTGTGAAGATTCAAGGATCAAGCTAAAATGTCAAAGGTATAAACAATACTCACTTTGACATATAATTGTTCACAAATATATTTTCATGCATATCATAATCATACTACAAAGTGTCATCCTTCAAAAGTTCATTTAAAACCTTTTTCATAGTTAAAATTCAAAATAAAGGTTTTAGGAACCGGGTTGTCCCTATGGGGGAACCGGTTCCCAGCATTCTCAGTTTTCAGCATTCTGTGGTTTGCTATGGGGAACCGGGTTGTCCCTATGCAGGAACCGGTTCCCACGTTCAAAATTCAAATTTTCTGCTGTAACGTTCAGCAGGAACCGGGTTGTCCCAGGCAGGAACCGGTTCCTACTGAACCAGTGTGTTTTTTCATTGCATGATCTTATTCAAACGAATCCATTTTGTTACCACTTGATCATTGCATTGTTTCATGGAAAAATAACCATTCAAAGAGGTGTTTAACACACTATAAATACTACATATTTCAAAATCATTATTCACCTTCTTCATTAACAATTCATAAACCATATATTCTTCATCTTTCAATATTTCCAAGTGTTCATCAAATCTTATTTTCAAGTGAAACTTTCTATACACATTTTCATTGAGAAATCCATTTAAAGTTTCATGCATACATTGTGAACACTTATATTCATTTTGAGAATTGTTTATTTGAAGAAGAAGATCAATCCAAGATTGATAGTGCTATACAAACTTCATCTAAATCTCTTGTAAAAGTTCAAAGAAAATTATCTCCTTACTATCCAGGATTGTTGGAAGTAAGTGGTGTGTTTGAAGAGGATTGTTCTTCATTCACATTAGTGTTGATTGATCTTAAAGGTGTTAAGAACCTTTGATCACCCTATAGGTTAGATAGTAGGCATAGGCTTGTACAATAATTCTAACTATAGTGAAATCTCTTTCGTGTTTGAAAGGGGACTGGAGTACTCTCGGATTGTGAGGGGAACCAGTATATATCGTTGCGTTCTTTACTTTTCCGCACTTTATTGCATTCATCACCATTACCAAAGAAAAGAAAAGAACCTTACAAAAACCTTCAAACACTTAACCAAAAATTATTAGAAGTATTCTCATAAAACCGATTAAATTTTTGAAAACCTAATTCACCCCCCCTCTTAGGCGCAATCTTATACTTACATTTGGCATCAGAGCAAGTTATAGGTAACTTGTTCCTAAAGATCCAGAATGGCTTCCGCAAATCAAAGACCGGTTTTCAAAGATGGTGGTTCTAACAACAAGCCTCCATTGTTTTGTGGTGAATATTTTGACTTTTGGAAAATCCAAATGAAGGCTCATCTAGAAGCACAAGGAGAAGAAGTTTGGGAGGCTGTCCTACAAGGTCCTCATGTTCCTACAACGGTCGTTAATGGTGTTGGATCGGAGAAACCTAAAGCGTCATGGGATGATAATGATAGAAAAAGGGTTCTTGCTGACAAAAAGGCGATCAGTCTTCTTCATGGTGCTCTTAGTATGGATGAATTCTTCCGAATATCAACATGTACAACATCAAAGGAAATTTGGGATACTCTTGTAGAAACTCATGAAGGTACTGCTGAAGTTAAAAGATCAAGGTTGAATACTTTAAGCCAAGAGTACGAACTGTTTAGAATGAAGCCCGGAGAAACTATTCTCGATTTGCAAAAACGATTCGTACATTTGACAAATCACTTGAAGGCACTTGGTAAGACTCTTACTACCAAAGAACTTAATCTTAAAGTGCTCAGATCTTTGACAAGGGAGTGGCAACCAAAAGTGACGGCGATATCCGAAAAGAAGAATTTATCAAAACTTACTTCCGCAACATTATTTGGAAAACTTCAAGAATATGAGACAGAACTTGGAAGATTGGAAAAGCATGAGAACTTAGAGAAGAAATCCAAAGGCATTGCATTAAAAGTAGATTCAATAGAAAGCAAAATGAAAGATGCATCGGATGAAGATGAAAACTTCTTGCTTCTTGTAAAAAGGTTAGGCAAATTTTTTGGTAATAAAAATAATATTGATAATACTAACTATGTCAAAAGAAAGAAATTCTCAAAGCATAAAGATAAAGAAGCATCCACTTCATCACAAGAAGTTACATGCTATGAATGTGGGAAACAAGGACACATAAAGCCGGAATGTCCAAAGCTTTCGAAGAAGAATGTATTCAAAGGCAAAAGGGAGTTCAAAAATAAAAAGGCCTACATAGCATGGGAAGATAATGAAGTAAGTTCCTCATCGGACTCCGATAGTGACGAAAGTGCAAACCTAGCACTAATGGCATCACACCACTCCGACGATGAAGAAGGCGAGGTTAGTTATGATGATTCTCTTTTTGATAATGGTGCGCAAGGTGCAATAGAAGAATTATTAAAAGAATGCAAAATTCTCTATAAAACTATCTCATCTCAAAAGAAAATAATATCATCGTTAGAAGAGAAGGTTAAGATAATTGAAGTAGAATATAAAGATGACAAAGAAAAAATGATTAGTGTTCAAGAAGATAATGTTGTATGCAAGAATTGTGAATCACTTTCCTTCCAAATTGTCCAATTAAAACGTGTTTTAGAAAGATATGAAAAAGGGCAAATTGGATTGGAAAATGTTCTTAGCACACAAAGATACTCCAATGATAAGAGCGGACTTGGTTTCTCTAAATTTGATAAACCAACATCCAACAAGACTATCTTTGTCAAGGCTAGTAACCAACCAATTCAAGAGAAAGTGATCAAGCCTAAAGTAATGCAACATTATCCTAAAAGGAAGAACTTTGTTAAGAAGAAATCTTATCCTCCTAGATATAGAAGTAACTTTGAACCTACTTGTTTTTATTGTGGTATTATTGGTCACACACCCAATGCTTGTTATGTAAGGAACTTTAGTGTTCCTAGTGGACATTATGTATGGGTGAAGAAAGGAACTAACTATGATGGACCCAAAGCCATTTGGGTACCTAACAAAACTTAATTTGTTTTGTAGGTTTGCTTGAAGACCACTTCAAACCTATGGTATCTAGATAGTGGTTGTTCAAAGCATATGACGGGTGACCTAAACCAATTTTCAGATCTAAGGTTAAAGGCCAAGGGTTTTGTCACTTATGGAGACAACAATAAGGGAAGAATTCTTGGCAAAGGCAAAGTTGGTGCACCACCTTTCACATCCATTGAAGATGTTCTTTATGTTGAAGGACTAAAGCATAATCTTCTAAGCATTAGCCAACTTTGTGACAAAGGCTTCAAGATCAAATTCACTAAGGAAGAATGCTTGATCATCGATGAAGTCACCAATGAGGTAAAACTCAAAGGTACAAGAATTAATAACATCTTTATGATTTCTTTAAATGATTTATCTTTGAAAGTAAAATGTCTTTTGGTAAACAATAATGAATCATGGTTATGGCATAAAAGAGCAGCCCATATTCATATGGATCATTTAAATAAGTTAACCAAACATGATCTTGTTATTGGCTTACCTAAGATAAAGTTTGTCAAAGATAAACTATGTGATGCATGTCAAAAGGGAAAGCAAACCAAATCATCTTTCAAACCAAAGAATGTGGTGACTACAACAAGACCACTTCAATTGTTGCATATGGATCTATTTGGTCCATCAAGGACAAGAAGCTTCGGAGGTAATGTATACGCTTTAGTTATTGTTGATGATTATTCTAGATATTCTTGGACTTTGTTTCTTGTGCAGAAAAGTGATGCTTTTAGAGCCTTTAAGAAGTATGCAAAACAAATCCAAAATGAAAAATCATTAAAGATTGTATCCATAAGAAGTGATCATGGTGGAGAGTTTCAAAATGCATCGTTTGAAGAATTTTGTGAAGAACATGGTATCTCTCATAATTTTTCAGCACCAAGAACTCCACAACAAAATGGAGTAGTTGAAAGGAAAAATAGGTTTCTAGTGGAACTTGCAAGAACAATGCTTAGTGATGCAAATCTTCCTAAATATTTTTGGGCGGATGCGGTTAGTACGGCATGTTATGTTGGAAATCGAGTAATCATTAGACCTATCTTAAAGAAGACTCCATATGAACTCTTCAAAGGAAGAAAGCCAAACATTGCTCACTTTCACATTTTTGGATGCAAGTGCTTTGTTCTCAACAATGACAAAGACAATCTTGGTAAGTTTGATGAGAAATCCGACGAAGGTATATTTCTTGGTTATTCTCTTTCTAGTAAAGCATATAGAATTTATAATAAAAGAACTTTAACTATTGAAGAATCTATGCATGTATCTTTTGATGAGACTAACACTTCCAAAGAGGAAATAGTTGTTTGTGATGATGATGATCCTTTAGATTTACCCCCGGAAGAACCTTCAAATGATACAATTGTGAAGGCACCGGAAGAACCTTCAAATGATATAATTGTGAAGGCACCGGAAGTACAACAAGAAAGTGTTCAACAAGAAAGTGTACAACAAGAATCAAACACCAATGATCTACCAAAAGAATGGAGAACTCATAGAGATCATCCTATTGATAAAGTTATTGGTGATATTAGTCAAGGAGTTGCAACAAGATTAAATCTCAAAGATGCTTGCTTACACATGGCTTTTGTTTCTCAAATTGAACCTTCCAAAGTTGATGAAGCCTTAGGAGACGATCAATGGATAAATGCAATGCAAGAAGAATTAAATCAATTCGAGAGAAATCAAGTTTGGGAACTTGTTCCTAGACCAAGTAACAAACACATCATAGGTACTCGATGGGTGTTTAAGAACAAACTTGATGAGAATGGTATAATTGTTCGAAACAAAGCAAGATTGGTGGCCCAAGGTTACAATCAAGAAGAAGGAATCGACTTTGAAGAAACATTTGCTCCGGTTGCAAGGTTAGAAGCTATTCGTCTTTTACTTGCTTATGCATGTTCATTAAATTTTCAGCTTTATCAAATGGACGTCAAGAGCGCATTCTTGAATGGCTACATCAATGAAGAAGTCTATGTCAAACAACCCCCGGGATTTGAAGACTTCAAGAATCCTTCACATGTCTTTAAGTTGAGAAAGGCTCTTTATGGATTAAAGCAAGCACCTAGAGCATGGTATGATAGACTTAGCAATTTTTTGTGTGAAAAAGGTTTCGAAAAGGGTAAGGTTGATAAAACTTTGTTCATTAAGAAAATCAAGAGTAACACTTTATTGGTTCAAGTCTATGTTGATGATATCATTTTTGGATCGACTAACAAAGAAATGTGTGAGGAATTCTCATTGATGATGCAAGGAGAATTCGAGATGTCTATGATGGGAAAGATGAACTACTTTCTTGGACTACAAATTAAGCAACTCAAAGATGGAATCTTTATCAATCAATCCAAATATTGTAAAGAACTATTAAAGAAGTTTGATATGGACAATTGTAAAGCAATGAATACTCCAATGGGCTCCGGTACATATGTTGATCAAGATGAATCCGGTACTCCAATTGATATTACCAAGTATCGAGGTATGATTGGTTCTTTATTGTATTTGACGGCAAGCCGTCCTGACATAATGTTTAGTGTTTGTCTTTGTGCTCGCTTCCAAGCAAATCCAAAGGAATCACATCTTATGGCAGTTAAAAGGATCATGAAGTATCTCAAAGGAACAACCAACGTTGGCTTATGGTATCCTAAAGGTAGTGTTTGCAATTTAATTGGTTATTCTGACGCGGATTATGCAGGATGTAAAACTGATCGTAAAAGCACAAGTGGTACTTGTCACATTCTTGGAAATGCATTAGTATCATGGGCTTGTAAAAAGCAAGCATGTGTTGCTCTTAGTACGGCCGAAGCAGAATACATAGCAGCGGGTAGTTGTTGTGCACAAATTCTTTGGCTTAAGCAACAACTTCGTGACTACGGACTTGATCTCGGATGTATTCCTCTTCGATGCGACAATACAAGTGCTATAAATATTACAAAGAATCCGGTCATGCATTCAAGAACCAAACACATAGACATTCGACATCATTTTCTTCGCGATCATGTGCTTAAAGGAGATGTTGAAGTCACTTTTGTAGATACTCATAATCAACTTGCGGATATCTTCACCAAGCCTCTCCCAAAAGAATCGTTTTACAAAATTCGACGAGAGCTTGGAATTCTAGACGAAGGTGATGTTTAAAATTTATTCGTCATTCTCAAACATCAAAGGTACACGTTTCTAAAATTTTTAAGTTAAAAAAGTACCTTATAAATGTTCATTCATTATGACTTGGTAAATATGTATGATATGTATGCTTTATATTTCATAAAATAAAAGTTTTTGGAAATTTTTAGTCCAGGAACCGGTTCCCATGTAGGGACGAACCGGTTCCCCATAGTAATTTCCAGAAGCGTTGCTTTTTTGTGTCTCAGGAACCGGTTCCCATGTAGGGACGAACCGGTTCCCACGTACTTTTTCCAGATTTTTGCTTATCTTGTTATGTGTGGTCATTATTGTTTTGCCTTATTTTTTTCTATTTATTTATTTTAGTTCAAATATATGTTATACCATTTCACACCACACATTTATTCTCTTTTACTCTCATTCACACACATTTACTTTCATTATTCACATACATTCATCTTCATCTTCTCAAAACACCCTTCCACCTCCATAGTCAAACCCCATTCAAAGCTCCATTATCTCACCATAACTCTCCAAATTAAATTACCCACTACCTCTAAACACTATATAATCCTCCACTCTTTCACACAATTCACTCAAATTCTTCTCCACTCACCAAATCCTAAAACCTCAACTTAAACCCTAACTTTCAACTCCTTTCAACAATGGCACCCAAAGTTTCAAGAAGTGCAAAGGGAAAGAACAAAATTGGAGAGACAAGTGAAGATCCTCAAGAGATCCAACCAACTGTCAAGAGTCGGAGACTCACATTCAACATTCGGAGTCGAAAACTCCTTGCGGTAAAATACGGTAAACTCCCCGATTTCCCTAATCACAGCTTCAATTTTCCGGGTAGACTAGCTAATGCAGGGGTCGCTAATTTTGTGCTTGACCATGGTGATTATTATCCGGATTTGGTTAGAGAGTTTTACCACAATCTTAGGATAGTAACCGATGAATTTGATGATTTCACATTATTGTCAAAAGTTTCAAATAAGGATATATGCTTAGATGTTGAGGAATTTGGAAGAGTGTTAGGAATTCCATCTCAAGGCTTAGTGCTCCTTCAAGGTAACATACCGGAGGATTGGCAACCGTATAGTAAGATTGATGTTTTTGTGGATATGTGTCGACCAACTCAACGCGACTCAGTTCGCCAACAGCTTGCTATCAAGTTTAACATGTTCGGTTCAAGCTTATCGGTGAGTGATAGGATGCTCCATCTTATCATTGCTTATGTTTTATTTCCAAAGAATTCTAACCATTCCAGGGTCAATGAGTTCGAGTTGATGGTTTTGCTTGCTCTAAGGCGTGGCATTGAAGTCAATTGGGCGCTTTCAATTATGCGCCACATGCAGCTTATGGCTTCCCTTAAAGGAGGCTTACCTTATGCAAGGGCCATCTCTCATATTGTTCGGAATGCTGGTGTTCTCCTTCAACGGGAACCAAAGAAAAATATGGATGAACAAGAGTGTGCTATCACCACCGCTACCGCTCTTAAAAATACAGGAATAGTTACGGATCGTGAAGGTAGATTCGTTTACAAAGTTGATTTTGAGCCAGCCGTGCCACAAGATCCTCAACCTCCCGAAGGTGGATACACAATGGATATGATGTTTGCCAAGCTTTGTTCTATTCAAACATCCATTGATAACAACAAGAGGGAGAATAACTATGAGCATAACCTTATGAGAAGACAAATGCGGGAAATTCAACGGACTCAAAGGCGTATCTTGGCTCATTATGAGGGAGAGGAAGGAAGTGAAGAAGAATAAGAACAAGAGGATGATGATGAAGAACATATGGATGAAAGTGACTAAATTATGTGCCTTAATTTCTATGTAATGTTTTCTTTCTATTATTCGTTTTTTACTTATGTTTTCTAGACAATGTTCCATTTATGTTCGTGATGTTTAGGACTATTTATGTTTTGTGTTGTAATCGTAAAAAACTACGTTTCGTATCGTTTAAATCATGTTATGTTTGTAGTATTTCATTTTTGTGTTATCTTTGTGGTATTTTACATTGTGTTATATTTCATATACTTTTTCTCTTTTTCCCCATCCTTTTTGATAATAACAAAGGGGGAGAAGAATATGCATGTATTTTTGTTGTTGTTTTGTTTCAAAGAAAAATGCAGGCCATTGTTAAAATTATCAAATGAAACTCATCACCATAAATCAAGGAATCATGGATTTAGGGGGAGTCTCTAACATAGGGGGAGCCTTACATTGTTCAATATAATTTCAAAAGCACAAAACAACTTTTTCAAAACATTTTCAAGACTTGGTTGTCATCATCAAAAAGGGGGAGAATGTAATTACAAGCTTCTCAAGCATAGTGTGTTTTTGATGAAGACAATATGGACATCAAGCTTTTATAAAGGATGTGCAAAAAGAATTTTAAGAATCAAGCAAAAATACATCATTTCAAAGTCTTGAAGAAATTGTGAAGATTCAAGGATCAAGCTAAAATGTCAAAGGTATAAACAATACTCACTTTGACATATAATTGTTCACAAATATATTTTCATGCATATCATAATCATACTACAAAGTGTCATCCTTCAAAAGTTCATTTAAAACCTTTTTCATAGTTAAAATTCAAAATAAAGGTTTTAGGAACCGGGTTGTCCCTATGGGGGAACCGGTTCCCAGCATTCTCAGTTTTCAGCATTCTGTGGTTTACTATGGGGAACCGGGTTGTCCCTATGCAGGAACCGGTTCCCACGTTCAAAATTCAAATTTTCTGCTGTAACGTTCAGCAGGAACCGGGTTGTCCCAGGCAGGAACCGGTTCCTACTGAACCAGTGTGTTTTTTCATTGCATGATCTTATTCAAATGAATCCATTTTGTTACCACTTGATCATTGCATTGTTTCATGGAAAAATAACCATTCAAAGAGGTGTTTAACACACTATAAATACTACATATTTCAAAATCATTATTCACCTTCTTCATTAACAATTCATAAACCATATATTCTTCATCTTTCAATATTTCCAAGTGTTCATCAAATCTTATTTTCAAGTGAAACTTTCTATACACATTTTCATTGAGAAATCCATTTAAAGTTTCATGCATACATTGTGAACACTTATATTCATTTTGAGAATTGTTTATTTGAAGAAGAAGATCAATCCAAGATTGATAGTGCTATACAAACTTCATCTAAATCTCTTGTAAAAGTTCAAAGAAAATTATCTCCTTACTATCCAGGATTGTTGGAAGTAAGTGGTGTGTTTGAAGAGGATTGTTCTTCATTCACATTAGTGTTGATTGATCTTAAAGGTGTTAAGAACCTTTGATCACCCTATAGGTTAGATAGTAGGCATAGGCTTGTACAATAATTCTAACTATAGTGAAATCTCTTTCGTGTTTGAAAGGGGACTGGAGTACTCTCGGATTGTGAGGGGAACCAGTATATATCGTTGCGTTCTTTACTTTTCCGCACTTTATTGCATTCATCACCATTACCAAAGAAAAGAAAAGAACCTTACAAAAACCTTCAAACACTTAACCAAAAATTATTAGAAGTATTCTCATAAAACCGATTAAATTTTTGAAAACCTAATTCACCCCCCCTCTTAGGCGCAATCTTATACTTACACATAGGTATGATTGGATCTCTTCTATATCTAACTGCTTCTAGACCTAACATTCTCTTTAGTGTTTGTTTGTGTGCTCGATTCCAATCAGATCCAAGAGAATCTCATTTAACAGCGGTTAAGAGAATTCTAAGGTATCTGAAAGGTACTACTAATGTTGGTTTAGTTTACAGAAGATCTAAAGATTACAATTTAGTAGGATTCTGTGATGCTGACTATGCTGGAGATAGAATAGAAAGAAAGAGCACTTCTGGAAGTTGTCAATTTCTTGGAAGTCATCTGATCTCATGGTACAGCAAGAAGCAAGCTACTATTGCCCTCTCAACAACAGAAGCAGAATATGTTGCTGCTGCTGGTTGTAGCACACAAATGCTCTGGATGAGAAGTCAGCTGGAAGATTATCAGATATATGAGAGTAACATTCCTATTTTCTGTGATAATACTTCTGCTATATGTTTATCTAAGAATCCTATTTTACATTTAAAAGCTAAACATATTGAGATTAAACATCATTTCATAAGGGACTATGTTCAGAAGGGTGTTATATCTTTAAACTTTGTGGATACAGACCATCAATGGGCTGATATCTTTACAAAACCCCTTGCTGAAGATAGGTTTAAGTTCATTCTGAAGAATATCAGTATGGATTTATGCCCAGAATGAGAAGATGAGAAGATCTTATGTATGAGTATCTTCTGAAATGAAATTGGATTTCTTTTAAGAAGTTCTGATTGAAATCAATTAGAAATTGTGATTCAGTTATTACTAACGTTTCATTGTCTAAGTTGATTCAGAATCTCTTTAAAAGCAAAACAGCTGTAACTGGCTATCCAGATGGTAAACACGTGTTCACTATTTCTGGACAAGCGTGCGTGCAGTTGAGGGGACGTCTACTTAGGTATCTGTGCAAATCTCGTCTTTTGTTATTATTATCTCTCTTCACGTCATGTTACATTAAATGCCATTCATCATTTCTTTTATTGTCCTTCTTTTCTTTTTTATATTCCTCGAACGTTTCCCTCTTCTTTTTCCCTCTATTTATTCCTTCATTTCGTTGCATTTTTTCAATAAGTCTTGGCTCTCTTTCTCTTTCTTTTTCTCTCTTGTCCATCAAAGTTTTTCTTTGACATAAACCCTAGTTCATTCATCTTCAACCTAGCGTTCATCATGAATCCTTTCAACTCAATGAGAACGGATGGAAGGGTTAATCAGTTACAGGATGTGAAGCATATCTTGGGATGGCTCTCCAAGTCTCTTTCAAGACAAATCTCTTCTTCAATGTTGTTATCAACATTTATCTAAAGGAAGAAGACCTTCTTGAGTCACTGGAGCCCGTTTGCAACATTAGCTCCCTGTCTATGAACTGTCCCTCACTTCCTCTTTGGTCTCTTGGATCTCTCCTACAGTGGAGGTTCTAGTCTGGACAGGCATGAAGAGTTTTCAAGCTTTCATGGCTGAACAAACTGAAGACCAGAGGGTTCTTGAGTTATTTCCGCAGTCTTTGCGTAGGATAAAGTCTCAGGCTTTAAGTCTTTGTAGTTTTCTTTCCTTGTTGCATCTGTTTTCCTGCATTCCTCTTTTGTAATCCTTCTTGTTGAAATCAATGAAAAGTTATTTATGTTTCTTTCCTTTTGTCTCTTGTTTTACATTTGAATCTTTTATGCTTTTTGATGTTATGACAAAAAGGGGAAGAAAATATATGATAAATGATCTGATTAATATTATCAGTTACCGAGTAAAAAGGCTCCACATTTACTAACAGAACTTGCAAAGTTTTATGTTTTTAAGTTGTGTTGTTGCAGGAATCAAAGATTCAAGATCAACATAAGAAGCAACAAAATGAATCAAGCTCTTGGATTCTTGAAGCAAGCTGAGTGCTAGGAAGCTTCAGAATCAGAAGCAAGAAGGAAGAATGATCAGAAATTCTGATAATAGAATATGATCCAAATCATTGTCTATTTGCTCTGATACATTGTCTATTAGATCTGATATATTCTATATGGCTTATATGGCTCTGATACATATTTTGTGTTCTGATGCACATTTTATGTTCTAACTCATTCATGCTGACTTTTGTCGTTTAGTTTTGTTCTGTAACATTTCAGGATGTAGAGATGCTCTGATGATGCTCTGGTACATTCAACAATGTTCTGATACAATCTAGCATGAAGTGATGTAAGAAGAAATTCAAAGCTCTGAAGCTATCCGAGGGAAGCAGAAATCAGAAGCTGTGAATGTTCTAAAGATCCAGAAAACTCAAGTTCTGAAGCTGTCCTAAATGGAAGCATGAATCAGAAGCTGTGAATGTTCTGAAGATCAAAGAAATTCAAGTTTTGAAGCTGTCCTTAATGGAAGCAGGAATCAGAAGCTGTGAATGTTCTGAAGATCAAAGAAATTCAAGTTCTGAAGCTGTCCTAAATGGAAGCAGGAATCAGAAGCTGTGAGTGTTCTAGGGATCTAAAGAAATTCAAGTTCTGAAGCTGTCCTAAATGGAAGCAGGAATCAGAAGCTGTGAATGTTCTAAAGATCAAAGAAATTCAAGTTCTGAAGCTGTCCTAAATGGAAGCAGGAATCAGAAGCTGTGAGTGTTCTAGGGATCTAAAGAAATTCAAGTTCTGAAGCTGTCCAATGGAAGCAGAAGTCAGAAGCTATGAATTATCAAAAGACAGAAGCTTATGTGATCGTCTCTACCGAAATAATCAAGGAAGTCTTTTATTATTAAAGTTCTTCGAGTATTTATTTCAGGGGGAGATTATTCATCTCAGGGGGAGATTGTTAATCTCAGGGGGAGACATATTCACATGCTTATGCTATAGCTGTGTAATTTGTCTTTAGCCGTCTGCTCTTTCTGATCGCAAATTCATATCATTTATATATGTTTTTGTCATCATCAAAAAGGGGGAGATTGTTAGAACAAGATTTGTTCTGATCAATATTCTTAGTTTTGATGATAACAAGGATATGAATTTTGTGTGAGATAATGTGGTACTCTAATACATTGCAATTTCCCTTTCAGGAAATATATAAAGAGTATGCACAAATCAGCGCTCAGAAGCTTTGTCTCAGAAGGTTCAGCATGCAACATCAGAACATGGTCTGGCAAGACATCAGAAGATGGTCAAGGCAGAATCAGAACATGGGTCTATGGAAGCATCAGAAGAACTTGAGATCAGAAGCAGAAGCACTGAAGTTCTCATGGTATCACGCTCAGAAGCACTTCAAGGTCAGAAGACAAGAAGATGCTATGCACCAAGCTGTTTGACTCTGATGATATTCAAATATTTTATTCACAAACATCAGATCAGAAGAAAAGTACAGGTGGCAGGCTACGCTGACTGACAAAAGGAACGTTGGAAGCTATTAAAGGCAACGTCAGTAGACACAGCGTGAACAAGGCTCGAGGTAGTTGACAAAAGCGTGAAACATTAAATGCAATGCTGTACGAAATACGCAAAGCATTAAATGCGCCAAACGGTCATCTTCTCAAACGCCTATAAATATGAAGTTCTGATGAGAAGCAAGGTTACCAATTAAAAAAACGAAATTATTCTGAAAGACTTGCTGAAACGCTGTTCAAATTCAAAGCTCAGAAACTTCATCTTCATCAAAGCTCACTACATTGCTGCTGTAATATATTAGTGAGATTAAGCTTAAACTTTAAGAGAAATATCACTGTTGTGATTATAGCTTTTCAGAAGCATTTGTAATACTCTTAGAATTGATTACATTAATTTGTAAGTAACTAGAGTGATCAAGTGTTGATCAGAATACTCTAGGAAGTCTTAGCTTGTGTCTAAGCAGTTGTATTTAGAGTGATCACGTGGTGGTCAGGATACTCTAAGAAAGTCTTAACTTGTGTCTAATCATTTGTTCCTGGAGTGATCAGGTTGTGATCAGGATACTCTAGAAGACTTAGTCGCGGACTAAGTGGAAAACCATTGTAATCTGTTGCGATTAGTGGATTAAATCCTCAGGTGAGGTAAATCACTCCGTGGGGGTGGACTGGAGTAGTTTAGTTAACAACGAACTAGGATAAAAATAACTGTGCATATTGTTTTTATTGTTCAAGTTTTTAGACTACACTTATTCAAACCCCCCCTTTCTAAGTGTTTTTCTATCCTTCAGTTAGATCTTGGTACATGCAAGATCTCAACATGTTCGAATTTTTCTAATAAGCGTATCACGATTGCATAATACATTATTAGATTTTCTTTGATGCATTTATACTCTTTTTTGATTTGTCGAATTATTAGCTCAGAATCACCTCGAATCTCAACTCGTTTTGCCCCTAAATCTATTAGGGCCTTCAAACCAGTTATCAAGGCTTCATATTCGACCTCATTGTTAGAGCATACTTCTTTCATTTTATAATGGAACTTTGTTGGAAGTCCTTTGGGAGAAATAATCAAGACTCCAATGCCTGATCCATTTTTGTGACTAGAACCGTCAAAAAACAGTTTTCAGTTAGTTCGTTCGACTTGATTTACAGACAATTCGACTAACCCATGGTCGACTATAAAATCAGCCACAACTTGTCCTTTCATAGCTTTTAAAGGGACATATGTCAAGGAAAATTCAGTTAGCGCTAAGGCCCATTTACCAATTCGACTATGCAAAATTGGTTTAGACAACATATGTTTAACAACATCAAAATGAGAGGACACATACACATCAACAGGCTTTATATATTGCTTAAGTTTATTACATGAGAAGTACAAGCATAAGCATAATTTTTCAATATCATTATACCTGGTTTCAGCATATACTAGGGTTCGACTTAGATAATATATAGCTCTTTCGATGCCATTATCGTCCTCTTGGGCTAACATACTCCCAATTGTCGAGCCTGATGCAGCTATGTATAATTTCATACTTTTTGTCCTATTGGGGGGTAACAAAATAGGAGGCTTAGTTAAATAAGCTTTTATTTGGTCGAACGCCTGTTGATGTTCTTGCTCCCATTTGAATTGATCTTGGTTCTTGAGCTTCACAAGTGGTGAAAATATCTTCGTTTTGCCACTTAGATTTGAGATGAATCTCCTCAAGAAATTAATCTTCCCCAACAATGACTGGAGTTGTTTCTTTGTTTCTGGCGCCTTTAGCTCCAAGATTGCTTTCGTCTTATTTTGGTTTATCTCAATGCCTTTCTTGTGAACCACGAAGCCCAGGAAATCCCCTGCATGTACACCAAAAGCACATTTTAAAGGGTTCATTTTGAGTCCATATTTCCTCATTCGTTCAAAAGATTGTCGAAGATGGTATAAGTGACCATTTTCAGAGTTAAATTTTATTACAATATCATCAATATAAACCTGCATAAACTTGTCAATAAAATCATGGAACATGGAATTCATGGCTCTTTGGTATGTAGCTCCAACATTTTTTAAACCAAAGGGCATTACCACCCATTCATAAGTTCCTAAAGCACCTGGGCATCGAAACGCCGTCTTAGGTACATCTTCGTCAGCTATAAAAATTTGGTTATAGCCTGAATATCCATCCAATAAGCTGAGATATTCAAATCCGGCTGCGGAGTCGACTAACATTTCAGCAACCGGCATGGGATATTCATCTTTAGGGGTAGCCTTATTTAAATCTCTGAAATCTATGCATATACGAAGGCTACCATTTTTCTTTATGACCGGCACTATATTAGCTAACCATTCGACATACCTCGCAGTTCGAATAAACTTGCTTTTCAGCAATCTTTCAATTTCTACTTTGATTTTTTACATAACCTCTGGCGCAAATCTTCTAGGAAGCTGCTTGATCGGTTTTTTACCTGGGTTTAACGGTAGTCGATGTTCCACCACCTGTCGACCCAAACCAGGCATTTCGTGATAATCCCAAGCAAAACAATCTTTGTATTCTCTTAGGAGTCGAATCAACTTGGTTTTTAAACAACTTGCAAGCTTCGTGCTCACATATGTAGGCTTTTTAATGATCCCATCACCTAAATCAACTTCTTCCAGGGGATATTGAGCTTGCATTCTTTTGACTGATCCTAATGGATCCATTTCGAAACCTAAAGGTTCATCATCGTATATCCCATCAAGTCGTTCGACTTGGTGATCGACTTCAGGCCTGTCCTCAATTTTTACCAACATGGCCTCAATAGCCATATTTTTCTCTAATTCGGCTTCTAAAGCCGTTCTTTCTTTGTTTTCGGCCAAATAAGCCGTTATTCGAGCCAGGTATTCTGACTCAGTGGTCATCATCTTTGACTGATGTCCTCTGCTCTAGAGGACTTTCATGGTTCAATGGTTCATTAGGGTCTTCTTTATTCCAAATGAAACCATAATTTGGGTCTAAGTTCAGATACTTAGACACACTTTCATCAGAAGAATACACCTCTTCTGCTTTGTAGCAAGGAGCTACATTTGCCAGATGTTGGTCGAAGTGTCTACGACCACTTTCAGTTTTGTAATAACTTTGGTCAGCTTCAATATTCTCCACTATACCATCTGGCCTCCAAAGGGCCACACGCTGATGTAAGGTCGAAGGAACTGCCCCTACTCCATGGATCCATTCTCGACCCAACAGCAGTTTAAAATTTGCCTGTGATGCAATCACCATAAAGATGGATGACCTGACAGTCGAACCAACAGCTAGTTTTACTTGAATTACTCCAAGTATTCCACTTGTCTTGCCCTCATAATTAGACAACACCATATTATGGGGCCTTAAATCTTTGTCAGATTTACCCACTTTCTGAAGTGAGGAATAAGGCATTAAGTTTACAGCAGCCCCACCATCGACAAACACTTTGTTTATTGGAACATCATCCACTTTTGCCCTTATGAATAAAGGCTTCAAATGATACATCATTCCTCGACCTGGCCTCTCAAACACATCCTTTTGCTCTTCTACCACTCCTTTTCCCATTACATAGTAACAAACAGGTGTTTCTTCCACATTCTCGTCAGGAAGAAAATCATCTTCGTTCTCAGATACCTCAGATACTCTGTCGAACTCTGCTGGAAGTACAGAGACAATTCCACAGTCGATTAGCAACTCATCTGACTCTATGTCAAAGTTGTCATCGACCTCTTCGTCCGACAGTGGAGAATACTCAGGTTCTTTTTTTGTATTGAGGGTCGGAGCATCATCGTCAACCAATTCTTTAATCAGTTTCTTTCCTAGGATCATTCCTGTAGCCAGTCTTTCATTTGCTATTTTAGCCTGCTCTTCAGTCAACTTCCTGTGAAAAGGCTTTGGCTGATAGTGAGAAAATCCTGCCTGCACCATTTTCGAATTTTCCTGTCCATTCTTATGGCTTCTTTGGTAACGCCTCCACTGCGTTCGAGTCATGGGGTTCTTTCCTTTGTAGTTTGGAGATATGTAATCTTTTCTTTTAGATCCACTATCTGTCCAAGAGTCTTCAACATTGGTTCCCTCGCCTTGAATTTGCCATTCTGGGCGTTTACCTCTGAAGTTAATAGGTTTCACCCATTTGTCTTCAGGGACATCCGTCTTGGGACGGAAAGTCCTTGGTTTTTCAAACATCTTCCTGTATTCTCCAGCCCTTCGACCACTGTTTTCTCCTGTGTACATGAATTGACGATTCTTGCCTCGACGAGGATCGAACCTCACTTTGTTTGCAGCATCGACATTGAAAACAGCATCACACCTTGGGCATAATCCAACTTGAGAGTTGTTATTGTGGCATCTCTCAAGGAATTTCAAAAGACTTTCTTTTGGTTCAGGATAAACCATGTTCAAAACTTTGCCATCAGTAGCGCCGTTTTGCTTTCTAACAAAACCATCAGTAGTCTCGACCATCATCACATCAGCAAGCTCAGTATAGTGAGCCTCTTCGACTTGCAAAGGATCAATATCAACTTGCATTGATGACTTTGGCTTTTCTCCAAACTGTAACCTTCCTTCTTTCAAAGCTTTCTGCACCAAGTCCCTGAAAAGGAAACATTGAGAAGTTTTATGACCCAAGAAATTATGAAATTTACAAAATCCTCTTTTTTTCTTTTGTTCGAGAGGAGGATTTTTAAGTCCTGGGGGTACTATGATTTGCCCATCAGAAACCAGCAAATCAAATATTTCATCACATTTTGTTATATCAAATGGATACGTTTTACTAGAAAATTTTTCATTTTTACTTTCAATCAGATTCTTATCTTTTGAGGGCTTGAGCAATTTACAGATATATGGTGGCCCTGGCTTTAATTCAGCCACGTTCACCTCTCCCTCTTCGTATTCACTATCGCTAGTAGAGTCGAACTCACTTGTAGTGACATAAGCTATCTTTTCTTTCTTATGATATTTACTAGCTCTGGCTTTTTCAGCTTTTAGCCTTTCGACCTGGCGTACTCTATCTGCCAGTTGTGCCATATCTCTCAAATGTTGGGTGTCTAATTTCTTCCTTATGGAATAATCTAACCCACCTGCAGCCATTTCGACTAACTCATGTTCAGGAATTTGTGTGAAACATCTAGCTTTCAGTAACCTAAAACGGTTTAGATAGTCATCGACTGGTTCTGCACCCTTTCGCCTAACTCCAGCTAATTCTTTCAAACTAATTTTCGACTGTCCCATATAAAATTGTTCATGGAACAATCGTTCCAATTGGTTCCAGGAGCACAAAGATTGTGGAGATAAGGTCGTGAACCAGGTAAATGCATTTTTTGTTAAAGAACTTGGAAAATACTTCATCTTTAGATTTTCATTATTTGCTATTTCTCCAGCCTCTGTTTGGAACCTAGCAATATGTTCGACCGTCGACTCTCCAGTCTCACCAGCAAATTTGGTGAATTTTGGGACTTTCCACCCCCTAGGCAATTCTGTTTGCCTTACGTATTCTGACAACGGGGAAACGAAATTTGGTCTATGCAAACCTACATTTATTCCATTCTGAACTAAAATTTGTTCGACTACATTAGAGATATTACTGTGTCCAACATTGACATCTTGCTGGATGTTCCTAAGAACCTGGTCAGCATCCTGGTGCCTTCGTACTATTCTAGGGATCTCTTGCTCAATTTGATCTCCTTGTCCTATAGGTTCGACCCCTCTCACATTCGACCCTTGAGTAGTCGAAAGGTTTGGTTGTGGGGGCGCTCCAAAGAAATCTGCAATTCTGGCCATTTGTCCAGCCAATATTTCATAACTTTGGTTCGTGTTATTTATCATGGGAGTAAAAACAGTTCCCATTTGTTGAGTAAGGGCATTCACCATTTCATGATTACTTTTGTCTATTTGCTGTCGAATTGACAACATTGACGTAGTACTTAAAGATGGCAAAGCCTGGTGATTATATCCTATGCCTATAGGTCGACCCCCTGGATTCGATGTGCTTGTAGCCATCATGTTGTCAGAATATAATGAAGGATTTGTGTGCAAACCTTGCATCATAGACGTGGGCATTCCAAACTGAGGGTTAAAACCTGGTGGAGGCATCATTCCATGAAATGGCGGTCGTAACGGATTAAACGGTGACCGTACATTCGTTGGTGATGATACCAATATTGCTGCCGTCGATCCACCAGTATTTGTTGTTCTAACTGGGGATGAATCTGCGGCACTTTGTGGTGTTGTTCCGGTCAGAACAACCCCTTGATTTCCAGAAAGATCAGAATTATTTGTATTAACTTCAGCCATGTTAGTTAATTTCCGACCACTTCTTAATATCATACATAACTATTATACTAACAAATATAAAACAAACAGCAATTGACGAGTCCCACCGGGTGTGCCAATTTGTTTACCCAGAAAAATGGTAAACAAGCGCTAGTTTCCTTTTTAAAGGTTACTTTTGCGGAATCAACTAGAATACTCCAGGACTAATTGCTTTATTTTGTTATATTATGTGTATCTGGTTTGTATTGAATGCAACAGTGACTTTAAAGTAAAAGTAAAACACTGAAATTAAAGGCTTTAAAGTAAATCAAAGCAATAAAGAAAAAGGCAGTAAATGTGCACTGAAAGACGAAATATAACGTAAAATGATTGCATTAATTAAACTGGTACGCATACGTACATTCCAAGGTTGCACTCGTTACTCATTATTGCACAGAGATTTGAGTTTACTTGTGTTTTGTAGAAAATGCGGACCTCTAACTATTCCTATGGAACTTGCTTAAATAGTAAAAATAAAATAACTACTACTAACGGTCGACTGGTTATCAGTCAACACGTGTCTTCGACATGCAAGATCTTCAATTGTGAGACCTCCACGCGTCCTGTAAGAACTGCCAGAAAACTGCTTGAAACTGCCTCTTAACTTCTAATACCTCTCGACTTTTGCTTCAGTTTCTGCAGCAAAATTCTTAAGTCTTCGCATTCTTCTGATCGAACGCTGAAGCCTCTGATCATCTTTCTAGTCGAACAGCTTCAACTACTAAGCATTGCTTAGTCGAACCACTTCGACCTAAATGGCAATGTAATTATTTAATTGAGGCCCAATTACCAATTTAGGGCCTTTCCACCAAATTGAGGCCCAATTACCAATTTTGAGCCCCAGTTGCCCATTTATTGGTAAGTCGAAATCCTAGGGTAACACCTTTTTAATAGATAAGGTAGCTGTACAAAAATATTAGATGAAAGTTTGAACTCGCGACATCTCTCTTATTCACCTTTAAGAAATAAAATTTGATCGAAAATATATTTTATTATCCTATATTAATTTTTTGTATATTTAAATATATTATTATAAATTAAATTCAAAATGTAATATTTATTGAGACATATTTTTTATAAAATGTCAAGTTAAATATAAAAATAAAGTTTACTTATCTTGGAAAACTTATGAAAATAAGCTAAAAACACCTTATGCCCAAGAAACGACGATTTGATAAGAATGGATCCACCCCAGACGCACGTCAGCGAGCACATAGATGAGACCCACACGCCAAGTTATTAGTGGGTCTTCGCATAAAACTAAGCCAACTTTTAATTCTCCCCCAACGCAAAAGGGTGCGCCTAGCACTACTAAATACACCTCCGTATTTCCTATAGTAAATTTGGGTTTGGAGACCATCACGCGATACAACATTCCACATTTTAAACTGATAGCAAGTCAGACAGACATAAATAACCAATGCGCTATGGATGAGGGTGTTACTCAAGAAGAGGAAGTTGTTCGTGAAACTCCCATTGAATGGGAACCTGCTACGTAAATTGTCTCGGGTCCGGGGCTTTCTTTGTCACCTCCATCAACTTGACTAGATATGTTAGGTTTCAAATAAGTCACTATGCTTTCTTGTAATATCCGAGGAGCCTCTAATAATAAGGCTAAGAGACACATGATGGAGTTGATTAGAAAACATTTGCCAACATTTTTAATCATTAAGGAAACATACATTGGTTTTCATAAGACCAAGTCTTTTTAGGATAAAGATAGATATGCAAGTGATCACTATGTGGATGCATGTAGTCACTTGGAATAGGCCTTGTATTGGTAATTGAAGGGTATATCGGAAACTAAATAGGGCCTTGGTGGATGTTGCTTGGCGCATGAATTTCCATGATGCATATGTTAAGGTGTTATGTAGATTTTATTCTGATCACAACCCAATTCTTCTTAGGTGTGACATTCCCCTCCAAGACCATGGGTCGTAGTGTCTTTTTAGGTTTGAGGCAACTTGGATCACTCACCCAAAATACTTCAATATAGTCCATACTGCTTAAGGGAAATCCCCATATGGCATTTTATCTTGTCTTTAAAATGTGCAACACGATTCTATCCTTTTTAATAAGGAAACTTGTGATTTTATTGATAATATGGCTAGAAATTTTTTATGGAAAGGTAATTCAAACTCTGGTGTGGATCTCGTCCGCTGGAATAAAATCACTAAGCCCAAAAAGCTATATGGTGTTGGGTTCCGGAAAGCAAGAGAGGCCAATACCTCTATGTTGGGTAAGCTGGTTTGGGATCTCCACTAAAATTGTGATTCCCTATGGGTCCAAGTCTTGAAGCATAAGTACATCAGTGAGGAAACATTCCTTAATATGAAAAAGAAACCAGGATCAGTTACTTGGAATGCAGTTATGAAAGCATTCTCAACTCTTAAAGATGGATTTGAATTTAGATTAGGGGGTGGAACTCCTCTTTTTGGTATGGGGTAGGGAAATTAGCGGATATCTCTATGTGGATATCCACTATCTAGAAATGCGAATGAATGGTGTTTATTTTGATGGAAATTGGAACTTCAATTTATTATATACTAATATTCACGCGGTTGTTTATGACCGCCTAAAAGTGTTTTCCATTTGTTTGAATTCTCTAATTCCTTATCAGTTTACATGGACAGGTAATTTAGACAGTATCTATATTGCTCAAGATGGTTTAATTGCCTCCACAAACTTGAATATGTTCATAGTACAACAAATAATAACTCCTGGAAGTGGATGTGGCTTATTTCTGCCCCTGAGAAGGTGAAATTCTTCCTTTGGACGACTTTGCATAAGTCCCTTCCTACGAGATCAATGTTGTGTCATCATGATATGCTCTTGACGAATCTCTAGTTTAGATGTAATCAGGACGCTGATACGACTCTACATTACTTGATAGACTGTGAATTTGCCACTAATTTTTGGAAATGTATTGGCTTTTTAGACTCACTATTCTCTCTAGAGAATGACAAGTTTAAATATTTCATACTCTTACGGAGAGGAATGTTCGTGCTGCCTACCTAGCAAAATATGAAGTTGGTAATGATGTAGTGTATCGATCTTTTTTGGAGCCTCGTGTTGGAAACATCACTCTCTTGCCGTCTAATGCTAGTGGGACTTTATTTTTTAGATAATTTCCTGCTTTATTTTTTTCCCTTTTCTTTTCCTAATGCACCAAAAAATATCATAAGTTATTTTCATAAATATTTCCAAACAATAGTCTGACAAAACTTATATTACTTAGTAAGCTCAAATAAGTCAATGAAATACGATATTTAAATATTAATTTTATTGCTTATTATACCGATATATTTGTAAAGGATCCACAAGATACAAGACAAAACTCACCAAGGACAGATGATACAAATATCAATCGAAGCAGGCCTTCTACGCACCTCTTGATCAAATCATCCACTCATTGTTTGTAGCATTCGCACTTTGATCAAATCACTTGTTTTATGATGGGCTTGAGTAAAACCATTATTGTCCATTAACAAAACATGAGGATTGACATGTCCTAGAGCACTAATGGTATGGAAGCTTAGTCAAATAGGGAAAATCATGTTCTGTTGAGTAATATGGGAAAATAAAAGCTCCACG
Source organism: Vicia villosa (assembly GCF_029867415.1). Classification (NCBI taxonomy): domain Eukaryota; kingdom Viridiplantae; phylum Streptophyta; class Magnoliopsida; order Fabales; family Fabaceae; genus Vicia; species Vicia villosa. Next base: position 821,667 of record NW_026705217.1, on the reverse strand, counting down.
TTCTTAAGAAGAGTAGAATATCAATCCATGAATTCTTGGATCAAAGCTAAATTAACATTTATGAATATCTCAACTAAATGGTTGAATAAGGGGATTCAATTCACTCAGAAATCACATAGATATATAGTTTCTTACCATCCATGTGTTAATTTGCTCTACACATACATCAACCTTGTAAATTTCAAACAACCCTATACAGTTAAGGATTGTCGATTATCGTATTTTTAACGAGTAAGTATGTTCTAATAAAATATGTTTTTAAGTAAGGAAACAGGCCAACCGATTTTTAAAAATGTATACTCAAACCTAAAAATAACCTATAACAAATTACATGAATGACAATCTTAAACTTATAGATAAAGTATACATTTGCCTAGCCTATTCTCACTTCTCTTAGTGGGGTTAAGAAAATGAAAAAGAAAGAGACAAATGATATGAGACAATATGACTCAAATTAGTGATGTTGCCAAAACACGGATGTACACCTAAGTTTATGCGTGACACTAATCGGGCCAAATGGCTAATAAAATGATTAACCGAAGATACATTTAAATTTAATTATTTTTGGGGAGTTAAAGATGGATATTTATTTGATATTATTATTTTTTAGGTATGGCAAGGAACGAGTGGAGTTGATTGAGACATGTGACAATCCTACTACCTTTGCTTAAGTTGCGAATTAGCAATTAGAGTGTTGAATTCAATTGTTCGGGTTGGGTCCCTCCTTGAAACAAAAACCCTAGCACTTTCTCTATCAATTCTCCAACCATAACATAACCAAATAAGCCGAAAGGCCATTTTCCCACCGATAGATATAATAATAACATAACATGTTCATAGCCCAAAATTAGGGTTTCCAATTTCACGAAATGTACAAAGAAAGAGGCTTCTCTGCCTCCAAATCGGAGGATCGGAAACGAATCAACGATGTTCTCGACAAGCAGCTCGAACGTTCCTCTCCTTCCACTTCTCGTCCCATCAATGGCAAAAACAACAAAGACAGAGACAACAACAACAACAACAACACCATCAAGGATCCTCGTTCTGCTTCCGTTTCCAAAACTTCCAATATCTCTGGTACCCGTTTTTTTCATCTCTATTCACTAATTCAATATCTTAATTTTCGCATAATAAATATCATTTTCGTTTTCCCTCTTTTTGTATGACCTAATTTCGTTTTTTTTTTAAATTTTTGTTTATTTGGGTACCCTAAAACGATTGAATGGGATTCAAATACTTGTAGTTTATTTCAGCTTACAAATTTCGGTGTTTAATGCATGTTTTAGACTAGTAGATTATTTGGGTGTTGCTGTAATGTACTATAATAGTTTGGGTGAATAGTTGCATTGCACGAGATGATATTGGTATTTGGGGGCTAATTTGGTTTTATGTTTGTGCATTGGCTGCAGAGGAATCTGAAACAGACAGTGAAGAGTCGGATGTTAGTGGTTCTGATGGAGATGACACATCTTGGATCTCATGGTTCTGCAATCTCAGAGGGAATGAGTTCTTTTGTGAGGTGGATGATGATTACATCCAGGATGACTTCAACCTTTGTGGGTTAAGCAGTCAAGTGCCTTACTATGATTACGCACTTGATTTGATTTTGGATGTTGAATCTTCCCATGGTGAGTTTACATTCATATTTTGTTAGTTTTGTTGTAATGGAATGCTAGTGTTTGTATTGCTCTTTTTTTCTTATGATTCACTTTGCTTCTATGTTGGTGTGAGAATTAGTATTCTTGAAACTGAATTCATATTGTGTATGGCTGCATCTACGTTTTCCTTTTTGGCCATTCTTTTTTTTTTTGTACAACTGCTTCTATGGTTTAATTGGAATTCTTAGGTGATATGTTCACAGAGGAACAAAATGAGTTAATTGAATCGGCAGCAGAGATGCTTTATGGTATGATTCATGCACGATACGTACTGACAAGCAAAGGAATGGCTGCGATGGTAAGATTTCACTGTCACTAATCGCTGTTCTCACGCGTTATGATTCAGGAGATTGGCAATGTTAACAAGTAATAACATTGCAACTTTTTGCAGCTTGACAAGTACAAAAACTATGACTTTGGTAGATGCCCAAGAGTTTATTGCTCTGGACAACCCTGCCTTCCAGTTGGTCAGTCAGACATTCCGAGGTCAAGTACCGTGAAAATATATTGTCCTAGGTGTGAAGATCTTTATTATCCTCGGTCCAAGTATCAAGGCAGTATCCTTATGACCTTTTATCTATTATTGGATTTTTTTTGTCACTGCTTTAAGCTGGTGCATATTTGTATCACTCTAGCTGTTTTGATTCTCCTGGGCCTCTCATTTTTACTTCCTCTTGAGTTTCCTTTAATTGTCTGTTATATAAGTAGTGTGTTTGTACTTTGAAGGGATGTAACCTTTTAGGTTTAGTCTTTTTAGCAATTACTTCGAGTGTACACATGCCAGCCAGCTTGGATTTAGTATCTGGAAAGAAATAATGATATGCATGCGAGTTATAAACTGCTCTCTGGACATGGTTAACCATATCTGAGAAAACTACTACAAGCTCAACCAGTTTGGTAAAAATATTTCTTGTGTTAGAGCGAGTTGTTATCGCAGACAACACTAGAAAATAAAATTCATGCAATTAATATTTCGCTTAACCACTTTAGGGATGGCGTTGATAATCTAGGTCTATCAATGATGGATATTTATAACCTTTAAAAAGTGTTTGGTGACTTCATTAAAACAATGGGGTAAAAGCACCAATTCTGTTCCCTTAATGTGTGAGGCTTGGTCGGTCCTTGAATGTATAAAAAATAAAAAATACAGATACATCCCTAAGTGTCTCCTTTGTGTGTAATTTTAGAAACTAAATTGACTAATGAAAATACATTTTAGGATGTGTTTGCAATTTTGATACTCTCAACTTCTCAAGGACTATAATGACAGTGCCTCACGCATTCATGGACTTGTGATATTTTACCTTAAAACAATGTCATTTTTCCTTCTGTGAAAAAACTATACCTGCTATTGTATTTCCTGTTGATGCTTGTGTATCTTATAAAAGTAGTTGAACAGTGACCAACTTTTGGAAGTGTAAAACTTTTGGAAGACCTCTTTTTCTCTTCATTCTGTCATGCTCAAAGAAGTTTAGCCATTTCTTGTTTTTTTGGTTAATTTCAGAAATTGTTTTTTCATTTGTTTGTTTAGTTACTTAGTATCATTTGTCTATTATTTGTGTTTTGGAAATTTTGGTTGAACACTGTATGTGTTATATATTTTTTTAAGTTTCCTTGACCCTATCTAGACATTGATGGAGCTTATTTTGGAACAACATTTCCGCACCTTTTCTTGATGACGTATGGACAACTGAAGCCACAGAAGCCAGCTCAGGGCTATGTTCCAAGAGTTTTTGGGTTCAAACTTCACAAGCCATGAAGGTGAAGTTTAAGCTCTCAAGAAAGTAAAAGGCTGCCTGGATCTCATTTGACTCTTCCTTGTATAACTCCTTGCAGCATTCAGCAGATCAAAAGCTTGTGAAACCAGTACAATATAGACATCTGTTTTACTTGTTTTAGAAGCGTGTTGTAAAGAAATATGAAGACATGTGAAGCAAGTGCCTAGTTTCACTTTCAGCTTCAAATTCAATGAGCAAGTGCTTAGGTACTTGACGTCACTTTTTAATGTCTTACTACAAATTGTATTTCCTTAATGTTTTCTATGTCCCTGATTACATATCTCCTGCCATTTTAATATTGTTTTATTCCATTGCCTCATTTCTGTTATGTTCAAGTTGAATTTGTGGATATGATCTCAATGGATTTATACATTTTACTGGTTCAATAGGTTCACTTGCTGTGATGTTAGACTTGTCTATCCAATGTTAATGTTTGACTATTTGGAATACAAATACATATTAGATCTATTAAAATGGACTGGTCTTGGCTGCCTGTTAAACCCGGTGAAACATGAGACTTAGTTTAAGAAAACATTTGTTGATTCACGGTAGAAAATGTTGTAAGTTTCAAAATTGGGCAGATTGATTAAATTGTGATTAGTTCAACCAGTTTGTTTTTTTCAAAAAGGTTATTAATGTTTAATCATTTGTTAATCATTCGGTTCCATCAATCTTTTTAGTTATGACGTAGGGATTTTACTGTTTCGATTTACAATCTAATTTTGTAGCATCAATGTATGTCAATAATTTCACTAAGGTGAATTGTATGCAAAAAATTTATGTATGTCAAACATTTTACTAAGGGCATTACTCTATCCACCCAATGGGGTGAGAGTGAACACACTTAAAACTCAAATTTACTCTTTTCATATTTTGGTTATGTATATTTGGATGCACCTTAAAATTTATACAACGTTTCATAAGTGAGTCCATCTACTCTATATTTGTCAAAAATTGGTTCAAAGATGTATTTTTTGTAATTTGCTAAGTGCATCTTCAGGCTAATCTCTGAAAGCATTATAAGATGGAGGGAGCGTGATTTTGCATAGTTCAAAGGGTATTTCAGACGTGTCTCTTTGAAAAATTGTAACATAGAACATCAATCATAGGTAGCAAATCTGTCTTGAAGTTGATATATTTTTTAGGCCAATTTATAGGTTAGGCCATTAATACTAAAATTATCATAGCACCATATTAATTATGTAATTCAAGGATGTCATATATAATTTCGAACAAATAATACAAATTCAAACATTAATCAATTTAATCAAAAATGTTACCATGATACATAATTCGGTAATAAAATATAAATAATACAATTGTTATCAAAATATAAATAAAAATGAAACACTGTGCATATCTACCCCCTCGGTTTATCCTCTGTCGTTTGTACTACAAGATATTTCGTGCCTTAGATAAGACGAAATGTATCGTGGCCAAAGTATAACTGCCTTCCTCAAAATATCCTCTCACTGTGGCATCTCTCGCAAGCGTCACAATACGCCGACATGCCAACAACACATCTTGGGTGTGGTTATCCCTGGTTTGCTCCTCTTTTAATATCTCTTGATGAGCTAGTCTAAGTGGTACTCCCGTAACATCTTGTGTCAAGTAGGGGTGTGACTTATTATAGAACCATTGCATGTAGCCGAATGCATCAGCGAATGGAACAAGAGCTGGCACACGACGTGCATCATGTGATACTAGATGATTATAGAAATCATCGAGTATGGAATCAAGATCTCGGCGGCAAGCTGTCGGAGGATCAAACACAAAGTGATATCTTGGAATAAATTGAAGAAACCCGAATAGGTGCATGAGTCGCTCAGGAAGACACCGATACATCAGGCACGATCCACAAGCCAACCATTTAGAGTAAAGGGTTATGTCGTCCAAGAGACGCGTTTAATGGTGATTGTCGTGCACATAGTATCATGTGTCATTTGCTACAGTGCGATCAATAAACACTTGAAACGACTCTATCGCCTGATTTCCTCTGAGTGATATATATGAGCAAGCATGTGGCTAATTCTCAGTGTGCTTATCATCAAGTGCCCATTCGGATATGCGAGGAAAGAGAGAGAGAGGATCCATATCTCAAAATGATTCAGATAAATATTATTAACGGAGTTTCACAAGTGTTATGATATTAGTAACAGTGAAGGTGCAAATATATTACCCAGGCAATGTGCAACTTCCTATCAATTGTCTTGTTTTCTAAAGACAAGCTTCACCTAGCTTCGAGTACAAATAAGCCAAACACACACCCCCCCAGTTGTACTCGTGGATCCGATCTAAGTCGAGGAAGTATGTCAGGTAGACTACTTTGATATAAGTTGCACTTTTCTCCAAAAATATGGCCTTGTCAAACAAGTACATGAGGTTTGACCTCAATACACATTGCATGTGGTATAAGACCTGTTCATCATCACCTTCGGCCTCCACTACTGTAGCCAGGTGGTATTTGTATAGCTTTTCAGGTATGAAAATCTAGGATGGGTGCCTCTCGTGACATTAATTTCTATTTGGGCTTCACCTGGGCCAGCTCTGAAATGGGTCACAATCATGTATAGTGCCATGACTCTAGAGATTCTGGAGTGGTTTGGCAATCTTCCCCTGATCGTAAGATGTAGGAGACATAAGAAGTCATCAATGGTGATGTGCATGTCACCGATAGAAATATGAAAAGATGATGTCTCCTTGTGTCATATCTCCATAAAAGCAGCCAACATGTCATGGTTAATGATCTTGTATCCAGTCACGCATAAACCTTACAGCACAGATAGTTGCAATACATCCCAAAACCATACCTATTTACGATGTGGAAAATTCAAAATCTTTTTGTTGTGGTTTATGCTTTTACCGTTTCACGGAACTGTAAAAAAATACAACAACATCATTCAATTCAATTAGTATAAAAAAAATGGAATGCATGATTAATTAAATATTTATGCTACCTTTTGCTTCCCACAAATGACTAGTAACATGATCTTCATAGAAATGAAGTAGGAAGGTGTCATATGGGTCTCCTAGAAAACTATCAGGAATGGGAGCAACAACAGGTTTCTCTTGTTGGCTTCAGGAGTAGGGGCTATAGGGGAAGCAAGGGAAATGTGCCTCCTGGAAGATGACATCGGAGACACGTGAACTCCGGAATTTGATGCTTCTGAATTAAATGAAGTTGCACTAACTAGTGGTCGTGAGGGTTTGGCACTCTCCCTGTAAACCGATGCATGTTAGGCCACTCGACTGTACCTAAATCTTTCAGGATTTTCAACCATTGTATCTATAATAAAACCAAGAAATCATATCAAAATCAAAATTGTTGCAGACAAGAAAAATCCGACAATGCTTCTCTGTAACACAAGAAAGAAAAAATTCGGAGATGCATCTCCGTAAAAAGGTGCAATGGCAGAAAATGTATAAAACTCCTATTATGCCCTAAACACCAACCCTCCTTTTCCCAATCATATCTCTTCCAAGTGCTTTAGGAGAGGTTTTTGAATAGTAAAACTAGTAATGTTTTCTTTTAAGTCAAAAAAATCAAAATAAAGCAACCTAACAGGTTGTTCCATGTAGATTGTCTTTTCAAGGTCTCCATGTAAGAAAGTTGTTTAGACGTCCATTTATTCCAACTTAAGATTATATTGATTTACAACTGTCATAAGCACCTTTATAGAACAATGTTTTACGATAAGTGCAAATGTTTCATTGTAATCAATCTCCTCCAACCGAGTAAAGACCTTTACTATAAGTCGCGATTTAAACCTTGGTTCTTAAATTCATGGAATGTCTCTTCTTGATGATCCACTTGCATTAAACCATGTTTTGTTTTTTAGGTAGTCTCACAAGTTTTGAATAATGGTTTTTCATCAATGAAATCATCTTATCATTTACTATTGTCGGTCATTTTTTACTATCTTTGCTTTTGAATATTTCTCCAAAAGTTTTTAGTTAAAAGTCTATAAATCCTTTAATCTCATTCAAAGCATAATGAATAAGATCAACTTAACTACACCTTTGAAGTGGTACAATCTCCCTCCTAGATATATCACAAGCGAACTGATATTTAAAAGGCATTGTATTTAGCCCTTGAATAGTATTGAAAACATGAGCCTCAACTTCCTCCTTCTCTCTACTCTCACTTTTACTTTTCTTAATGTAGACCCATACCTTCTAGCAAAATCATCAGTAATAGAAAGGAAACAAAATCCTCCTTCATCAGTCTTTAGCCTTGTAGAACCTCGTAGATTTAAGTTAACAAACTTAAAAGGTATACTAGTATTATGTACAGCACCCCCAAACTTCATCATGTGTTGTTTACCTAGAATGCAGTTATCACAAAATTCCAGTTTATTTAACTTTTCATTCCATAGCAAACCTTGTTTATCAATTCAACAAAACCTATTTCACTGACATGCCCTAATATTAAATATTACATCTTAGATTTTATCATGAAGGTCTTGAGTAGTTGTTAATACATGACAATTAATAGTGGAATCATCCAAAATATACAACCAACACATTATAGACCTTTTAACCATTATCAATGCAAAATTTTCAACAATCCACGTTCATTTCTAGTGAAGTAGGCTAGATCATAAACATATTCATGGACAACAAAATTCAATTAAGTACGGGAACATACCTCACATTTCTTAGAAGGATCGCACAAGCATCAAACATTTTTAGTATGACTGCACCAATACCATGAATTTTGCAAGCCTTATTGTGTATGAATCAAAAGACTCTGCCTCCTTCTAGCTTCGAAGTTTGAAAATATGCTTTTCTTGAACACATGTGATAAAAAAATTGAGTCAACAACGCAATTTTTCTGTCTCCAAACTTGTTACCACCAATATGCCAATACTTTCACAACCATCTTCATTAGAGGCAACCACGATCTGAACATAATCACTTTACTCGCTCTTTCAAGACAATCTTTCTTGAAGTGGCAGATTTTGTGACAAGTGAAACAAATAAACTTAGAATTATAAAAATCCTTGGACTTAAGCTTGGACTTTGACAGGCATCTTGTCTTGTCCCTTTCTGGTTTTCTCTGCTCTCACTTATTCCTCTGGATATAATGATTCATAGTTCAAAAACACCAAGACTTTGATGTGTAGAACAAAGACCATCAACCAAATGGTTTCAAACAATAAATATATAAAAGGCAAGAAAAAGGAGAAAGTTGTTTACTCAGTTCGATTAAACTAGTCTACATTTGGAGATGTGAACAATTCTCCGATTAACTATACTTCAAAAGTTATTACAAGATATTACAATACAAGTTACAAGAAAATAGTCTTTGGAGCTTTAAAATTAAACTTTTTTCTACCCGATTGTTTCTCAATTTCTCAAAATCTCGATATAAGAATCACACAAATCCAAAATATTTAAAGCATTTGTCAAATTCTTGTAACAACCCAAAAGGTTGCTAAACCCCAAAAATATAATCCTAAAAATTTCTACCATTTGCTTCTCACTAGGATTGTTATTGTGCGCACCTTTTCTTAACAATAAATGAGAGAGAATCGTATTTATAATTTTCAAAACCTTAACGAGTCTAAGATATGACCCATTAGCCACGGTTTTGCAAACATGCCCAAAAAGTCCGAGACCCCACGGGACTAACACCTTCATTAGGTCACCGACTTGTCATCGCCCGATTACACGCTGATGCCTCCAGTCGGCCAGAGTCTACCACTGTCGTAGCCTGTCGATCAACCTCCATCACTCCGTTGCGATCTCGTTAGAAAAATTACACTACTGAAAAACATATTTTTTTTCTATTTTCTCACTTAAAATTTGAAGGCATATATTACAACAAACAATTAATTTTAAAACCTATTTTTTCACCATTAAAAAAACAATAAAACACCTAAGGCAACTAATTTAAAGGAATATAAACTATTTTAGCGGTGTGTAGAGTATGAAAACATCATTTACTCTGTAGTAATAATATTAAATATTAACTTTAGTGGTAAAACACAGTAATTTGATTTTTTATTTTATTTTTAATAATGTATTTTTAGTTTATTAATGCAATTATATTTTATTTGATATAAACTCTTTAAAAATTAATAAAAATGAATTATTTAATTATAATAGGTCCGACTCCAATTTATTTCCAATCATAAAGTATACTAATTTAATGTCCAATTCAATTCTAATTATCATATATATATATATATATATATATATATATATATATATATATATATATATATATATATATATATATATATATATATATATATATATATATATATATATATTTGAAAATATGAAATTTTGATGATAGCAAGTAAAAGGTTTCGAGTATTACTTGGAATATAAGTAAGAGGTTGTTAGTGCGAAAATTAGTTAGATTTTGTTAGTTATGTAATTTAGGTTGTGTAGATTTAGAGAGCTTGTAATCTTTCATAACTAGTACAATACATAACTTCTTCTCATTCCAATCTTTATCTTTTCTCTCAATTCTTAATGTGCAAAGAGTGTGTGAGTGGAAGAACAAAAATTTGAGCAATTCGAGTGCATCATTCAAAGTGAAGTGATTGATAAAGTGTTCTTATTTGAGTGTTTTGTTCCAACATATTATATCTAAAACTTCTAGTTCGATTCTTGGACGATCTTAAGCAATGGCTTCTCATCCAAATGGTCATTTTCCAACAAATGTTCTCTTTCTAAATGGAAAGAACTATTATAATTGGTGAAATCAGATGGAGGTAGTATTCTGCTATCAAGACGTGTGGGATCTTGTGAAGAATGGAGTTGCACCAATTAGTGGTTGAGTCACTGATGATCAGAAGAATGCACATAAATAATTGGAGAAGAAGAATTATAAAACTCTCTTTATAACTTATTAATACGCTGATCCATATAACTTTGAGAAGGTTGGAGATATTGATTCATCGAAGGAATTATGGGATATATTAGAGCAATCATTTGTTGGTGCTGAAAAAAGTGAAGAAGGTGAAGTTACAGACTCACGATAGGTTGCATGGGTTGTTTCAAAAGGAAGAAAATAAAAGCGTAGATAATTTCTTTACAAGCATGACTAGGTTGGTGAACCAGATCAAGGTTGGTGGTGAAATAATATCTACTAAATATATGGTTGCAAATATTTTGAGATCATTGTCCCCAAAATTTGATCACATTGTGGTGGCCATAGAAGAATAAAAAGACTATTCCAATTTGACAAAAGAAGAATTGTAAGGGACTATTGAATCTCGTGAGCAACGAATGGTGAGGAGGTATGCAAGAAAGGCAAAAACAGATGTGACATTGCGGGCACAGTCAAGTAAAGATAAGAAATACAATGGAAAATGGAATGGAAATAAAAGTGGAGATGATTACAACAACTTGGATGGTACAAATTATCAACAATAAGGAAGTTCATAAAATTAGAAACAAGGTACGTATCAAGGTGGTCATAGAGGTGTTGGTACCAATATAGGTAGTGGAGGAAGAAAGAAGTTTGACAAGAGTAACATCCAATATTACTATTGTAAAAATATGGCTATTTTGCTAACGAATGTTATGCAAACAAGAAGAATAAAAAAGATGATGCAAAACTTATAAAGCAAGAAGATGAGGATGTGTTGTTGATGGTAACAACAAAGGAAGAAGAAAAGTATAAAGATTAACGATATTGGATTTAGGGGGTTCATCACACATGACTTGTAAAACAGACTGGTTTGTCAACATCATTTAATCCATGAAGAATAAAGTGAAGTTTGCAAATGATAGCGTATTAGCAGCAGAAGGCATAGGTGATGTTTTGATCATGAGGAAAGATGAAAAGCAGTCAATGGTCTCAAATGTGTTAAATATTTCATGCATGAGGAGTAACCTAATTAGCATTAGCCAATTGATTGAAAAGAATTATCAAGTGATAATAGAAGACAAGATGATGAAAGTACATGACTCAAGTGGAATATTGATCGTGAAGGCATTTAAGTCACAAAATAGGACCTTCATGATTGAACTTGATGTGTTGGAGCATAAGTGTCTACAAACTGTAGCTAGCGAGGATGAGAGACTATAGCACTATATGATTTGTCATCTCAAATTTATAGATATTGGTCACCTAAAGAAGCAAAACATGTTTTTAGGGTTTCCAGAAATTTATATCCCTAATGAAGTGTGTGAAGAATGAGTGCAATCCAAGCAACACGAGAATAGATTCGTCAAGGATGCATGAAGCAAGTTTAGAGCCCCTCTTGAAGTCATATGCTATAGTATATGGCCCTATTCAAGTGGACTCAATTAGAGGTAACAAGTACTTTGTTACATTCATAATTGATTTTAGCAAAAAATTATGGACATACTTGATCAAGAAGAAAAGTGATGCAATTGATGTGTTTGCAAATTCAAATCCATGATGGAAAGGCAAAGTGGTCATAAGATCAAGTTGTTATGTGTCAATGGAGCTTGATGCACTATATGAAAGAGAAGAAATCGTCCATGAGGTTGTGCCACCATACACACCTCAACAAAATAGGACTGCATAGAGAAAGAAAAAGACCCTTATGGACATGGTAAGAAGTATGTTAAAGAGAAAGCATTTACCTAATGAACTATAGGGGTGAGGTTGTGTCCATTACAACATACATCTTAAACATATGTCCAACTAAGAGGCTATAGAGGATCATACTAAAAGAATGTTGGTCTAATGTCAAGTTAAGCTTGAGTCTTTTAAAGGTGTTTGGGTCTATTGCACATAGACATGTTCTTGATCAATTAAGGAGGAAACTTGATAAAAAAATCAATCCAGATGATATTGATTGGTTATCACTTAACTGATGGTTACAAGTGTTTAATCCTATGAATAGGAAAATAGTGAACAACATCGATGTGGTCATATATGAGCTGAAGGAATGGGATTGGAGCAATAGTTCAAAGAAGGACGTTGTGTGAATAATGTATGAAGAACCAAGTATTGAAGCTGAAGTGCATACTCAAGAAGGTACCAATAGGCCTCATAGAAATAGAAACATGTCACCCAAATTTCAAGATTGTGTAGACACACCAGATGATGTAGTCGATGATGGAGGTGAGCTGATGCACTTGGCATTTGATGCAAACATTGAGCCAGTAAATGTGACTAAAACATTAAAGAATCCTAAATAAGTGTATGCTATGATAGAGGAGTTGAACTCTACAAAAGCCAACAAGGCTTGGTCACTTGTTGATCTACCACAGGGAAAGAAGACAGTTGATGTGAAATATGTGTACAAAGTAAAGTTAAGTCCAAAAGTTGAAGTAATCAAACACAAATCAAGATTTGTGTCCAGAGGGATTCGCCAAAGAGAACTTATTAATTTTGATGAAGTATTTGCACTAGTAGCCAAGATTGAGAGAATTTGTATTGGTTGTTGCTTTGCCAATATCAATAATTGGTCAATGTGTAAGATGTATGTAAAGTGTGCATTTTTTAATGATCCTCTAGATGAAGATGTGTATGTATCACAACTAGTTGGTTTTGAGAAATAAGACCAAGAGAATAAAGTGTACAAATTGTATAAGAAGATAGATAGTTTCCTAAGAGAGATAGGATTCATGAAGTGTGCATTTGATCATGGCGTGTACGTCAGAAGAAGCAACACTAATAAGTTGATAATTGTATGTATCTTTGTAGATGACTTGTTTATCACATGTAATCGTAAAAAGAAATTAAAGACTTCAAATTGGACCTTATGAAGGAATTTGAGATGATTGGTCGTGGCAACATCTCATATTTCTTTGAAATTGTATTTTACAAATGTGGTAGAGGATTGTTCATGCATCAAAGAATATATGCTAGTGAGATACTCAAAAGATATGAGATGAAGCACTACAACTCTGCACCAACACCAGTTGAACCAAGAGTGTAATTAACAAAGGATTTAGACAAGGGTGACATTGATCCAGCTAAATATAGGAGGATCATTGGACCACTGAGATATCTTTGTCACATGAGACATGACCTTGCAAATAATGTAGGTATAGTGAGTAAGTTCATGCAAAAGCCAAAATTGTTACATTTAACAGTCACAAAGAGGATACTAAGATATCTTAAAGGCACATTGGGTTATGGCATTTTGTTTCCAGCAACAGATGATAGAAGGGAGTGCAAAGATGATAGAAGGGAGTGCAAGCATGCTGGATACACTAATTCTAATTGATGTGGTAATATTGTCAAACTATATGGTTGGCACATAGAAATAAAGTCCCACTACCTTAAAGAGCAAGTCAAAATGGAATGCTATGTTTGAATCATTGTAAAAGTGAAGACCAAATAACCAACATCATGGCCAATACAATGCAAGTGAAATCATTCAAGAAACTTAGAATATAATGGGTGTAAAATTAGGTGGTGTTGAATACAATTCATTGTATTGTGTATTACTTGGAATACAAGAGGTTGTTAATGACAAGAGGTTGTTAATGAGAAAATTGTATTGTGTATTACTTGGAATACAAGAGGTTGTTAATGACAAGAGGTTGTTAATGACAAGAGGTTGTTAATGAGAAAATTTTGTTTTTTCATAAATAATTTCTGGATGGCAGCCCGTCCTGAGAAAATATAAGTCTATCTTTATTATTTAAATTTAATTTTAAAAAAAAAAACACGTTATGTGAAAGTTAGTAATAGAAAGTTGTGAGAAAGTTATTAATAGTAATTATGTAAATTACACAATAAAGTAAGAGAATATATATATATATATATATATATATATATATATATATATATATATATATATATATATATATATATATATATATATATATATATATATATATATATATATATATATATATATATATATATCAAACCTAAAAAGAAAATATTTGATTATAATAATAATAATAATAATAATGTAGAGTTAGTTAGAGTTTGTTAAATTGCTTGCACTACCATCAATTTAATAAACTCTAACTAACTCTCCATACTCCAAACAAAATGCAGGCTTATGCAAGCTTTGGCGCTTTTATCGAAGTCACATACAATATATATGAAAATTCTGCCAACACAAATATTCTGAAATAATTTTCCTGAAAAATAACTCGGTTGAAGTAAGGCAGAGCTGTGTGGACTTGCTCAAACCAACAAAAAGTGACAGTTGACTAAATAAGAAAATATGGGTGAGAAAGGCTTGCTCAAACCAACCAAAAGAGACAGTTGACTAAATAAGAAAATGTGAGTGAGAGAGGCTCAATCATGTTTTGCACGAAGGTGAATTTTGTTTTTTTTCATCGGGGATCCTAAAGGCAAGACGAAAAGAATTTAACAAATATTCAGCTGGGGTTTTATATGATAGATACCTTTTAAACCAAAGTTGAAGCTGCTTGAAAAGCATTAATTATGAATACTCAAGGATGGCCGGGCTGCCAAACAGTATGTGCCAAATCAAATGCTACAGTGCTTATTTACAATAATACTTTATGCAGGGAGTCTGTTATGTATGCATTTGTATATGTTGGTTTGTATCTGAGCTACAAGTGATTAGGTAGATAATCTATATATATGAGTTTCCACTATGTTAAATTTGGGTAACATCTACGTAAATGGAATGCAATCAAAGCCAAAAAAATCACAGGTATATAAACTCTGCAAAATGCTTATGCGTCCTCTTTGAAACCACAAAAAACACAGGCTCTATGCAGAACACAATCAAAGGCCATATTAGAATACTAATGTGCCCTCATTAAAACAACAAAACACAGGCCTATAACCACAGGGTGAGCTAATCTTTAGTTTGAAAAGCATCAAAAGAAACTAAAAGGCATTTGAAGATAATGAAAAGGAAACAACAAATGTATTTGCTCCACCATAAAGAGTTGCACAAACAATTAAAGTTAACTATCTCGGATAGAACTCAAAATTAAAGTTTAATTGGAGTACAAATTCCTCAGAAATTCAACTAAACTTAATTAAAAGAAACTAGAGCATCAAGCAAAAGCTAAATGCTTAACTTTCAGTCTGTTCCCTCAACCTCCTGATGGTGCTCCGAACAGTAACGGCACTAGCAGTGCTGTCAAAAAAGAAATAACAATGTCAAGTAGGCTGCCTTTCAAACTTGAAATGTAAAACATCCAAAAAAGGGAATAAAAAAATACTTCAAAGTGTAAGCTCCTCCTGCTTTCACTTTGCCGCAATCCTTGCATCCCCATATTCCAACAGCTTTTCTCTTCACAGCATACTGCAAAAGCAATTGATCATCAGAACACCACATTTCTAAAACGTAGCATTTAACCCACCAAAGTTAATGCTTAGGTAGTTGGCAGAGGATATGTAATTTAAAAAAATACATACAGAAATAACGTATGGTCTACCTTTCCACAAAATTCACAGAAAAACTTGCTATGCTGCGTGATCTCCATCTTCTTAATCTGTTTCCTGAGACTAGCACCATAACGGGTTCCTAATATAATAAAACAAACAAAATAAGCTATTCATATAGTCACATATCAACAAATGCTCTCTTAAAAACTTAATAAATCAATGTTGTTGATTTCAGATTGAAGAAAAATAGAAGATTGTTAAAATTACAGTACACTAGTGTGTTGCAAAACAATGGTGGCTTGTCCAAATTCACTAAGCTATAGCAGGTAAATTATTAATTCAGATCTCAACAGCAATGTATAGATCTCTAATCATCCTATCACAAACAAACCCGTCCAAAACGTTGAAGAATATAATAACAAGCAAATAACAATAACTGAAATGCGAGAAACTAATCAGATTTCACTATAATTAAAGCGAGAAGACACACCATATTTGCCAACAATTCCAGCCTTCTTTGTTCTCTTAGTCTGCAAAAACGTTAAAAATTCAGCATCACATACAATGATGAAATATAAAAACAAGTTAAAGAATACTTGAAAATCGGAAATCTGAAAGGAGGAAGGGTTCAACAATACTTAGTTTCCTCTAGTATATCTTTATATCTGTAATTCTTTATAGATTGAAAAAACGAAAGAGATGTTTTGAGTTGAATGACGATTATCGAAATCAAAAGAGGAAGAGAGAAAAAGTACCATTTTTACAGAGAATGGAGGCGCTGTAAGATTAGAGCTAGGAAGTGGCAGCGATGGAAAGGAAGAGGCAAAGAAACCCTAAATTCTATTTGGCTGTATTTATAGAGATCCGTGTGGGTGGGCCGGGTACATACCCGATTTTACTAGTGCATCTGGACACACTTCTTTATATTTTAGCTTGTGAAAATTATAATTTTTTTATAACTATATTCATTTTTTATGTACATTGAATTTTGTTAAAAACTTTAAGTAAAAATTTAAAAAAATTGATTAAAGGTATATATAACAAAATTTAACTTACCAATGCATACAGATGAATCTTAATGAATAATAACATTAAAAAAAATTAAAATTCTTTTGGACTGACCGTTTTAATCTTCGGCCGACTATTCAAAAGGAGTTTCAGTCCTTCTAAAACCTTTTTAACACATTATAATATCCCTACATATAAGTGCAGAGGATCCATACTACAGATGCATCCAACAGTTTTTTGTCATCCACGTATAAAAAATAGCTCTGTTGAATGCGATTTCTTATATGAAGTATGAAAAGATAACAAATAGAGACTCTGATAAGTCTATATTTTATTCCTTGATAATGACTCATGAACGCAATGCTCAAGTAAAGGAGACCAAGGCTTTTGCCTTAAATAAAAAATATGAAGCTTTTAAGATGGAAGACGATGAAACTATTGAGAACATTTTCTTAAGGTTTCAAACTCTTGTTACAAGTCTTAAAGTCGTGAATAAAGGCCATTGTACTTCATATCATGTGAAGAAGATTGTCAGAAGTTTGCCAACCAAATGGAGGCCAATGGTAACAGCACTCAAACTTGCCAAAGATTTGAACAACACCTCTCTTGAAGAACTTGTTAGTTCTTTAAGAAGTCATGAGACAGAGCTGGAACAATATGAACCTCAAAAAAGAGGAAAATTTATTGCTCTAAATGGTGTTCGAAAGTCTAAAAAGACTAAACCTCTTCAAGCTAAAGAGGAGGAAGACTCATAAGAAAATTCGGATGAAGATGAAGACGAGTTATTGCTTCTTTCCAAAAGAGTCAACCAACTATGAAAAAAGAAGCAAGGCAACAAGTTTAGAGGAGCTAGAAGGACAGCTGGTCGCTTAAAGTCTACTTATGGGCTAAGGAAGTCTGGTAGCAGCAAAAAAGTTACCGGCTATGAGTGCAAAGAGTCAGGCCATTACAAGAACGAGTGTTAAAATCTACATAAGGAGAATCCTAATAAGAAGTTCTTCAAAGACAAGAAGAAAGGGCTTATGGCAACATGGGATAGTTTTGATTCTTCAGAAGATGACTCCGAAGAAGAGCAAGCTAATGTGGCGTTGATGGCCAAGATTAGAGGATTCGGTGAAGAGATCCATCCATGAGCTAAATCTGAATCAAACTCAGACATCAATAAGGTATTTTCTGACATATCTCGATCTGATTTAACTTATTCTTTATTTGAGATTCTTGAAAAGCATCAGGAACTTCATATCAAATTCAAAGAACTGAAAAAGGTCCACAAATTTGTTTCTGAATAACACAGTAAGCTTAAGGGAGAATTCTCCATTTTAAATGAAGAAAACATTTATCTTAAGGATGAAAACTTCACTCTTAAATGTATGAGTTCTAAACTTGAGAAAGAAATTTCTCCAAAAGCTTCTGAAAGCACTGATGATGTCATAGGTAAAAGCATGTTGGCTTCGATGATCTATGACGTGAGCAGAAACGGGACCAAAGGCATTGGTTATGATTCTGACGAAGAATCTGATTCTGAATAAGAAGTTAAACCAAATGTGCTTCACTCTCATTTTGTTTATGCTGGTTTGTGCCTAAGGAGACACCTTCTCCTAAACCAAAGGCAAAAACAATAGCTAAAAACTTTTGCTTTAATTCCTGCAAATGTATTTGTTTTGCTCCTAAACCTAAAGTTGTCAGAAACTCTAGGAGAACTAGCAAGAAATGACCCAATAAGTTATGGGTACCTAAGAAACAAATAATCTATGTTGCAGATATACTTACCAGTAAAGTTAAGACACCAGTCATGGTACCTGGACTTTGGCTGCTCGAGACACACGACGGGATTAAGGCATATGTTACAAAGCCTATAACTTAAGCCTAGAGGCGTCGTAGGTTTCAGAGGTGATAAAAAAGGGAAGATCATTGACTCCAGACCACACACGACGGGATTAAGGCATATGTTCCAAAGCCTAGAGCTTAAGCCTAGAGGCGTCGTAGGTTTCAGAGGTGATCAAAAAGGGAAGATCATTGACTCCAGTACAATTGGTAATGGTTATCTTCCTTCCATTACTAATGTTTTGCTTGTTGAAGGATTAATGCATAACTTACTGTCCATAAGTTAACTAAGTGACAATGGTTATGATACTATCTTTAATCAAAACTCTTGTAAAGTTGTTAGTTAAAAGGATGGCTCTATCCTATTCAATGGCAAGAGGAAAACAATATCCATAAGATTAGACTTTCCGATCTTAAAGAGTAGAACATAAAATGTCTTATGTTTGTTAACGAAGAGCAATGGACTTGGCATAGACGATTGGACCATGTCAGCATGAGAAAGATCTCTTAGCTGAACAAGCTTAATTTAGTTAAAGGCCTGCCTAATCTGAATTTTTCTACCGAGGCTCTTTGTGAAGCATGCCAGTAAAGCAAGTTTTCTAAAACCTCGCTCAAGGTTAAAAATGTTGTTTCTCCCTTTAGGACTTTTGAGCTTCTGCACATTGACTTGTTTGGACCAGTGCAAACTGCTTCTATCAGTAGTAAGAAGTATGGATTAGTCACTATTGATGATTATAAGCAATAGACTTGGGTTAAATTTTGTAGACACAAGGATGAGTCACATTCTTTGTTCACCACCTTTTGTACTCAAGTGCAAAATGAGAAATACTCTAAAATTTTCAGCGTTAAAAGTGATCATGATGGCGAATTAAAAACCAAACAGTTTGAGAAGCTTTTTGATGAGAATGACATTTCCCATGATTTCTCCTGTCTTATAACTCCACAACAAAATGGGGTTCTAGAAAGGAATAATAGGACTTTGCAAGAGATGGACAAAACCACGATCAATGAAACTGACATGGCAAAGAACTTTTGGGCAGAGGCTGTTAACAAAGCTTGTTACATTCAAAATAGAATCTCTATCAGACCTATTTTGGGTAAGACTCCTTATGAATTGTGGAAGAATAAGAAACCCAATGTTTCATATTTCCATTCATTTGGATGTAGTTATTTTATTCTGAATACTAAGGATAATCTTAACAAGTTTGATTCTAAAGCACTGAAATGTATCATGCTAGGATATTGTGAATGCTTAAAAGGCTATAGGTTATATAAAACTGAGACACGTATTGTTGAAGAATCAATTCATGTTAGATTTAAAGATAAGCTTGACCCTGCAAAGTCAAAGATAGTTGAGAAATTTAAGATCTGGAGATTACATATTCGGGTTGTGAAGCTAATTGAGCTGCTGCAGAAGAACAAGAGGTAGAAGACTCTGGAGATGTTCAACCAGATGTTGTTGCAGTATAAACCTTCCGAGGAAGCACATATCTAGACCATCACATTCTGAAGAATTGACTCTGGGTGATAAGACTGAGCTAGTTAAAACAAGACCCTCGTTCAAACCATCTAAAGAGACTCTTTTGGGTTTGGTGTCCCTCATAGAACCAACATCTGTAGATGAAGCACTTCTAAACACAAAGTGGATTTTAGGATTACGAGAAGAACTAAATTAACTCTTTGAGAGAATATGTGGTACGTATCTTCTTACGTTGTCTCGCTTATGAGATGTGAGGCTTTTGAAAAGTGAAGTTCTCATGTATTAGAATCTTCCAAGTTTAGAATCTTTCTCTTTTTGAAAAAACTTATGTCCTTAGGAAATTGAAGAATTTACTTCATTAATGAGTTGTCAGGATAGTGAAAGATTAGTGACTTAGCGAAAGAAAGTTGTCTTGTCGTAAAGCTCGTTTTCCTTTGATGTGACGTATTGTGAAACAAATTTTTCTTTTTAGGATTAGGTTAAAATCTATTCGCTTTACCCCATGTCATATTGTTTTGCACTATTCAAGCTTTTGTCATCAATGTCAACTGTATTTAAAACCCACTCACTCCACTTCATACATGTTCGCTACTATTACCCTACACTTTCGTGTTTTGAGCCCTAAAGTCTCTCAAACCCTAAAAAACTTGTTCATGTTTCTGTTCATTTTCAACAATGTCTCAACAACAACAAGTTGCAAATTCTCAAATGTCTTTTAAAGGTTCTTTGTCTCCTCAAGACTCAGAAATTCATCTTTCCATTACGGTTGAACAACTATATGTTCTCTACGAGATACGAGTGGATTTCGATAATCTAAAAGTTAATGGGTACGAATTCACTAGTGTCTTGAAGACTTAATGATGGGAAACCTTTTTTGATCGATTAAAAGGTTCAATTTATCTTGATCTGGTCAAAGATTTTTATATTCATGCGTTTATCTCTTTAGGTGGTTACATTTGTTCAAAAGTCTTGGGAAAAGACATATGTATTTCTGAAAAGGACATTGCAAAACTTCTTCAACATGATGGAGAAGGAGTTAGGTGTTTCGGCTATGCATCTGCTATTAGGAAAGCAAGTGGGATTGCTTGTGCACAAAAAAATGCTTGAGATCAGTCCTCTCATCTTTTTAAATAGAGAATATTTTGTTCGTACCTTTGATCTTCCCATGAATCTAAGAATCTAGTTTAAAATTATTCGA
The DNA here is from genome assembly GCF_029867415.1 of Vicia villosa. Lineage (NCBI taxonomy): Eukaryota > Viridiplantae > Streptophyta > Magnoliopsida > Fabales > Fabaceae > Vicia > Vicia villosa. Next base: position 800,450 of record NW_026705217.1, on the reverse strand, counting down.
GGTTGTGTACAACCCAGAGGTTCCTCAAACGCTCTAGATTTTTTTGAGGTGGATCAGAAGTATGCATTATATTTCATTACTACTGGAGAAAAGCTCACCCTGCCAACAATATTATTCGGATACCTTGTAGACATCATCAAGAAGAAATGGTAACAAAATTATTTAAAAAATGGATTCCTCTGAAGCAATGCTTTCTGAAGCCTCTCCGTTGTCTCCTAAACAACCCTCAAACACCACAAACAACTTATAATTCCAACAACAAAACCTCATCCTCTCTTCTTACATAGATGAACCTATCACCGCTTTAGACGACTCACTAACCAACTTTGAATATATGGAACTAGTTCAATATTCTAAAGAATAAATTCTCAGAATCATTGTTGCTCCTGATAGAAACTCATATCCCTACTCCACTCTTACAATCCCTTCTTTCTTCGAACCAACATACTTCCACCTCCCTCTGATGAATTATTACTCAATTTTGAATATGAGGTTGTAGATCGTATGCATATCTTTGTAGATGCTTCTTCTGAAGGGTTGAGTCTATAAGAGACCGACTTCCTCTAGAATGACTTCAAGCAAGTGATGCACTTCAACGCTTATGAAGTTCAGCTCTTATACTTTAAGGAAGTTATAAGGAAAATGAATGCTGAGTTTATTGTGTGCCAGCCTGCTCCTACTCCTCCAATGCATTATCTACCTGCTCTAGAAGTTCCCACTCCTGAAGAGCCTGCTTCTGATCAACAAGATCTCACTCAGGCTAAGATTTCTTTTGAGCGGTTAGTTGGTGATACCTCTGGTGTGGAGAAAGTACCTGCATCTGGCTCTAGTGATGTGTGTGCTCTACTTCAACAATCTATGGAAGAGTTTAGAATTGAGAAGGCCTTTGTCAGGCATAAGCTTACGCAAGAAGAAAAGTAGCATGAAGAACAACAAACATTAAGCACTTGGATTTTGAAGATACTACAAGAGATCTCCTGGAATATGTCTGGAAAATCTTAGCCTTGTTTTGTTTTACCTTTGTTCTTTTGGACCCCAGCTTCTTTTGTTTTATGCAAATTACGTACTTTCTGAGACTAATCAATGAAGTGTTATCTTTTTTGGTTATGTTGTTAAATTCTTTTTGATTTCTAACACAGGGGGAGAAGTAAAACATGTTTTTGATATATCTATTCTCTTAAGATCTTTCCCATAAATGATATAATATATTTTTGCGTCTAACATGTTTGACTGAGGAACTTTGCAAAAGTTCATTGAAATTTATAGACATGCAAAACACTGGAAGAAAGTCAGAAGACTATTCAAGATCTTAAAATCCAGAAAGTTCAAATGTTATGAACATAATAAAAGATCTAAGAACCTCGCTCTGAAGCTTGGCGTATATTTCGCTCTAAAGCTTAGCAAATATTTCACTCTGAAGCTTAATGCATATTCATAAACAGGTTTTACCAACAAGGTTATTAACAAGGTTCAACCAGTATCTGTCAATTCATTATATTTTGATAGCAAGTCAGGATCTAAGATGAAAAACTAAACATATATAGTCAAACTCTAATGGAATTATAAATAAGGAAGTATTCCTTTCCCACTACCTCTCTTATACTTCAAAATTATTTTGTAAGTCTTGAGTTCAGGGGGAGCCTTTGTATAAGCTTAAACGAATTTTGAGAGTATCATTCTCAGGGGGGGTTGCTTAGCTAACTCTGAATTTGTTTTATGTGATTTAAACCTAGTATAAATTGTTAATCAAAATACATGGATTTGTCATCATAAAAAAGGGGGAGATTGTAAGAACAAGATTTGGCTTTGCATCTGGCCTTATGTTTTGATAATAGCATTACATGATATCTTAGAGAGCAATTTAGTACTATAATGGTTTATGTCTAGTGTGTAGATTTTGCTAACAGGTTCTACCTCTAAAGAAAAGGTGTGTGACGTTATCAGATTATGAACTTAACACACTCTGATCTCTGGAAGAAACAAGCGTGTTTATAGATTCAGTAAAGTTCTATAATGCTTCTATAACAACGGTTCTGATGAACGTTAGTGATAGAGCTTCTGAACAAGACTCTCATGAAAGAGCTTTTAAGGCCTCCTCTAGCTCTGAGATTTTGTTGTCCAAGTTCTGGAAACTCTGAAGACAAGGTTTTGGAAGAACAAGTTTTGAATATTCTGAAGACAAAACTTCTAAAGACCAAGTGCTGAAGTTTTAAAGACAAGGTTCTGGATGAATATGTTCTGAAGACTTAGGCTCTAACAATTTGAAGACCAAGTGCTGAAGTTTTTAAGACAAGGTTTTAGATTAACAAATTCTGAAGACTCCGAAGACTCAGGCTTTGAAGATTTGAAGACCATGTGTTGAAGACTCTGAAGATAAGGTTTTGTTTGAACAAGTTCCGAAGACTCTGAAAACTTAGGTTCTAGTAACTCAATATTTTGATCCTTCTAAACATGCTTCAACATCTTTTTATCTAAAGCCTTTGAATATTATAAGATAAAGTTCAGATTTGGATTCACGTGAGGAAATAGTAAGCGGTATCTACTATTCCACTACCCAAATAGGGTGGCGTTCAGTCAGTAGTACTGTATAGTATTGTTTATCACTCTCTCACTGACCGTTGGAATAATATAGCTGGAATTAAATATTCTAATTCTACCCTTCAATAAACTTCTTTTCTTAAGCTATAAAATGAAGACTTGGAAGATTAGAAAAGTGTGACAAATATATAAAAAAGAGACGGCAAAGTAGAACATTTATCAACTTTACAAAACTTATGCTAAAACGCTGCTAAAATCACGCTGATAATTTCTTTGTATAGTTTTATAAGTAAGGGAACATTTATCAGCAAGTGAGATTTTGTTCGAATTTGATTGTATTATTTGATTGTATTTCAAATTTGTGTAATTTGCCAAGAAGCAACTCTGTAAACACAAACCTTTGTATTCAATGAGTAAAGTTGAAGGTTCATTAAGAGACCAGAGCTTTAGTCAGAATTCCCAAAAAGACATTGACATTTAGACTTTGTGGTTTGCAACAAGTGAAAGTTAGTCTTTGTTGTGGTTTACAATATTGATAGGTAATATTTATTGTGGTTCTATAACCAGTTTTGTTATAGTGGATTAAGTCCTTGTTGATAAGGCAAAATCACCTTGGCGAATGGACTGGAGTAACTTCCTTAACAGTGAACCAGAATAAAAATAACTGTGTTATTTTTGTTCACGCACCTTCACCTAGTGATTGGAATTCGCCTAATTAAAGATGAACAAGTGGAATATCGTGGGTTCGAACTAACACTCATGCACTTGATGTCCCTATACAGCTACCAACTTAGGTGCCTTAACGAGACACATGTTATTTTCTTTTTATTTTATTTTAAAAAAGTTACTAAGTTACTTACTATATTACAATAAATTATTCAAATAATATTATTTTATAATATCAAACATGACCCTCGCCAAACCCATAAAAAAACTAAAATGAGGTTTTATGCACGAGATTAAAGAATATAGATAGTAATTTTTTTATACAAAAAATAGTATTTATAACATATTTTTAGAAGAAAAAAAGAATATGATTTAATAGGAAAAATACTAATATTTAATTTTTGATGATATATATGAGAATGTCAACGCCTTACGCATTTATACTTAATTATCACTTTTTTAAATAAAGGGTGAATATAGTTATTCTTTGAAATAAATAATTGGGTTATTAATATTTTTGCCCCTGCCATATGAGCGACTTTTGATTTACCTCAATATAAAATTTGGCGCGCTGATTGTGTATTTTTTTTTAAATATTTTAATTCAAATATGTCGATAGTGGGTGTTTAAACCATGACCTACCTACACCAAGTAGAAGGTACTACCACTAGGCCAACTAATTGTTTATGGTTAACCTTGCCGCTGAAATGTATATATATATATATATATATATATATATATATATATATATATATATATATATATATATATATATATATATATATATATATATTTGGTATATTTCATATTTCCATTATAATTTTTATTTAAACTAATTAATTTTAAATGTATATACTACCTCTGTTCCTTTTTATAAGAGACAATTCACTTTTTAGGTTCATTGAATAATTAATGTATCTAGTCTATAAACAGACCAAATACATTAGTTATTCAATGAATCTAAAAAGTGACTTGTCTCTTATAAAAAGGAACAGAGGTAGTATTATGTTTTAAAAAATTAAAAAATTTCCAGTTTTTTCTGAAAAAATTAATTTAAATATTTTCATTAAAAATTTATTATTTGATATATTAAAAGTTTATCATAAGATACATTAACAATTTATTATTTGATACATTTTAATAATAAATTATGATGTTAATTTTAATTTCAGTATATATTATGTTGTTATAAATTAATATTTGATATATTGTAATAATAATTTTTAAAATAAATTAATATCTATTAAAATGTATACATTAATTTTAATAGATAAATAAGTCACTAGTAAATGAATATTATTTTAAAACAAGTTATTAATAAATGTATATATTATGTTTTAAAATATTAAAAACTTCCACTTTATTCTAAATAAAATAAGTTACTAATAAAATATTAAAATTTCTTATTTGATACATTTTAACAATAAATTATGATGTTAATTTTAATTTAAGTATATATTATGTTGTTATTTATTAATATTTGATATATTGTAATCATAATTTTTCAAATAAAATTAATATCTATTAAAATGATTTAAATTTTAAAATAATATAATTGATTTTAAAAAATAAATTTGTTTTCAAAAATAAGTTACTTAGAGATAAATATTATTTTAAAACAAGTTATTAAAAATGTATATATTATATTTTAAAATATTAAAAATTTCCAGTTTATTCTAAAAAAATTAATTTTAATATTTTATTAAAAAGTTATTATTTAATACGTTAATGTTTATTATAAGATAAATTAAAATTTTATTATTTGATATGTTTTAAAAATAAATTATGCTAGTATTAATTTTAATTTCAATATATATTATGTTGTTAATAATTAATATTTGAGACATAGCAATAATTCATATTTATTAATATTCTTATGAATTACATCATTATTCATAATTTATTCATAATTCAGACACACACACACACACACACACACACACACACACACACACACACACACACACACACACACACACACACACACACACACACACATATATATATATATATATATATATATATATATATATATATATATATATATATATATATATATATATATATATATATTACTTTATTATTAACATGTAAAATTAATTAGTTTAAACAAAAATTATTATGGAAATATGAAATATAGCAAATATGTAATATATACATTTCAGCAGAAAAGTAAATCATAAAGAACAAGTTGGCCTAGTGGTAGTGTCTTCTACTTGGTGTAATAATTCAAAATAAGGGTTACTTCTAGAATGAGGGCTCAATTAGGACCCTCACCCATGTACCACTTTTATTCACCGTTAGATTAATTAAACCTATGTGATTATATATATATCTTTCATTGTGGCACACGATTCTTGTCTCTCCCATAAGTACCAACGCCTTCCTTTCTCTCTCACTCACTAAAATTGTTACTACTTAGAAAAAAATCTCAAAACAACAAATTGTCCAATGTGATATTACTGTATAAATCAATAATTCAATAATTTTTTCAAAATAATTAGATACAAACATGCATAAATATCAGGATTCAATTACATTAAAAAAAGAAGACGAAATTATCGCTGATGAAATAATTTTTATTGAGGCAATGTATTATTAACTCAGAACTAAAGTAGGACAATTAAGGTGTTGATTGAGTTGAGATCGGCGTAGTTTGTGACAAAAGTCGGAGATTGTGGTGCACGAGTTAGCAACAACATGTATAGAGGAAAACCATGGATAAATGAGAGCCATGGCGGTGGCATGTCGTGTTGTCAGAAAAATAGCTCAACAGTTATGTCAGTTTTATTTAAATAAAATTACTTAGCTATGAGAGAGAGAAGGTATGGTAAGGGATTGTGTACGAAAAGATACATGTGTTCTCAATTTATTTTTCACTCATCTCAACCTTTAAAAAAAATTGGATGGTTTAAAAAAATGGTCCACCAATGTACCATTTAGTTGATGGTTCATTCTAGATGTCACCCAAAATAAGTATAATAAAGCCACATCAGTATATTAAATTAAAAAATTTAAAAAAATACACAATCAGCGCGCCACATAAGCAAATGGCATGTCCCATTTCTTTGGAAGGTCTAAAACTAAAGAATCTTGATTTGGCAAGGTTAGTTTTACAAAATAAAATAAAATTACAGGGAATTAACCAAAAGTCACCCATATGGCAAGGGACAAAAATGGTAATAACCGTAAAGAATTTCATATTATTATCTAATATGTCACTACATAGCTATATTACACTCATTTTCAATAAAACCAGTGTAATTTAAAATTTATATTCTTATTTTTGCACATTATTTAACACTAAAAAATAACTTATTTGACATGCCTAGTTAAATTATGTATTTATTTGACTATCTAATATAATTGTTAAAGAATCTACCACATTTTATAATTGTACACTTTTGATAGATACATGAAGGAGCTATGCAAATATTATAAATTGTGCAAAGATTGATTACTATTTTTTTTCTAAGTGTGTGTAATTTAATATAGTAAGCCAAAACAAGAAATTTACCTCATATTTGTATCAACTTTGTAAAAAATTATTATTATACTCAAACTCGTTCCAACCTCCAATTAGTCATTCATGAAGTGTGTAAGCATATTTGGTGAAGAATCATATTTGCATGAACTTACAAAAAAGTTACCTACTTATTCAATTTCCAAAAACCATAATAACATTTATATGGTAAAACCAACATATTCAAAAGAACAGAAATCAAACAACTTTCAAAAAACAAAGCAAACATGAAAATCAACAGCTTCTTAGTGACACTATTCCTCTTGATGATTTCACCAATTTTTTCAATAAAAGATAATGCAAGAGACCTTTTTACAGCTACTGAGGAGATGCAAAAAGCAAACTACTTCACATTTGTAATGCTAATCAAAATGTCTCCACCTGACATGAGACTTGAAGAAAATATAACATTCCTGATGCCTAATGATCGAATGCTCGCCAACATGACACTTCAAGAAGGTTATGTTTCTGACTTCTTGTTAAGACATTCGATCCCATCGCCTTTACTGTTTGACACATTGAAACAATTTCCTACTGGAACAATTGTTCCTAGCTTATTGCCAAATTGCACATTGAGAATATCTAACAATGGTAGGAGGAATTTTGGTTTCAACAATGTGAAAATTATTAGCCCGAATATATGTATGGCTGGATCTTCAATTCGATGTCATGGTATAGATGGAGTTTTAGCAGAAACGTGTACATTAGAAAATAACTATAGTGTTCCTATACTTCCATCTCCATGTCCTAATAATAACACAAACATTTCTTGCAATGCATCACCTCCAACTCCACCTCCTTTTTCTCCACCAACTCCTTCTATTGGAGACAAACTTAATCCTCCTATATGGATGGCTCCAATTCCAGCAATTACAAATATTGAACCACATAAATCCGGATCTCCTCGTTGGTTTTATTATGATGCATATTTTATATGTGTAGCATGCTTGATGTTGTCTTCCATAGGAATGTATTTGTGACCTGCTTGATATTGTCTAATGTATACTTTGTAATGTTTTTTTTCCTCTCTTTTTTCATTTGAAATTAATCTTAACTAGTGTAAAAATAATTTTCACATTGAGTAAAAGTGAATTCTTAAATTATTTTCGTGTCAAATTTAACATTGGATGACTTAACAAATATTGATTTGTTAACTCTTTTTTTAGCCGACTTAACATATGAAAGACATTAATCGAATTATAATATATCAACTTTTAATAATTATTTTATCTACTTTATTTTAATCAAAATAAAATAAAATATGACTTAACAAATGTCTTCATAAGTTGGGTAGCGGGATAACCATCTTAACACGAATTAATACTAATTTTATATTTTTGTTTTATCCTTACATATATCTCATGAATATTTGATTGATCCCACTATTTCCATGAGTTAATTATAAATTTCAAACAAGCATATAAATGAGATTACTTGTAATATTAAATAAATAATAAATCGAGATCAAAATTGTATATACTTGAAAGAGTTCATTGGTTTGTAGTGAAGAAAATTAGGGGAAAAATACTTGTGTGACAATACTACTTTAATCATAAATATTATCTTGAAGTAAGATCGTAATACATAAAATAATGGTCAATAAAAGCATAAAATATGAAATATGAACTATAAAATAGTTACAGATAAAAACTTTTTTAACATTTGTTAACGGTGGCTTCGATGTGATTTTTTTTTGACAAAATTGCAAAACTAATTGTACATTATGTTTCACATCGATTGAATAAACAACCGATGTAAAAGGACCTTAAATAATTTTCCCACTTGTGAATTTTACATTATGTAGTCTTTCAACTTAAAAATAAAACTCTTCATAAAATAATAAAATACTTTTTTATTTTGTTGATAAATCATGTAAAATATTATGCTCTTTCATGTTGAAATTTTAAATTAAGAAAGAGGAAAGAGAAGAGAAATATATATTTTTTATATATTAGACAATTTCGTGTATCTCAATGGAAGCAATATATAGTATTAATAGTAGATAATAAAATTAAGAGTGAAGGTCCATTTTAGCCCCTGACAAAAACTGTAGAGGTCCGATTAGTCCCTGAGAAAAAAAGTCTCTATTAAATCGCTTACAAAATTTAACCAAGCCATATTAGTCCCTCTACTAATATTTTTTTCAAATCGATTTTTTTCTTACTTTTGAACCGTGACTGAACTGCCAAGATCCATTTTAGTCTCTCACAAAAAAAAGAGGGTCCAAATTAGTCCATAAGAAAAAAAGTCTCTATTTAATCTCTAACAAAATTTAAGTGAGCCATGTTAGTCCCTTTTTAAATATTTTTTTCAAACGATTTTTTTATATTTGTAAACCGTGACTCGTTTAAATTTTGTAAGGGATTAAATAGAGATTTTTTTCTCTCAGGGACTAATTTGGACTCTCCCTTTTTTTGTGAGGGACTAAAATAGGTTTTCACAGGAAGTCCAGTCACGGTTCAAAAGTAAGAAAAAAACCGGTTTGAAAAAAATATTAGTAGAGGGACTAACATGACTTTGTTAAATTTTGTAAGAGATTTAATAGAGACATTTTTTTCTCAGGCACTAATCTGACCTCTGCAGTTTTTGTGAGGGACTAAAATGGACCTTCGTTCTAAAATTAAAATTTTAAAGGTTTGAAAAATTAATTAAACAACAAATAAAATAAAAACTTAACTAATATAAATGAAACCTCTTAAATTTCTCATTAATAAATAAGGATACACAAAATTGGAAGGAAAGTGGACAATAAGTTGCATCGCTATTCTTTTTAGGGTTAAATATACAAATCCCCATGTACTATTATTGAATTTCCCCATTTTCTTTAAAATTCTTGAGCCTACAATTTTTTTTATTATCGCATAAATCGACACACTCTAATTACTTGTTGATTACCAAACTTTAAAATACGCTAGGACTCTAAACAAAATTTAACAAAATCGTTACGGTCTTGACACTTTAGGACTCCCGATTATGCAAGACCGATTAGAGTACCTACTATACTGGAAACCTTGAACTTTAGCTCTAAAATTAACCCCGAGTAGTTTATTTAGCAGTCAGCACCGTCTTAAACATAAACTACGTAGAAAATCGATGAATATAAGTGAATGATCCCAAATAATTAACAATGTTCCATACTTTATCATAGAATGCCCCGACTAAGTTAGGTGACCCTCACCCGGTCATTTAATCCAAAGGATGCATATCTGGCAAAATATAACGAAACTTATTGTCAGTTGGTTCATAAGTATCTGGTATTGAACTCGGTAGAGAGGATTATAGTTCGATCCCCCATAACTTGCAATTTAGTTAAAAAGAGGTTACCACTAATACGTGCCAGAACCCCGTGCTTATATGGATCATAGTCACTAACTGGTTACTTTACTATGTGCGTGTGAAGATAAAGGGCTTAATGTGATTGCGCTCGAATGAAAACAGGTGAAATTTAACCAAAAAGAAATAGGTTGAAGCTATAATAGCATGATTCAGAATGGTTTGCATAAGTGAGGTTGTCTAGTGTTTTTACCGTATCCTTTATGTGGAATTGAGTTTTATTCGTTCTAGCGAAAATTACGATACAACAACATGCGGTTTGATATGGTGTCAATTGTGTTTAATCCACAGCTTTACAAATTTTTATATCAATCTATTTGCTTGAGGACAAGCAAAGGTTCAAGTGTATGGGAGTTTGATAACGCGAAATTGTATCACATTTTAGGCTTAATCTACATAAACTATTTATCCGTTTTTATCGAATATGTTGCTTCACGTTGGTATTTTATTGTGTTTTCAGGTATTTATGATTATCCAGGCCAAGATGAAACTACACAATGAATTGAAGAGAAAACGTCCAAATAACAATGCACTTCTGCTATGAAGCAGAAGTGTCTGCTAAAAGAAACTAGACTCAAGCCTGTTACGACCGTAACATGTGTTATTGCGTCCGACACAAAACAAGAAGGTGTGCCCCTAGGCACACAATGTTTCGAACGACACATGCAACATTCTGTTAAATTGCAAAGCCCACGAACAAACACTCAAAAGCCCAAGTCTCCCACGTTGAACAATTCTTGCTCACATTTTGAGTTTCCCTATATTTTGGGGATACTTAGGTCATTCAAGGGGAGCAACATATATATGTTGGCAGTTGCAAAAAGCTGGCTCTCTCTCCCTTCCGTCATTATTCTGCTTTGAATTCTCTGCTATTTTTTGAATTGCTATTTCTTTTTCCAGTACCTTTATTTTCCAGCCTTTTTATTTACCTTCCAAAGCAATAGTTTCTCATATTGAGGGGCTATTGCACCATAGAATTAGGAAATGTTATTTTGGAATTCAAAGTTGTAATTGGAGAAGCACGTACTTGCATTTGAAGAATTGGTACTAGAAGTTTATTCAAACTATTTAATTAACTTCCATGTTTTTTTATTTATATGCTTATATTTTTATTGATTGCCATGCTTGTATTTAATTTCCCATACTGTCTTTGCATGAATGTATTAAAAATTATTTCTAGCTAATTTTACAATACTGGTATGTAATGTCACTGAACAGACAGGTTCGATAATAATTCGGTTTAAAAACTAATTAAACCTAATTCTAGTTTTAATTTCTAAAATTAATATTTAATTGTTTTGCTACAGAAGTAAATCACAAACTAAGATTTAAAATCAACACAACGAGAGTTTGAGGTCTTATACCGGATAGTAGATATCGAAACATCAACTCTAAATACAGCGAAAGCGCTTTAGGGTTGATTATATTTTGTTTGATTTTCAAAAAGTGATTTCAATTGTTAAATGATTTAGCGAGAGCAAACTTTAAAGCTGATTTTATAATCTAAATCAATAAACACGAGAGTGTGAGAAGAGGGTTTTTAATTCAAATAACGTATTCTGAAAAGCGTTTCTAAACTTAATTTATACCAATGATTTATTGAACCTGAACGTCTGACTGTTGCATACCAGTACTATTAGCATTATTATTAAAATCATACTTAGTTTCCGTTTCCCTAAAACCAACTACCTGATAGCTTTAGCTAGCACCAGTAACATAAGATCGTACTATATTGATCCTCAGTCTATGTGGGTTCGATATCTTTTAAAACTAAAACGACTAGATTGTATACTTGCAGTTAGTATCCCAATAGACTCATAAAGTCCCGATCAAAGGGCCTCTCTAATATTCACAAAGCATGCATGCTAAGCTCTTGGAACCATAACTTTTACATTGCTTCACCATGAGGCAAACTAAGTCAACTTGAGCTTAGAACATCCTTTTGCTCTAATTTTTTCTCCCACAAATCACAAATTGTGCCTATAAATAGAGACCTTTACCTCAGAATTCAAACACAAAAAAAATCACAAAGTCACCCTCTCACTTGAAAGCTTCAAATTTTCACTTTGCATAAACTTGGAAATTATGAATTCCAGCCAAGTTCTTGCAACCTAAACACTCAAACACCTTCCATACACTATATAGAAACTATCCAAACACTCACATTACATTTGTAATTTCTCTAAGTTCATTCTCCATTTTCACTTTTAGCCATTTGCAACTTGATTCAAGTAGAGTGATTCAGACCTTCTCAGAGCAATTCAAGTATTCATTTAGCTTCAGGGAGACTCTAGGAAGCTATCCAGATCATCACATAAATTTTGGGAGTTGGTTAAAGACGCATTGGACCTTCTCCAATTAGTAAGTATTTTCTAATTTCAAACTCTATCATTTGTGCATCATTTTTGGAATAACCTGATTCTATCTTGTTCACCATGATGTGAGGATCATTAACCCTTAACTGGTTGTTATTTATTGTTAGTATACATCATTTGATTTGATTTTGAAAATTTAGGGTTCATGTAGTTTTCTGTAAAATTGAAGAGATATAGCTTGAATAAATTCATGAGAGTTATATTGTTGAATTCATGGTAAAAAACTCAGCAACTTTCATGATTACACTTTTCAAAATGATTGAGAAATGAAGATTTTCGAACTTGGAACCATGGTTTTGTCTTGAGGTTGAAGATGGAGTTAAAAAAATCTGATTTTGAATTTTTTTTAAATTATATTTAATGGTTTGTGTTTTAATAAACGAATGTATAGTCACCTTAGTGATAGAGCGCGCGCCTTATTGTCACCTTTGAGCCCTATGTCTGGGGTTCGAATCCCCCCGCCCTGGACCTTTTGTGTATTTTTATTTTTTAATCATTTTAGACATGTTTTGATATTTTATTCATTGGATGCCCCTTAGGATCACCACAAGCGTGTGGCCTAGTGGTCATTAATTTTAGTCACTAGTTTAATTCATTTAATTTACAACTTTGAATATTTATTTAACCTAGCAAAATTAATCATTTTGACATGATTTTTTCTACACTCTTTATTTATGCTATATATTTTGAAAAAAAAATTAAAATCCAATTTTTTTTATTTATTTAATAATCTTTTAATCAAATCAAAATAGTACTTTTTTGTACATCTTTTAAAAGGTCTTTTTGTTAAATATCTTGATCGTTCCTTCACCAAATAACTTAAGTGAACTTTTAGGATTCCATTAGGGTTAAGTTTAACCTCTTTGAGGATAATAACATGACCACTATTAATTTTCACCTAGGGTTTAATTTGTTTCCAAGTAAATAGGCTTAGTATACATACCTAAAACTCTAATCTTTGATCCATGACTTTTACCCTTGATCTTTGATGTAGTACCTTATCAATATTAACTTGTTCATCATTGCCTTGATCATGCTTTGGTAGCCATGCTTGTACTTTGATAAAATCAATCACACCCTTTCAAAAACTTTGAGCTTATTTGATTGAATATTTATAAGAACCAAATTGTTTATACTTAATAATCCATTGATACTTTGTCACTCTTTTGTTGATTGATCATACTCTATTTATTTACGTGTATATATATTTGAATGATCCATATACTTGTACCATATACTCTTGTTATATACTTTTACCTTGATATTATTGTTGATTAACCACACATACATGAGATATTTGTTTATACTCATCCATTTGATCATATGCATCATAATCATACATACATGATATGATTCACATTGAGGTATGTTCTCCTTCATTCATTACCTTTTATACTTGAATATAATTATATACAATGACATCTTTGTTCACACCTAACATGTTTAACTTTGATCATAACACATGTATGGTTACTTTAGATGTTTACCCTTAATGATTGCTTGAGATGTGTGATTCCTCGTTGTTATTGAAAAATCCAAAGGAATGAGATAATATTGACTAAAATTGTAAAGGTACTCACCGTCTTTTTCTTCTCTTTTACTTTGTGCTCTGTATTGTTAAAGTTTAGCACCTCCTCCTATTTTAAAACCTGGTTTTGTATTGTTAAAGCTCAACCATTTTTAAATCAACCATTGCCTTGTATTGTTAAAGCTTGACTCCTTTTAAAAATTTGTTGCGTATTGTTAAAGCTAAGCATTTTAAAAACTTGATGTGTATTGTCAAAATCCGGCATTTTAAAAACATGTTGTATATTGTTAAAGCTCAATACCCAAAAAGATTTTTGTCACTTTAGCTCTTAATTTTTTTCCTTTTAAGGGGAACTACAAATGTTCTGACTTCCTTATTGCATAAAAGGAGTATGTAGGCATAAGATGCGATATCTTGTCGATCATAATAAAACTCTTTTCTCACCATTCCACTCTTTTCACAAAACAAAAAAACCAAAACAAAAAAACAATATATATATTTTCAAGGGTTAAATATACGATGCCCTATAAAACAAAGATTCTGTTTTCAGAAGCCCCTATCCCTTGTTTGGCTGACTTGACGTGGGAGATTTTGCTGACTGGGTAGTTGAATTCTTTGTTTGGCTGACATGGACTTGCTTACTATGTTTAATAAGCAAAAATCATTCAAAATTTTTGTCAAACCTAAGAATCGAACCTGTTCCTTACAAGTTGCCATGATGCATCTCCAACCAACTGAACAGGTACATCTTATTGATTTTGTTTTGTTTCAAACTCAATTTAATATATATTATTTACGTTTTAACTATTTTTATAAAAAATATATAGATTAACGTTAATATTAATAATTAAAAAAACTAAACAATAATTATACATATTAAAAACATTAATATATTATAAAAAAACGTTAATGTATATTTAAAATGTACTTTATATATTATAAAAAATATTAATATATTATAAAACATTAATATATTAATATACTTTATATATTAATGTACTTTCTAATTGAACTTTTAAAGTTTTTGGTTTTTATAAATTGATAATTCTTTTATAAATTAAATTTTTATAACTTTAATATTGTTTTTAATTAACGTTTTTATATATATACTGAATGTTTAAATTTAATTAACATATAAAATAAAAAAATTTAGTATATATGTTACATAAAAAACTAATTATATATACTGAATGTTTACGTTTTTTATTTATTATATATATTAACTAAATAAAATAAATATAGATGATTCAATAATTATAAAACTAATTATATTTTTCAATTATAAAACTGAGCAATAATTAATAAATCCCTAACAAATATTAACGTTTTATTTTTTTATATAATATATTAACATCTCAAATTTATAAAT
The DNA here is from genome assembly GCF_029867415.1 of Vicia villosa. Classification (NCBI taxonomy): domain Eukaryota; kingdom Viridiplantae; phylum Streptophyta; class Magnoliopsida; order Fabales; family Fabaceae; genus Vicia; species Vicia villosa. Next base: position 785,118 of record NW_026705217.1, on the reverse strand, counting down.
TTCTAAAAAAACTGAGCAATACCTATAAAAAATTAAACAATATTAATTTATATTAGTTATACTAACTTTTTATATTAGTTATACTAAAATATACTTTATATATTAATAGTTAGTTTATAATATTTTAAGGTCTCCTAGTATAATGTTAACATTTTTTTTGTTTTATATATATGTTTTATTTTTTTATATTAACGTTAACAACATTTATTTTGTTTTATATATATGTTAAATTTTTTTATGTTAATGTTCAGTATATTTATATATATGTAACATATATACAAATTTTTTTTTATTTTATATGTTAAATAAATGTTAACATTCAGTGTATAAATATATATTAACATTTTTGTTTATTACATTTAAAAAAGTTAATTAAAAAATTATATAAAAACGTTAATTAAAAACTTGAAAGTGTTATAAAAATTTAATAGTTTATAAAAAATTTAATTATTTTATAAATTTAAGAATTTATAAATTTAAAATATGATATAAAACGTTTTATATTAATATACTAACTTTTATGCTAATATAAAATACATTATTATGTTCAGTTTTTATTCAGCTAAAACATTAATAAGAAAAGCAAATAAAACATATTTAGTTCAACGAAATGGTGTAGCTCAGTTGGTTGAGGAGTTTCTCAATTACATACATGTAGTGGGTTCAATCCTTGGCTGTGGCAAAAATTTTGAATGATTTTTGCTTATTAAACATAGTAAGCAAGTCCATGTCAGCCAAACAAGGAATTCAACTGCCCAGTCAGCAAAATCTCCCACGTCCAGTCAGCCAAACAAGGGATAGGGGCTTCTGAAAACAGAATCTTTGTTTTATAGGGGGCGGTTTACAAAAAAAAAAACTTCAGGGGGGCAAAATCAAAACTCGCCCTAGTGGCAGGGGGGCATCGTATATTTAACCCTATTTTCAAAGAGGTTCCTATAAAGTACTACATATGTGAGGGGTACTAATACCTTTCCTTTGCATAACCAACCCCCGAACCTACGATCTTTGTTTATTTTATTAGTTTTGATTTAAAAACTTCTTTGGGTTTTATTTCACTATTTTTCCCATTTCCTTTGAAAATAATAAAGCGTGGTGGCGACTTTTACAAAAAACAAGCTGGGTCAATCCAATAGCCTCGGTCACAATTTTTCACCGCTACATAACCACACTCAACGCTTTTAGGTCGGTTTGGCACAATAAGTAGCACCGTGCTTAGCGCACCCTGAAATTTCCAGCTTGTTTAAATAGATCCGCTCATATTTTTTAGGGATGGTTTTGCGGCTTTTTACTTCTAACTCAATCAGACCCATTTTTGGAGTAGGGAGGCTTGGAAAACAACATTAGAGGCTACATCTTGATGATCTAGAGTTGGATTTGTAACAATCGTCTTGACACCGCAAGAGTTCTCGGTTGATCTCTCTTATTCTCTTTGTATTCTCTATTGTTAGGGTTTGTATGTAAGTTTACTTTGATTATATGTATATTTATTGATCATGGTGTTGTATAACATCTATTTTACAAATATTTATCGATGTTATCTGTAGCGGTGAAATTTATGAAATTAAAGCCATTGATTGACTTAGCTCATATATTTTAATAGAGTCGCCACCAGGCTTTATTGTTTCCAAAGGAAATGGAAAAAAGAGCAAAATAAAACCCACAGAAGTTTTAAAATCAAAACTAATAAACTTATTAGAGATTTAGGTACGGGGGGTTTGTTATGCAAGGGGAAGGTATTAGCACCCCTCACATCTACGGTACTCTGTAGGAACCTTTTTAAAACGTATATTATTGTTGTTATTCTTATAAAAAATATTTTTGTGTTTTCTGTTTTTGTTTAAATAGAGTGGGAGGATGAGAAAAGAAGATTTTAAAAGTGAGCTCGGTAAGACATCGCATTTTAGGCCTACATACTCCTTAAGTGCAATAGGCAAGTCAAAACTTTTGTAGTTCCTCTTAAAAGGAAAATAAAAGAGCCAAAAGGCAAAATCTTTTTGGGTGTTGAGCGTTAACAATACTCAACGAATTTTTAAAATGTTAAGCTTTAACAATACTTAATAATTTTTAAAAGGTGCCAAGCTTTAACAATACAAGGCAATGGTGATTTAAAGAGGTTGGTTGAGCTTTAACAATACAAAACTAAGGGTTGATTTAAAAAAAGGTTGAGCTTTAACAATACAAAACCATTTTCAAAACAAGGGGGTGCAAAACTTTAACAATACTAAGCAGAAAGTAAAAGAGTTGGAAAAGAGAGTGAGTACATTGACAATTTTAGTCAATATTATTCCCATTCTTTTGGAGTTTTAGACAACATCTTAATGAATCAATCATGGTGAATGTCTCAAGTGATGTGAGTGATGTAGCATGTGTATTATGGATACAATCAAGGGTGAATTTCAACAGTATAGCAAGGTATAAACTCAAAGATAAAATTTGAATGAATAAAAGGATGGCATACCTCTATATCGTTTCATGTATGAATGAATAAGATATGATGATGGATAAATGTGTCATGCATGTGGGGTTAGCTCAACAATGTATATATATAAAGATGATAGCATAACCAAAGTATAAATGTACAAGGATATAAACCAACAAGTATGTATACAAGTACATAAGTAAGGAGAGATCATAGAAACAAGTTATATCAACATGCATTGCTTTGGGATCAAGGATCAAGGGATCATGGATTAGGGTTTTAGGGTTTTATGTACACCTACCCCTGTAACACCCCTATTTACCCCATAAAATAATAAGCATATAGTCAGAGAATAAGCATGCATATAATTCAAAAGGGCGTCACATCGATATTTTCAAAAACTAAAAGCTTTTAAAAACCGACAGCATTTATTTACAATATACAATACACCTGGTCATTTCAAATAACACTTAATCATTTAATAATAATTCATCCAAAATATGCATTCACAGCGGAAAATATTAAATACTCATGTATTTCATAAAATGATTCATGTCCCATACCATGATCATATCTTAATAAGCATCTCAACATAAAATAAACCATAAACATAATATTTGGCTTAAAGCCTCTCAACAACAAGTAGCCAAATAAACAGGTTCACAAGTTATAACATAATACATAACCAAATAGAAATATGAGTTCAACACAACTAGTCTACCCAGTGTTACATGACCAGAGCATCGACTCACTACCTAATCTCCAACAAAACACGGAAGAATCTCCGGCTAGATCATGCACGAACTACTAAACTCCAGAACCTGCATGTCGCCAAACGAGGGCAACATTAAAACAGAAGGGTGAGAATACGAATCATTATGAAAAAGTATAATGAGATACAATGGTTAAATCAACAATTATAGGAATGCATTACACTTGCCTAATCATGAAATTAATGCTAATTATAATTCACATATATTAAGCATACACCAAGTATAAGAGTATGATATCTCAATACTATATTCTCAATTATACACATGGCTATAATTATCACATATTCCCGCATTTAACCAATTACGTATTCAAACATCACCCATTCTCAATTATCAACTAATACAAATATCACTACAACACCAAGTGTACATAATCAATTACCAAACTCATACACATAGCATTATGACATCAATGCACATAATCAATTGTTCACTCGTACACTTATTACAACAACATAATGCACATAATCAATTATCACAATCATGCACATATCATGACAACATAATGCACATAGTCAACTATCACATAACTCTAATGTGACTCAATGAAACATGTGACACTATGCATGTGGTACCAATGTGAAATTCTAAGTTTCACCGGCCTCCGATTCATATCTCTAGAATCTAAGCCACACTTCCGATCCGGACAAGACCAAAGTCCACCAATTGTAAACATATAGTTTACGGCTTCCGATTCACTCTAGAATCCAAGCCCGCTTATGTTTCAAAGCAAATCCACCTGTGTTTCAAGGCACACTATGATATGAATGTATGTACAATATCACAAATATATGCAATTAAGATCATCTCTACCATCTTAACTTTCCACATATCACAATAATTCAACTCTATGAATTATCCACCAATTGTACACAACATTCACAACACACACACATCATTCACATATAAGAGGCCAATTAATCAATTACGATTCACACAATCCAATTAACACTAGTAACCATACTATCTCATGTTAATTATCATTTTTGTCAATTATACATGAACACACACTTTCAACATTAAGCAATTAATCATTAATTTAATGCTAACCAACTAACCACAGAGAATCAATACTAGCACAACATCATGGCATATACATATATTATTCTCAACATACATATTCAAGTCAAAACACAATTACGGACGAATCCTCAAAATACCGTAATTTACCAACAAACCGAATAATTGATCCAACTTCAAGTATATTCCAATCAATTAAACTCATTGCAATTAATTTAACTATTAATTAAATTAACCAATTAATAATTACACTACATTAGTTCCAAGTTCTAATTAATTTTCCATTCTAAAGCCAATATTTAATATAAAAGGTATTCAAATTCACACTATTTCGGTCGGTCCGTAAATATCACGTTTTCAACAAATTAACACCACCATGTTAATCTACTAATTAAACTTAGCTACCACGTAAATTTTCATAAAATTCCGGATAACTAATTATACCGCTTAATTCCGCTATTCGGTCAAACGGGATTATTTTTAGTGTATTTTGTTCTACTAAGGCTACTGTTGACAATATATATCCTCCTATTTTCAATTCTATTTCCTCTCATAATATTTACTTCCATTATAATATTCCATTCTTACATGTAATCCTTGAATCAAGTGGAAACATGGCATAGAATAAAATAAGGTGCTTCTTTGTTTTCAAATAAATAAAAAGATGCGCTACAGTAATAGTAAAACCACTCTTTCATGTTCAATTTTCATTATCATGTAAATTTACAATAAGTAGAATAAGGAATATGCATAAAAAACGCTACAGGGATGCACTAGAATTTTTACACTAACAGCACAACAGAGTAAACAAACAGAACACATATATCAACCCATTTTCGCTACAGTGTGTTGAAACAATACATTAGCACTCTTATTTTTCATTGTATGCCGATTAGTATTTCTTATATATATATACCGATTAGTATTTCTCAATCATCCCCTAATTTCACCAATGTATCAATTTCTAAGATCTAAACATTTTTCTAACATCAATTTTTTTTTATGAATTTCAACCAACAACAAACCTAATCATGTTAATCTACCCATTGACCCAATCATACTAACCCATAATAATAAGGATTCTCCCCCTTACCTCTTCAATTTCTTTAAACCCTAGCTTTTGCTCTTCTCCTCTCTTAGCCTCCTTTCTCCCCTTTCTCTTCTCTTGAAAATGACCAAATGAAATGATATCTCTACTCTCACTAAACCCTTACTATCTTATGGTTTATAAAATGGGCTTAAAAGATAACACCCCCTATTTACTTCTAACTCTAATAAATAGGCCCAATTGATAAAATAGAGTAGTTCAAATAAATAATTATGCTCCAACAAATAATATTACTACCCTTAATATTATTTTCCGATTAATCCAATTAAATCCGACTTTATCTCAATTAAATAAAAATCCAATAATAATATTATTTCTAATATTATTTCTCTACATATTCCACTTTATTAATTCTTCGATTAATCGAATAAATTCTAACTTCACTTAATAATCCGAACACATTTCTCAATAACACCGACGATCCAATTAATTATCAAACTTCGTCCAAATTAAGTAAATAAATCCTTATTTAATTTAATTAGTCAAATAATAAAATTCGGGCTGTTACAACTCTCCCCCACTTAAAATATTTTCGTCCTCGAAAATTCAGTCGACACAACCATCTCATCACCAAAACCACGTCCACTCTCTCTCTCTCTCTCTCTCTCTCTCTCTCTCTCTCTCTCTCTCTCTCTCTCTCTCTCTCTCTCTCTCTCTCTCTCTCTCTCTCTCTCTCTCTCTCTCTCTCTCTCTCTCTCTCTCTCTCTCGATTCATACTGATACAAAACGTTCTACACTTACGACCATACAAAGCTTCAAAAGATGTCATCCCAATATCCGAAGAAAATACCTTGTAAACACACAATCCTTTCGATGCACAACTTAGCAAGTCTCTTCATCGAATAATCCAACTTCCTCGGAATAAAACGAGCACATTTCGTCAACTATCCACACTGACCCAACTCACTTCACAATTACTCGATGCCTCGTCAATCTCGAAACAAAATCCATAGAGATACTATCTCACTTCCACTCGAAAATAGATAACTATTGCACCAAACGAAACGGTTCCTGACAAATCCAACTCAATACACAATTCCGGTATATCCCTCTTCATACTTTACCACTACACATTTCCTCAAATATCGATACATCATTAACACCATGATTAATACTCAAATCATTTACGATGTTCCTCATCCAAAATTATCTTTGTCCGAATTCGAACCATCAGGAATACAAACTCGATCACAACATCTCATGACACCATTCTCGATAATCCAAAAGTTATCACTTTTTCCTTGATTAATCGATATCGTCTTGTCAACCAATTGCAAAATCCAATTTCTAACCTTCTCTAATCTTGTCAAAATATCACAAGTAGGCTTCAACATACCAACTTAACATACGAAGACGTCGCTTCACAACCAAACTCAACTCCCTAAATCGTTCCAACGATTTCCAATTCTTGAATCCTCAACATAACTTATAAAATTATTTCCTACCCAATGCATCGGTCACAACCTTCGCTTTTCCAGGATGGTAATTCAAACCAAAGATTAAAATTCTTCGAAATTCTACTCGTCTTGTTTACCTCATATTCAACTCTTGTGATCACTCAACTCATAAAACCTTGATCCAAACAAACAATGCCTCTTACATTCCAAAACAAACACAACGACAAACAACTCCAATACATACATCGAATAATTCCTCTTATATACTTTAAGTTACCTTGAAGCATAAGCTACCACTTATCGATATCGGCATCAATTCATTTCAACTCGAAATCCCATATCCAAGAAAATTCACTTCTTCCAACTAAAACTCTCATTCAAAAAGCTTCACATAAAACTTATTCTCTTCCAACACTGATAACGCAATCCTTAAATGCTGACATGATCAGCGTCGCTCTTAGAATCGAAACATCGTCAAACATTACCTCATAGAACCTTATTTTATTCTTACTCGACAAAACAGGCGTAACTCCACGACTATACACTCAGACAATGAACCTCTTCTCAAACAATTCCTCAAATCTACTCTTCAACTTCTCCTTAGTCGCTTTACACGCTACCAAATTAGTAAGACAAGTCTATCTTGTTCAATACGATATCGTCTCCTATCAACAATAGATTAAGGGTGATCAAGTCCTCAATTTGTCAATAGACAGTCGATAATCATAATGAAACATAAACCATCGTTACTAAACTATAATAGTTTTCTTTCAGAACTTGCACTCGAAATCACTTACAACACCGAGATCCACAATCTCTCTTACAGTTACAATTACTTAGTTCAACTCCAAACAGTTCAAACCAAAATTCTCATCACTTAATCCAACGGAAAACAAACTAAATCAATTCCAAATCTCTACCAAAGATGCTCGACGGATAACTCAAACACGCAGAAGAAGTAGAAACAAAGCAACAGCAGTTGTATCAATAACTATACTTCTATGCATAAAAGATAAAACAAGATCCAATCTTATAGCACAATCCAAAGAATGAAATAATGCGTTGCACCATTATCAATAATAAAGCACGTACCTCAGATTAACTTATCCTTAGAAGTAGTCTCAGCACCAGACAACTCAAACGCCTTTCCTTCTGCTTGCTCCTTCTTTGGCTTATCACATTTGGTATGAACGTGACCTCGCTCACCACAATTGTAACAAGTCGCACTCGAACCAATTCTACACTTAGCCGCTATGTGACCTAGCTTACCACACTTGAAAAAAGTAGTAACCTCTTTCTTACACTCAGAAACACTATGACCTTCAACACCACATCTGAAACACTTAAGTGGAGTAGGAGTCCCTCCCCCACTTAGCTTCTTGACAAAACCAGATTGTTCCTTCTTGTTATCATACGGTTTCCCACGGAACTGTCCTCCTTCTCGTTTCGACTGTAGAAACCTCACTTATTTCTTTCCACGCACATCTTCTAGAAAATAGTTTCCCAAAAATGCATCACGGAAAATAGTCCAAGTAACTTCAATACCTCCTCTTTCAAATCTCCGCACAATATTACTCCACCAAACGTTAGCTTCTTTTGTCGGCATGTGAGTACCAAACTGTACCTTCTGTACATCAGTACAACTCACGACTTGAAGGATCTTCTCAATTTCTCTCATCCATGCACGCGCTTTGTCCGGTCCATACCCTTCTTCAAAGATCGGCGGGTTACACCTTTGAAAGTCTCCAAAAGCATGGAACTCATCCTTTCCTCCATAACCGACATTCTCTTGTGGCGCTTGTCCAATCGCACCTGTCCACCTCATCATTTCCTCAATATTAATGTCAACATTCCTTCCCGTAGCCATCGTCCTAAACAACCAAACAACTAGACAAAATAGTATCGATCGTGTCAGATACACGAATCAAATACAACAGGATAAAAGACATTAATAACCTTGACCAACTGGTCGACCATGCTCTGATACCACTAATGTAACACCCCTATTTACCCCATAAAATAATAAGCATATAGTCAGAGAATAAGCATGCATATAATTCAAAAGGGCGTCACATCGATATTTTCAAAAACTAAAAGCTTTTAAAAACCGACAGCATTTATTTACAATATACAATACACCTGGTCATTTCAAATAACACTTAATCATTTAATAATAATTCATCCAAAATATGCATTCACAGCGGAAAATATTAAATACTCATGTATTTCATAAAATGATTCATGTCCCATACCATGATCATATCTTAATAAGCATCTCAACATAAAATAAACCATAAACATAATATTTGGCTTAAAGCCTCTCAACAACAAGTAGCCAAATAAACAGGTTCACAAGTTATAACATAATACATAACCAAATAGAAATATGAGTTCAACACAACTAGTCTACCCAGTGTTACATGACCAGAGCATCGACTCACTACCTAATCTCCAACAAAACACGGAAGAATCTCCGGCTAGATCATGCACGAACTACTAAACTCCAGAACCTGCATGTCGCCAAACGAGGGCAACATTAAAACAGAAGGGTGAGAATACGAATCATTATGAAAAAGTATAATGAGATACAATGGTTAAATCAACAATTATAGGAATGCATTACACTTGCCTAATCATGAAATTAATGCTAATTATAATTCACATATATTAAGCATACACCAAGTATAAGAGTATGATATCTCAATACTATATTCTCAATTATACACATGGCTATAATTATCACATATTCCCGCATTTAACCAATTACGTATTCAAACATCACCCATTCTCAATTATCAACTAATACAAATATCACTACAACACCAAGTGTACATAATCAATTACCAAACTCATACACATAGCATTATGACATCAATGCACATAATCAATTGTTCACTCGTACACTTATTACAACAACATAATGCACATAATCAATTATCACAATCATGCACATATCATGACAACATAATGCACATAGTCAACTATCACATAACTCTAATGTGACTCAATGAAACATGTGACACTATGCATGTGGTACCAATGTGAAATTCTAAGTTTCACCGGCCTCCGATTCATATCTCTAGAATCTAAGCCACACTTCCGATCCGGACAAGACCAAAGTCCACCAATTGTAAACATATAGTTTACGGCTTCCGATTCACTCTAGAATCCAAGCCCGCTTATGTTTCAAAGCAAATCCACCTGTGTTTCAAGGCACACTATGATATGAATGTATGTACAATATCACAAATATATGCAATTAAGATCATCTCTACCATCTTAACTTTCCACATATCACAATAATTCAACTCTATGAATTATCCACCAATTGTACACAACATTCACAACACACACACATCATTCACATATAAGAGGCCAATTAATCAATTACGATTCACACAATCCAATTAACACTAGTAACCATACTATCTCATGTTAATTATCATTTTTGTCAATTATACATGAACACACACTTTCAACATTAAGCAATTAATCATTAATTTAATGCTAACCAACTAACCACAGAGAATCAATACTAGCACAACATCATGGCATATACATATATTATTCTCAACATACATATTCAAGTCAAAACACAATTACGGACGAATCCTCAAAATACCGTAATTTACCAACAAACCGAATAATTGATCCAACTTCAAGTATATTCCAATCAATTAAACTCATTGCAATTAATTTAACTATTAATTAAATTAACCAATTAATAATTACACTACATTAGTTCCAAGTTCTAATTAATTTTCCATTCTAAAGCCAATATTTAATATAAAAGGTATTCAAATTCACACTATTTCGGTCGGTCCGTAAATATCACGTTTTCAACAAATTAACACCACCATGTTAATCTACTAATTAAACTTAGCTACCACGTAAATTTTCATAAAATTCCGGATAACTAATTATACCGCTTAATTCCGCTATTCGGTCAAACGGGATTATTTTTAGTGTATTTTGTTCTACTAAGGCTACTGTTGACAATATATATCCTCCTATTTTCAATTCTATTTCCTCTCATAATATTTACTTCCATTATAATATTCCATTCTTACATGTAATCCTTGAATCAAGTGGAAACATGGCATAGAATAAAATAAGGTGCTTCTTTGTTTTCAAATAAATAAAAAGATGCGCTACAGTAATAGTAAAACCACTCTTTCATGTTCAATTTTCATTATCATGTAAATTTACAATAAGTAGAATAAGGAATATGCATAAAAAACGCTACAGGGATGCACTAGAATTTTTACACTAACAGCACAACAGAGTAAACAAACAGAACACATATATCAACCCATTTTCGCTACAGTGTGTTGAAACAATACATTAGCACTCTTATTTTTCATTGTATGCCGATTAGTATTTCTTATATATATATACCGATTAGTATTTCTCAATCATCCCCTAATTTCACCAATGTATCAATTTCTAAGATCTAAACATTTTTCTAACATCAATTTTTTTTTATGAATTTCAACCAACAACAAACCTAATCATGTTAATCTACCCATTGACCCAATCATACTAACCCATAATAATAAGGATTCTCCCCCTTACCTCTTCAATTTCTTTAAACCCTAGCTTTTGCTCTTCTCCTCTCTTAGCCTCCTTTCTCCCCTTTCTCTTCTCTTGAAAATGACCAAATGAAATGATATCTCTACTCTCACTAAACCCTTACTATCTTATGGTTTATAAAATGGGCTTAAAAGATAACACCCCCTATTTACTTCTAACTCTAATAAATAGGCCCAATTGATAAAATAGAGTAGTTCAAATAAATAATTATGCTCCAACAAATAATATTACTACCCTTAATATTATTTTCCGATTAATCCAATTAAATCCGACTTTATCTCAATTAAATAAAAATCCAATAATAATATTATTTCTAATATTATTTCTCTACATATTCCACTTTATTAATTCTTCGATTAATCGAATAAATTCTAACTTCACTTAATAATCCGAACACATTTCTCAATAACACCGACGATCCAATTAATTATCAAACTTCGTCCAAATTAAGTAAATAAATCCTTATTTAATTTAATTAGTCAAATAATAAAATTCGGGCTGTTACAACCCCTAATTGACTTTTAAAAATTAATTTTTAAAAAAAACCTAAGTGGATTAACTAAGGGAACATGTTAATATTCTCAAGGGGAACTTACCCTAACCCTGATTGGTTCACACAAAAGTATATACAAGTTGCTTAGTGAAGATATTAAAGAAGTTGATTTAAAATCACTTAAAAAAATTCTAAAGAGACTTGTTTTTTTATTTAATTTAAAAATTATTAAATAACAAATATTTTTGGATTTTTAAATTATATTCACAAAATATGTCACATAAACAAAGAGTGTGCAAAAATTCAAGTGAAAATGATTAATTTTACTATGTTAAATAAATTATCAAAGTTGTAAAGAAATTAAATGAAACAAGTGATAAAAATAAGGTTTTGGCCCTAGGAGGAATTGAATCCAGGTCACTATGGTGAAAGACTCAAAACAAGACCACTGAGCCAACGCGCTACAAGTGATATCAAAATGCGCTCATTTATATATATACATATATATATATATATATATATATATATATATATATATATATATATATATATATATATATATATATATATATATATATATATATATATATATATATATATATATATATATATATATATATATAGGGGATGTATCAAGTAGGAGGAATTTTTAAATAAGAGATAAGAGCATTCAATCCTAACTATTGGATTAATCAAGAGAGAGAAATTAAATTATTAATTAAAATATTAATATAATTATTATTTCTCTCTCTTGATTAATCTAATGGTTAGCATTGAATGCTCTTATCTCTTATTTAAAAACCCTCCTACTTGATACATTCCCTATATATATATATATATATATATATATATATATATATATATATATATATATATATATATATATATATATATATATATATATATATATATATATATATATATATATATATATATATATATATATATATACACGTGTTCTAAAACCAGGCTGAACTTCATCTTCAACCCTGGTTCAAAGAATTTCCATAAATTATGTTTGTGATTTAGGCAACCCTTCTCTATGATGTAAAGACCAAACATGCTCAAAATTTCAACACGAACTCAACCATGTATCATTCATAAATTTATTTAAACTGTAGCTCACGAAATTCTCAGAAAACTACATGAACCCTAATTTTCAAAATGAAATTAAATGGTATATACAATGAATAAATGGGAATGGATTGAGGTCTTTTATTCCTCACATGAGGCTGAACAAACTGGTATCGAGATATATCAAAATAGGTACAAGAATCAAAAAGTCAAAGTTTGAAACTTACCTCTTGAAGCTGGAAATCAATACTTGTAATTGGGGACTTCCAGAAGTCTTTGGATGATCTGGATAGCTTCCTTAATCCTCAAGGAAGCTAACTGAATGCTCACAGGCTTTTGGAATTGTCTGGATCCTTCTACCAGAGTCCAACTGCAAATGTCTCAAGTGCAAATGGTGGATGATGATAGAGGTGTTACAGTTGTGAAAGAAATGTTTAGATAGCTTCTATGAAGTGTATAGAAGATGGTTTAATGCTTGAATGGGATCAAGTTGGCCTGTGTAGCTCAACTTGAATCAATGTGAAAAGCTTCAAAGTGAAAATAGAGGATGGTGATTTTGTGGTTACAGGCTCAATGTAAGGGCATGAACAGTTTGTATGAGGTGTAGGGAGAGTGTTTGGGCACTTGTTTGAACTTAAAAAGTTTGGAACTCAAATTTCACAAGTTTGTACAAGTGAGAATTTTGAAGATTTTGGATGAGGGAGTGACTTTGAAAATTCAGGTGTATTTGATTTCAGAGGCAAGGGCCTCTATTTATAGGCATAAAATATGGTTTGTGGAGGGAAAAATCAGACCATTTGGTTGATTCAAACAAAAGTTATGTGACTTTGCTTCATGGGGAAGAAATGAGAAAGTTATGGTCTCCATGGTGAAGTACAAACTTTAAGCATACCTTAGGGTGTTTCTTCTGCAGCTTAGATGGTTGCTTGTTGGCTTTGGATTGCTTTTGATACAGACCAAACAAGTTAGAGGCTCAATGCAAGAGTTGTTGGTGATTAAAGTAGATTTTCAAGAATGGAAGTTGTGGCTTTATGCTTTACAAGGAAGAGGGTCTGCAAACAAGGATTATGCAGACTTGGTTCAAGGTTTGTGACTCGGTTCTTCAAGGAAATGGCTTGAAATTCAAGAATGGGAGCCCAACTTCAAGCCTTCGAAACTCCTAGATCGCAAATGATATGGAGGTGTTCTAGTAATTTTTGGAAAGCCCCAAACATTCTCTATAAATTTCATGTTTGGTGTTTCCTCAAAGTCAACTTGCATCTTGGTGTAAAATGCCCATAAAGTTAGAAGAGAACTTGGTTAAAAAAACACTTTGAGAATTTTTCTAAGTGTTTTTGAAAAAGTAACTAACTTCCAAGCTCCATAACTTAAAAGTCATTCATCTTTTGAGAATTTGTACACTCTTACAAAGTTGTAGATCTTGACTTTTACTTCAATATGAGCTTTGAAACAAAAAATTTGGCCAAGCAATGAGAAAATTATGGCCCTTCAAAGTTGAGTAAAAATCATGCATTTCTTCATGAAAAAGTCAATACCCTAATTGGTGACTTTTTTATTATTGATTGATTTTCTTGATTTTTATTGATCAAATGACTCCAATAAACATATATTCATGATTTTGATCTTCAAAATTCCATGGTTGACCAAATTCCTTTAAAGTCAAAGGTGATATTGAATAGTTGATTTTTTCCAAATGAATTGTATTCTTTTAATTATCAACTGAATATGGATCTCCTAACCAAATGAGTGATGTGAGTTTATTATAATGAGGTATAGGATATCCTTGAATCATGATTTGAGCTATGGAGTCATGTCTTGATTACAAGTAAACTTTCCTAGATGAATTAGGTCAAAACCCTAATTATGGACCAGATGAAATTGAAAGTTGTTGACTTTGAATTGAGCCACACTTGGACTTGGATTTTGATGAGGGGAATCACTTGAGCACATGAGAATGTTTGAGCCTCTTGGTGATCCATAAAAGCCTAATTTACCTGAGTCTCCTAATCAACCACCTACCTTGAGAAACAAGCAACAAGCAAACACAAATCTTTTTGTATATCTTTGGTTAGAAAATGATGCATGAATAATGATAATATTGATAATGATGATGATGATCACACTCTTCTCAAAATGATGTGGGATCTCAAGGTCAAAAGTTGGGGTACAACATTATCCTTGTTAGCTTGCTTTATGTTTGGATTTTAGTTGCTATAGACACATACTCTTCAGATCGAAATTTAAGATGAACATCTATTAGGTTCTAAGCTCTATAAATAGACTTAGATCTAATATTCATTGTGTGTATCATTTCTTAATACTTCTGCGTTGTTTAGTCTCATGAGACATCATCAATTAGACAATATGGTTGTTCTCTCAACTTTGTGTTAGACATGACCACTATTGTGTGTGATACATGATGATATTGACAAGTGTTTTAAATTGTGTACAATTGATTGATAGATGTAAGTATTTAATGGGTGGATGAAATCCAATCCCGACAAACGGTATCATCTCTAAAGAATGCATTATTTACTCGTTCATATGTTTTACTTTACGCACTTTATGCTTTTAAACCATTCAAAACCAAGCTCAAAAACATGGAGACTATTGAACGTCATTCTTTCCCTCACACTAATCCCTGTGGAGATGATCAAACAAAAATACTTACTTTTGCTTGCCACTTTATTGTAGCAAACACAAACCCCTTTAACTCTTCACTTTTTTCTATTTATTTTACCTTAATCTCGTTAACACCATCTCTTACTCCCAGCACCCTCGATAATTCTATTTTCCTTTAAACATATAATTATATATTATTTAAATAAATAATAATCTCAATAAATAATATTATATATTAATCTATAATATAACAAAATTTGTTGTTCTGGAATTCACCATAATACCATTTAATTATCTTAGTCTAAATTAATATTTTTGGGGCAAATAATGTCTTTTTCTGGTTTATTCCAAATCCAATCAATAACTTTTTGAATTTCAAATTTTTCCATACCCCAAAATATGGAAGTTTGTGACATTTCTCTCTTCCCAACATCATCTCTCTCTTCCTCTTTCTCTTCTTCTTCTTCTTTCTTCTTTCTTCTTTCTTCTCTCTTCCATCTTTTCCTCTTCTTTTTTTAATCTCTTCTGCTACCTTTGAAATATTTCCATATTTTTCGATTCCCCATGCTTCAATGTAGTTGACATTTTTATCATCCTTTCTCATATTGTCTTCTTTCACTTTCCAAATTTTTGGTCTCTCTCACTTCATATTCCAAAGCTCCTTCATACATTTCTTCCAAACATTTCTTCCTCATGGCAAGTAAAATACATTTTTTTTCTTTTCGGCTCACACCTCATTCACCAGAGCTTCTCTTTTTCGTTTTCATCAATGTACTTCTTCATTTTTTTGGTTGTTTCATTGTAGTTTCTGCAACATGGCAAAACTTTTTGAGGCCATTAAAGACATTAACGATCGTAAAGAACCGTGAAGGGTTCTTGTGAAGTTCACCATAAATGGACTATCGTGTTAACTCAAATGAACATTTTGAGATGATTTTCATTTATAAAGAGGTAACCTTTTATGTTGATCCAACCTATTATATATTGTTTTAATGTTTTTGTGATGATGGAAGTTTTGAAATATATCCATGTTTTTGAATCGATCCAATGTATTATGTTTTCTTCATCTAAAGCAAGGTATGGTTTTTGTTTCGATTTTATTTTTGACATTTTCTTACATGTTCATGATTTTTACTTGTTTTTTTTAATACGTTACACTTGATCATTAGATGTCATTGGTTTGGCTGATGAGATCGGATACACAAAAAGCATTTCTAGAAGTAAGAAGAAACATGTCAACTTGGTTTTGAGGGATTTCGGGTACATGTTTAATAAATAACTTTTTCCATTCCATACTATTTTGTATGCCCTCAAATATTTATACCTAGGGACAATACTTTGAATTGTATACTGTGGAAGGGATTTGCTGTGAAATTTATTAATTTCAACCAACAAAGAAAGGATTCTTCACCAACAGTTATCTTGATGCGTTATGCAAAAGTGAAACCAGATGGTAGTTCTCCACTTATGCCAGATTTGTTCCTTGCATTTATTTAGTTGTCTTCATGTAATTGTCTTGCACATCAATTAAGAGTTGAATGTGATAGAAGAATTTTGATTCAGGTACTAATACTTACTATTATCGTTAATTTTAACCCATTCTTTTAACTTCATTTTAATTCCAATTTTCTTTAATTCTTTAGGATACCACGTGAAGTAATGGTTGAAAACTCAAGTCAAGTTTATAGTCAACATTCAAGCATATGCTAAAAAACTCTGGAAGTTCACAACTAAATGAGTACGACAAGTTTGCTTCCAAGACTATTGCACTTCCCCTGTCTCAAATCATAAAACTTACTAATGTAATAATTCTGTAACTTATTTATTATTTTTTTCATGAATCTCTATATTAATTTTTAATATTTTACTTGAATAAGTGTTAACTTCCAAAAAACTTTATGTGTTACAATAACAACTGATCATCTAAAAGAATCCCAATATGGTTAGTATTATCAGGTCTGCCATCAATGCCCAAGGGTTGCTAAGGAACATTTTGCTCCTTTTATAAGCTCTGAAGGGTATAATAATGAAGTTGAAATTTATAGGTCATACTCGTATTCATGTACCTAATTTATTAATCCTTCCAATTTTTGGTTTGTTTGTCGAAACTCGATGACTACATTTTTATCGTAGGTATAAAATTGCAATTGATGTTATCCACTTTGATTCGCATGCAATATTTGTTTTTTGGATCGCGAAAGTACCCAACTGTTGGGATTGTCTGCAGCTCAACTTCGCATGACAATGATTGAGGCGACTCTCTGTTAATGTGATTTATACTTAACTTTACCAGAGAGATAATTAACTAATTTAACGTGTTTTTTGTAAATAGGTTTGAGTTAATGACCCCCCTTGAATCTCTATTGAAGCTAGATAATTTGTTGAAAAAGACAATGGTATTCAGAGTTAAATGAAAACCATATTGGCAAAATGCTTCTGTGGTGGCAATGTTCCGTGATGGATAGTACTAAAATAATTTCAACCTAAATTGGATATAAAGAAGACTCTAACCCCATTCCTTATTGTCACATCTCAATTATTTCAAGTATGTTTAACATACTTGCACTTCCTTATTATACATTGACCTTTCACATTCTTCTTTATTATTATAGATTATAATTGATTGTCACCCGTTTTATTATCTGATATAATCATATATATAATATTTTATTCTTATATTAAAGAAAGTGTAGATGAAGCCAACACTCTATTATCGTGACACTAACAGCCTCTGCAAAAAGGATTGCTCCATATGGTTCGAGTCAACGACACTCCAAGACATATGCAACAGAGAACTTTCATCCACCAAAATGAAGAAACAAGTCAAAATAGAAAAAAATAGATACAATTTCTAACCACTCATAATGGAGTCTATTTTAATTTGTTGTTAACTTTGTAATAAATCATAAGTGCTTCTTTGTGTAGTAATGTAGTGTGTCAGTACTAAGTATTTGCTTTATAGTGCATCAGAGCTACTTACAATGTTTTCTTTCAGTTTAAGCTTTAATATGTTTACTACTACCTCAAATTATTGTTATGTTTCATTTAATCTACATATTCTACCAACTTGTACTATATTTATTTTTGGATGTACACAACATAATGTTGAAACTACACGTGTCTTATATTTCAACAAGTGGCCCCTCTATTACGTGACATCAATGCTTATTCTTCATTTATTATATCCAACTATAAGTTCAAACTATCTAAAGAACTACTATTTATATGACTTCACATGCCATCTTATCATAAGACACAACCACAACATCTTATCTATTCACCCACATAATTCATAACATTTGAGTTATGTCATTCACCTTCATACAGTGAGAGTTATGGATATCGAACTAAGTCAAATATTTGCAGGGGAAAGAAGATTTGTGCTTTTAACATTGTTCCCGTTAAGAATGTAGTAAGTTATTTCCGAAGCAACTTTAAATTTATTTTTATTTAATTTAACTTAGTTTAACATCATTGAATTGAGTTATTTCACCACTTAGTGGGTAATTTCAATAGCCTAATATAGAGTTTTATCCCTATTTAGTATATCAACATGAAATGAACTTAATATTCAGTAGGAGATCTATGACGGTTTACATGAATGGATTGTTGAGTGGAATGGAAGTTATACAGATCCACTAATTACAATGGGATGTGATGAGATCTTCCAATGGTGGGATTTATCGTCAAATTTTCACCTGCTAACTTTATGTTATAATATTTCTTATATTTAATCTTAACATACCTATACGAAATTTGATGTTTGAAATGTAACGAAGTAAGATGATAAAATTTTGTTTTACTATAAAATAATATATTTAATGTCAGTTTCTATTAAAACCATTTTGCAGAATAGCCCTAAAATCATATGCCCAACCAACAACTACTTTAGGGAATACCGATGTTAACTTTGAAGTTTAAATATAAAGTCTATCACAACTTTAGTAATGGTATCAGTGACGACTATTTAAAAATACTATTGTTTTAAATTAAAAAATATCCGGTCTTACACTGTTACACGCCACCATATTTGCTTGAAGTGACCTTTGCTTTATGCTGAAAATGCATCTTACAGCTATAGGTTGTTGTTTTCTAAAGACAACACTCTCTCAAATTCAAAATTTTCCCACCAAATGATATACAACAAAACATTTCAAATTTTTCAAACAAGTATCAGTTTCCCACCATTTTCAGTAAACTTTTTTTTAAAAATTTAATAATGCCATTCTATTATATAAGAAAATCTATCATATAAGAAAATGATAATAAGTATAGTGATTGTACAAATGTTAACTATGAATATTAACGAGAATATGAAGTTACTGATCATAATATTGAATATTAACGCGAATATGAAGTTACTGATTAAAATATTGAATATTAACGGGAACATGAATTTACTGATCACAATATTGAATATTAACGGAAACCTGAAGTTACTGATTAAAATATTGAATATTAACAGGAACATGAAGTTACTGATCAAAATAGTGAATATTAACGGGAACATGAAGTTACTAATCACAATGTTGAATATTAACGGGAACCTGAAGTTACTAATTAAAATATTGAATATTAATGAAAACATGAAGTTACTGATCAATATTGAATATTAACGGAAACCTGGAGTTACAAAAGGCTATTTAGACACAATTTAATTTTGGTGCTTTCAATTTTGTTTCTGATTTTTTTAGACACAATTTAATGTTAATTATTCTTTTTTTTCCACAAAAAATCAATTACTTTTAATATACTTTTTTTCTATTAAAAAATATATATTTGAAACAAATGCGTGTCATGTACCAGAACCTGTGCGAACGCACGAGTTTGTTACTAGTTTAACAAGTCATTCTCTCTTTGATGTTGAGATCTGGTGGGCTTGGAGAAACAAAAACTCCATTTGCATCTCCCATGAGACCACCCCATTGTATTGTCTTTCCCTAATTGATTACTCTATGGCACACTCATTATACACTTGCTTTAGCAAACCCATTCACGAGTAGACTAAATACCGTCTCATAAAATGGAGCTCCCCAACTTCTCTTGCACTATTAATAATATTGATGTCAGTTGCAATGGAACTCTAACCCACATTGGCTTTGGTGGAACCATTCAAAATGCTTCAGAGGCTTAGTAGTGTGTTTCTAGATTCATTCCTAACTATAATGACATCCTTCGGGAAGAACTTTAAGTTATCCTCTAGGACCCCTCCCTCTCCCAAGATATGAGTATTTATAACTCAATTTGGCATACATACTCATCTCTCAGTCCCGCTCTCATCCAAGTTCTCACGGACAAGTACCATAAATTTGATGTGTTAATTCAAGATAACAAGGACATGCTTCTTGCTAACAGACTATTCAGAGTTATCTATACTCTCTGAGAAGGAAATCAAGGTGCTGATTTCATGGCTGAATTGGAGCTACTTGTAACTTTGATCTTACAGTGCGTGCCTCCCTCTCCCAAGTTAAGAAATATCCTTGTCACTAATGCTAAAAGAATTTTTTTCTTTGAGATTCTAGTCTTTTCTTTCCTTTAGCATTGTAACAAAAAAATATACTCCATTAATCACATAATACAAGTCCCTCTAATTAATGACACAAATTATAATTAAGAAATATTAGTAATTTTAATGATTTTATTGAAGTGTTGGTTTATCTTTGAAGAAACAGGTGTGCTATGTATACACCAAATTTAGTTACATAGTATATACACCGTAGCATTTTCCAAAACCTTTTATTCTGACACAGAAACCAATACAGGAAAATAAGTATTAAAAAAATAAGAAAGACAAGTCTAACCGTATGTATATATGGTGTAGTTGTAACTTTTTATGTAAGCTTAGCATTTCTCTTGAAGAAATCTAATATAAGTTTAGGAGAGTTGGTAACACAAATCTTAAAAAAAATAAAGGAATTTTGATTTGATTTTTGAATTTGTCTATTTGAGAGGTAGTTAATAAAAAACAAGAAGTTATTGTCGACTCGAGCATTAATTCACAAAAAAAGGAATTTATGTTTGATTTTTGAATTTGTCCAAATAATAGGTAGTTTTACCCTAATAAAAAAGAATATGTTATATTTTTAACTCGGGTATTAGTTTAGAAGGCTCATATTCGTGAAAATATCTTGAAACACGTACTAATGGTCAAAGATCGTAATTACGTCATGTTAAAAAGTAAATTATTTTTTATTAACTACTTGTTCTATTCAAGAACTAGCTGATGATCGAAGAGGATAAGTTCGTGGTTCTTTGTAGTGGTTCAAAGCTTTTAATGTAGTGGAGGGAAGGTTGACCTGCAATGTTAACACTTTAATGCTCAAGTCAGTAAGAAAATAAGAAATTAAATTTGAATGAAAAAAGATTTGAATACTTGAGAAATGACACAACTTTCTTTTTAAATAGGAGAATTATTTAGCAACCAGACGCGTGTGAGGGGGTGTGAGATGCGATTAATCGCTAGATCGGTCTGGACGACTGTGATAGAATTACAGGAGATTTCTTCTGCTTGGTGGAGAAAAGAAACCTACCTATTCTACACCAAACACCACCTCTTACTACTGTTTGGCTTTCATACTTTTGAGCCTTGTTGAAGGTTTAAAACACTACTTATAAAAATTGTAAATGATACAAGAATACAGTATTAAAAAAATTGAAAAATAAAGTATAATAAATAGTTAAAAGTGCAATAAAAAATATTTATCAATACTATATGTAGTGTTATATCTACAAAACACCTTGTCTAGGGCAACACCCCAGGACCGTCCTAGAGGAAGGGACGATGCAAGGTCGCCCGAATGGAGATATCACCTCACCCTTAAGCTTTTCTCGCCCATGGAAAAAACGTGGGGTAAGACATGTCTTGGATAAAGAGAAAGTTAGAGTCGCTACTGACTCACGTCTCTCTTTAAAATAGGGATTCAACCATCTATCATTTGACTTGGTAGGCGGTGACCTTTCCCAGAAAAATCATAGGGACTAGAAACTCCTATAAATACATAATCCCTCAAGGGGATAAGGAAAAACTCCAAGTCATACATAAGCTCCACTACTCAAAGGGCATCACACTATTAACCACCCTAACATATTTAACCTGTTTAACTGTCTGCTTACAATCCACCAGCACGATCACCTACATAGTCTCTCACCTCACGTGAGCAGGTCTTTCAAACAATCTCAAAAATCACCGTCCATGGCTACTTGTCGATGTGAACTAGGCATCACCATCAAAACGTATAATATACCTACTAAGGTATCTGAATCTCTTTGTCATTATAGTGAGAACACATGCATTTTTTAGACGATACACTTTAAAACACCATATGCGTTTTTTTTTGTTATTAAAATTTAAAACATTTATACTGTATTATGATTTGACTTGCATCAAGTGAATGTAAAGCTAACATATAAAAGAAATATATATTATATAAAAATTATATTTAATTACAATTTTGTTTTTTCCATTTTAATCTGTTGACGAAAATAATAATTTCATTTTAAAATTATTCACGTTTGTTTCTTCTCTTTAATTTTTTGAATTCATAATAGTGATGTATTAAATAATGTGACATATTTTTTTTAAGTAATGTAGAATGATCAATAATGAAATTACAAGCAAATTTTCTGAAAACTTCTATTTTAACTTTAAAAATTGTTTAGGTTTATAATTTTATTAATAAAATGTAATTCATCTCAATAATTCTACTTCCTCGTATCATCTCACGCAATTTAAAATGAGAAAAAAGGATATGCACTGACAGTGTAAAATATTTTTACACTGTCAACCAATCACAACCATGTATCCAATTAAAGCACAATTTTAATTTTAAAAAATTAATATGACATGGCAAGTGTAAGGATTTTGATTGGTTGTATGTGTAAAATTAGTTTACACTGTCAGTGCACTACCTTTAAACTCATTTAAAATAATCGTATTACTATTTTTAGTTTAAAACTAAGAGAGAGACCAGTATTGAATGATTTGGAAATATGATCAAAATTTCAATTAATTATAAATATTAGATCATTAGAAAAAAATATTTAACTTTTTCTAAAATCATATATTGGTTGTGTTGCGCTAATGAAAATTAAATTCGTTATGTTATTATAATATATTGTACCATGAGACGGCAAAGTATCGAATTTCATATCTTGTAAGTCAAAAAAAACTTTTAAAAAAATGACTTTAAGCAACTCATTGCAGTAGCTTATGACTTGTGACAAGGTGAACACTCCGGTACCCTTAAGTTTAGATGGGTACCGGTACCCTCAACCAATCAAATGTTATAATTTCATGCCATGTCACTTATTTATTTTTATTTATTTTAAAATAAATTAATATTTAATAATAATTTACACTAAAGGTACCGGTACCCAACTTGAATTCATGGGTACCAAAGAATTTACCTAAAATTATTTGTAAAAAAAAATTGAAACAAATGGACCCATAATGTCGCATTTTGTCAAATGGACCCATAATTGAAACATAATTTGTGGCATTTTGTCCCGGACGGACAGTAACAAAATCACCTTTATAACAGGAATCAAATCAAGCGACCCAACGTAATGACGTATATTAACAACAAAAAAAACAAAAACCAAAACCATTAACCATTTCCTATAGTGTGGTTTAAATTAAACGGCAAAATCCGTTTAAAACCCAAAATACTACTAATAAAAAAAATTCTGAAAAACAACCACGGTTCACGAGGGAGAAGAAACACAACAAGATCCCCAATGTTATGTTTATTCTTCGGAAGTAAACGAACGTCACAGTAATCTCAAAACGTCGTTTTGATCCCTTAAAATTAAAACAGAACGCTGTTTGGCGCAACGTAAAATCCAACCCACATTTCAAATTCTTTTCCGCGTTATAAAATCTTCATCCAAACACATCCTAATCATCCTCATTCAGATCTCGCCGTTCGTGCGGAATCTGAAGGTTGAGGTAGATTGCACCGCCGTTGAAAATGGATCAGTTGTCGGCGATCAGCGAGGATCTGGCGGAGATCGACGGACGCGTCGCCGACAATTTCCGCGCTCTATCGTAACGATCTGAAATCCTCCGTCATTTTTTTTGCATCGAATTGACGTTATTGTTGAATCGTTATTGTTGTTTTTGTGCAGAAATGGATTTCAGAAACTGGAGAAGATTAAGGATTCGAGTAGGAAGAGCAGGCAATTGGAAGAGCTCACCGAGAAAATGCGAGAGTGTAAAGGGTACTTTTCGTCTTTCTTTTGTGATTGGTGTGTTTGGTTTTTATGTAGCGTGATTGAAAATGTGATAATACGAGCTTGATGTTGTTCATTTTATTGGATAGAGTTAATTGTTGTTTGCGATTTCCAGATCTGTGCTGAAAATGTGTTAAAAAGTATGAACCAGAAATCTGTATGCATTTTGATTGTTGTGTGTTTGGTTATGAAATGACATAAATTGATTTTGAATTAATTGATAAGATGAAATTGATTTTGACTGAAAGTGAGATGAATGAAAAATAATTCATGTTTTGATACATTAGTCTTAAAGTGATTGATTTGAACAAAATTAAAAGTCAATTTTAGAGGAAAAATCTCAAAATTCTAGCTTAAAGTTAGAATCAATCATGGAGTCAAAATAAATTCTACTCAAGAATCAATTTTGCCTCTTCTAAAAGTGGAACCAAACATGAATTACCTTGATTTAAGAACTGAGGTTTGGCTCTATGCTTACCGTCTAGTGTATATGTTGTTGGATCTGTTTTTCAGGCTTATTAAAGAGTTCGATAAAGAAGTCAAAGTTTTGGAGTCTAGATTTGACAGAGAAACTACCAAATATTTGAATGAGAAAAAGCAGTCAATGGTAAGATCTTTAGGCTTATTGCCGTCTGTAACTTCTAATGGCATTCATCCCATTACTAACAAGAGTTTGCATTCTCGTTGCAGATCAAAGAGTTAAATTCATATGTTGCTTTGAAGAAACAGTAAGTGAGATAATCATTTTGCTACCTGAGAATGTATCATTCTGTTCTTGCTCTATTGTAATGCATATTTTGATAGCATCAATAAAAATGTGCTTGTGTTTTATTGCAATGCAGATATGCTTCAAATATTGAGAATAAGCGAATTGAACTCTTTGAGGGGCCCAATGAAGGTTACACAGAAGAAAATGTCTTGCTAGCTTCCGGTAAATATCTGGGCTTCTTCATATCGGTTATGCTAATATTCATGCATCACGATTCACAACTTGTTTTTAGCGGTCAAATGAAGTCCATGATCATTTTATTTCACTAGGCGTGACATTATCGATTGAACATACTTTATTTCAGTCAACAAATACATTTGGTTTTAGACAAGGCCCGTACTTTTGCTACCTTCTTTCTTTCTTATGCTTGATTTATGACAATTAGTTGTATGAGGAAGCATATATTCATGCAACTATAGGAGGAAGCATATATTCATGCAAATATAGGAGGAAGCATAGATAGAAAAATGTGACTGTATGTATGAGTGGAGGAGTCCTTAATTGTTTCAGTGAAAGTGAGAGATTAGAAAAATTATCATACCTATGTATTATTTCATATTGGGAGATGGTCTTAGATGTGATTTGACATGTTACATTGCTTGAAATTCAACGTGGATGCTTCATAGTCTAAGTTCCTTTCTCACACTTCTATGATCTTTATCCTTTTTTGACATCATTTTTTTTTTTGGAAAAAGGCTTCAATATGAAGCATTCAAAGAAAAAAATTGTATAAAACAATTGTCTGTTTCCGCTGTTGTTTAAAAGGGTCTGTTTTGTTTCTGCTTCATCTGTCTAGTAAAAGCACTTATAAATTTTTGGTTGTTGACCTTTAAAAGTTGGAAGTAGTTTTAAATGAAATAAATACAAGCTGTTGTGGTTTTCACTGCATGACCAAACAAGATTGAATCTGTTTACCACTTTGGTTAATTTGGAGCATTTATGATGAATTACAGCTATGTCAAATGAACAGCTAATGGATCAAGGGAATCGGATGATGGATGACACGGATCAAGCCATCGAGAGGGGAAAAAGGGTTGGTTTATACCTTTTAAATATCACTATACTTTTATTCCAAATACATAGACTGCTACTGATTTTATAATGTGCGGTAGTATTTTATTTGTCCTAGAGTGAAATGGCTCACATACTATGTTTTCTTACTTTCATTATCGTGATAATAACAGTTGGTTAAGTAAATATATGGTTTTTAGAACACAATTTGATTGTTGGTGATGAGTCCGACCTTAAAAATATATATGGTTTATACCTTGAATATCTCTATGCTGGTCTTTCTTTTTTGTCAAACTGCTGTCTTGGTTGTGCCCTATTGTTTGTGTTTATTGTTTCTTTAGCACCTTCTCGTCATTTTACTTCCATAAATATCTTATGACAATTTACTATCTCTTTCACAACATGTTCCTCATTTAATTTAATGAATAGATTAAAGTTTGTTGTGTTTATATAAATCTAAGATTATGCTCTTGAAACTCCCTCTTCCCAATCTCACGTTTATTCATTTACAAGCTTATTATACATTTTTACAACACTCTCTGTCTGCTCTCCGGGGTATTGCTAAACCATGAAATCAGTGAAATAAGGATGAAAAATTGTGAGGGGGGCGGAGGCAGAATAATTCTATATATTGTTATCCATGCACATCCTTTGGTTTATGTGGAAAATGTGTGTTCATATTTAATTCACCTTTAACCACAGTTGAACTCCCCGCCCCCTCTCCTCTGGAAGTTTGATGGGTAGAGAAGGAAATTGTGAAAGAGAACTAGAAAATACTAAATAATGTTTGATTTAAATATTCTGGATATACAAATTCTGTTGTCTATGCTAACATAAAGTTTTTTTCCATGACCTCTTCTACTTGAATAGATTGTTCAAGACACGGTTAATGTTGGTACTGAGACTGCAGCTGCTCTTAAGGCTCAGGTAGGAATCTTATGCATAAACAGCACCCCAAAAGTAATTGAAGATTTTTTTCTTTTTGGAATTTGACATGAGAACTTAAGGCTGTGATCTCTTCTTTTTTAGACGGAACAAATGAGCAGAGTTGTGAATGAGCTGGATTCTATCCATTTCTCTATAAAGAAAGCATCTAAGTTGGTCAAGGAAATCGGTAGGCAGGTCAATTTCTACAGAAACCATACATTTTTTTCAGTATAGTTCCTAACTTTATGAATCATTCATTGATAAACTTGCTGACATTTTTGTAATAGGTTGCTACTGACAAGTGTATTATGGCATTGCTTTTCCTCATTGTCATTGGAGTAATTGCTATCATTATTGTAAAGGTAAGAGAAGTTTACTTTCTAACTCTTGGTTCAATTTAGCAAAATCCTCTATTGTTTTGTTTCAAGGTGAATTTACTTGGGCCTAAACACCTAGTTTAGTTATTGGTGCCTAAACGCCTTGTTTCCCCATCTTGGTTTCATTTTACCTTGAAGTTATCTCTGATACCTTCTTGCCAAACTATATTCAAGAAGTTATCACTATCTTGGTGCTTATTTTTACTGATAAACCTTATCTTTCAAATTTTCAGCTTGTTCATCCAGGCAACAAGGACATTCGCGACATTCCAGGATTAGCTCCTCCTGTCATGAACAACAGAAGACTGCTTTGGAATCACAGTTGAGGATTTAAACTGAATTTTTTGATGAACTTGGACAAGTGACAATTGCTTTGGGGACACAAGGACTAAAATGAACATTGTGATGAGCTCGTCAAATGTCTTGCTCTTTGGTTTGTTGGCGATGACAATGGATGCAAGCTGTTGTTCGAATCAATGTTGCCAATAATTGTGTTGTTAGATAATAGTGGATTGGTTAGTTGACCTGAAGCATAATAGAACATTGATCTAAGCCTGTATGTACCTTTGATTATTTTTCTTGAACTGCACAATTTTTACTCCACAGATTTTATCCGTCGAGTTAAAGGGAAGGCTAAACAAATTAGCCTCTGGGACTGTTTGTTGATTGTATTGTTATCAATATTGTAATATCGGGAGACTTTCTATTTTCTATGTATTATAGTCCTTATAAAAGTTACTTGATATCCTAAGTATTACTTCCTCCGTCCCATATTATTTATGACAATTGATTATCAATTATAGCATAATTCAATTATTTATTTATGCTTTAGTCTTTGCAAAAGTATTTTAGGTTTGGCCTTAATTTTTAACCAGGTTTGAGACAGGTTGTAGCTTGTAGACAATCAACGGAATTCTATCTTTGAGTTTTGAATGTTGACCTGTGTTAATGTCATCAGGCACGACATCCCTATGTCATCTTTGCTATTGATATAGGCACGACATCCCTATGTCATCTTTGCTAATTGATATCCTATTATGACTACGTTGGATCTGAGAGGTGCTGCAGTTGCACAACATGGAGGTTTGATCACAAGATCCAATAACTCAAATTTCAATAACATATTTTTATGAAACATCATATATCAGTTTCTTTTTACTAAAAATATCTGCCTTTAGTAAAAAAAAACTGCCTTTACGTCGTAAAAATGCTAATAAGATTCCAGACTTTTAAAAATGAACAATTGTGGAGACGATGGAATTTTGATTTCTCGAAAAGATAAAATACTAATTGTTTTGGCCTCGACATAAGGTCTAGAAATAATTATGGATGGAATTTTGATTTCTCAGAGAAGATAAAATACTAATTGTTTCGACCTCGATATAAGATCTGACATAAGATCTAGAAACAACTATGGTGAAGGCTAAACATGTCATCTCTTAAAAAGATTACAAATTTTTGAAGAACATGAATTGTCACATTAAAAGTAAAAAGGATTCTAATGACTGGTTGAAGTGATGTTAAATTGATGCCTAGAACATGCCTTAGAAATACTGGATCAATGCAAATGATTGAAGACAGATCGTTAGATCAATGCCTAGAACAAATATTTTGACAACTTTCTCCTTTGAACATATATTTTGCACATATGCTCTAAGTCTCTAAAATCTTAGGACCTTTACTACAAAAAGAGAAGCAAGACGTCAAATCAAGGTACACACATTTTTACCCTAAAATACATCTCAATATCGACGATTGTTGGCTTGGAATGCATCAACAAACTTCCCATAAATCACAAGATCTAACCCACCTTTCACTCATGTGAGAAACTCCGATCCACGCAAGATCATTGGTGCTATCTGTGAGAACATTAGTTAACATTATATCATATTAATCAATCGGCATCAGACATGGTGACATCCCTTCGACACTCTTAGCTACCAATGAAACAAACACGTTGCCGAGGGGCATGCTGGTGGCCCTACATAGGAAATAAACTACGTTAGATCAACATATTAAAAAAATCAAATAGAATGATCCAGGGCACTACATACCTCTTGGACATACGATAGATCTAGCCCGAGCCAACGAAAGAATACTGACTTACCACAATGAGGATCATGACGAATCATGCCAACATCCTCATTCACACGACCATAGGAGGCGCAAAACACATTCTTTAATTCTTGAAAAGCTTTCATCCTCCATATATTCTTCAAACGATATCTATGAAGAAGAAGGATATACCCCCTTCAGAAACACCTACAGTCAAAGGATAGATAAATACCTTATCTGCCAGGAGTATTAGAAATCATTGACTATGATGAGTTACTACGAAATAATCTGTCCAAACGAACACTTATAACTTGTGTATGTCCTCTTGAATTTCAAGAGAGGAATGGGTCTAAATAAATGCAAAAATTTTGTTCTGGATTTGAAAGAAGACACCTTGGTATGGTTTAGTGTAATGAAAAACAAATGCACATGAGTGGTCTCAAAAGGTTTCCTTAACCTTGACGAGGCTTCATATAATTCAGTTAAGATGAAGTTAATGGAGATGAAGATGCAGGAACATATGCCACATCAAAAACCAACCAAGAAATGTTGACCCCCAATTTATTTCACGATAAGGAATTAATACAAAGGGATATAAAATTCCCACGTTGCGTTGCTGATAAATGTCGTAATGGCCAACTACGACGATTAAATAGTTTTGATAGACTAAGGAATTAATAAAAAGGGATATAAAATTCCCACGTTGCGTTGCTGATAAATGTCATAATGTACACTAAAATCTTGGAAATACTACGCCAAATTCGTGAAAACCTCACCCCTACAGAAGGAGAAAACTTCAAGGGTTCAACGGGTCAACAACAAAGCCCTAGGGGTACATTGAGCTCATGATATCCTTTGGAAAGAAAGACGTGAGAAAAATAGTCAAGACACACTTTTTGGTAATTTAAAACAAGTCAATTTACAACTGCATAATAGTCTGTCCTAATTTTGCCACACTAAGGGTTGATTCATTTATGGTCCATTTGAAATTTAAGTATCACACCCAGGGGGACGCGGTGGCCACAATGGACACATATCTGGAGGTCCGCATGACCTGTTTCTTAGCACCCCTCAAGCTTCACCAAGAAAAGACCAACAACAAGAGGAAATGGCCTTTACTCCCCAAGGACAAGAATAATATATCTATATATAAATAGAAGTCCAAGGACAAGGGAAATGGGTCCTTACTCATTAAAGGGAAACCAAATGGAATCAAGTACGCTATCATCAACTTAGAAAATGTTTGGGCCAAAATCAAAAGTTATATAGGTGGGTCAAAAGATCGGGGATAGACTGATGAATGAAACCATAATATGACAAAGAAGTAAATTTCCGATGCCAAAGAATGCATGTTTTACAAATTATTGTTATTTATGTTCAAACAAAATTTACTTGATGCATGGATGATTATTACAACCCTTTTGAATTCTATCTTATGTTTTCCATTATTAATCAAATATAAATGTATTTTTCATGCATAATGATCAGATACAAATCTTTAATCCTCCATTTCACTATAAAATGGAAATATCGTCGAAGTAAAAAAAGTAAAACCTTTGTAAAGTTACCAATTAACAAAAAACCTCACTCCCAATATGGTAAAGGTAGAGGACAAATAAAACCACCTATGATGGTAGAAAGACCTAACTCCCTAGTTTAGCATAGGGGGGGCTTATGACCATCTTTGAAAAATCTAACCTTAATTTAAGACTGAAACCTGAATTGAGGGTAGTCAAATGGAATCCCTTGGTCGGGATCATCCATACTGGAGAACTTTGTTTTAACAAGAAACAACACTAACAAACTGTTAGAACAAGATTTGGTTCAACACTTTATCTCTAAGTTTTGATGATAACATTACACATATTTTAATGTAAATAATTTTGTTTCTAATATTTTCTCGAGTGTGCAGATCAGAAGCTCTTTGTGATTCATGACTGTTGTCTAAAGAATCATCAGATATACTGACGCCAGAAAGATTACTCTCTTCTACTTTAGACGAAACATTAGTAGTTCTAAAGAATACTGAATGTTAATAAAAAAAGGATCTCTTGTGTACTTCTCAATAAGCTGCTGCTTCAGAAGTCTCAAGCATCTCAAGATCAGAAAACAAAGTCTACATCAGATACAAGTTGTTGCTTAAAAGATCAAATGTCAATATATGTTCGTCAGGTAAGCTGTTACTTCTAACTTTTATGACAGTCAAGATCAGTAGATAAAGGTCAAGATCAGAAATACAAATTATTTGTCATGACTCATTGTTCAGATAACAAGACTTGTCTTCAGAAAAGCTGTTGCTTTATATATATATATATATATATATATATATATATATATATATATATATATATATATCTGAAAATATTGTTCTATTCTTAAAAACTTTGACACTATTGCATGCAAATTCATATGATTTCTTTCTCTCTTCTCAAATTAGTTATCTTACTCCAGATACATATTTGATCTAGGAAGTCTTGCGTTGTACTTCATAAAAGATGTTGCTATTATTTCTGAAAGACAAAGTTCTGTTCCTATTGGCTATAATGTTTTCATGTTGTTATAACAAAGTAGTTTATGAACTACTCATCAGATAAATCATCAACATAAAAAACATAAGAAGTTCATATCTTCCAAGCTTACTACTTCAAATCAGAAGTACATCATTTGAAGATAAGATCAAGAAACTTTCTCAAGAAGATTCCAGTATAATGATATGCTTGAACAACTTCACTATTCCCAAGACGTTTGTACTATTAAAAAGTTGTCTTCAATGTTAAAGCTGCAAGTTACAGGCTAAGGAAGTAACACATTGTACTATCCAACATCTACACTTGAACTATCCATTGGAAAGTAACCATTGGATTTTAGAAAGGACTCTTCTATCCTCACAATGTCTCTCTTTCTGAAGGCTATAAAATAAGATCAAGATTTTAGAACAAATGTAGCGAAGCAAAATGCTGCTCAAGTCGAAGCTCAAGTGTTCAAAGCAAGCGAAAGTTGTTGCAAAATTATGAATGCTGAAGCTAAACAGAAAAGAGGATAAATCATGAAGAGAAAGAAAAGAAATAAGAGAAAGAAGAGAAATAAGAGAAAGAAGATTACTACAATATGCTACCCAAGCATCTATCAAATACATCTTTGTATAATCATATAAAAGCAAGAAGGTGTTGTTCATATCTTTCTTAACACTTTTGTGTTATCCTTGTACTTAAACATTTGTGTAATATGCTTATTAGAAGCAATCATGTAAACACAACTTGTTAATCACTTTCTATTGATTGTTCCTTGAGTGACTAGTCTTAATCTGTATACACAAAAAGACTTTGACAGTTTTCCATCATGGGAAATCTTCTTTAGGGGACTAATTGGGTCAGAATTCTTAAAGGAGTCATTGATCGTTATATCTCTTAGGAGACTAGTAGGGTCATAATTCTTAAGAGATCACTAACAGGATTGATCAATGTTTTGGTTGTTAGTCACCGGCAGTTGGCCCGTGCAATTGTAATCATTTCTATGATTAGTGGATTAAGTCATTTTCTAAGGCAAAATCACCTTGGCGGGTGGACAAGACTAACATTTTCTAAGGGGAACCTGGATAACGGAATGTGTCATCTTTCTCTTTATTGCATTCATTATTATTTATCTTACACGAATAATGTTTCTAAAGAGAAAAGTTTTGAAAACCCAATTCAATCCCCCATTTTCTTGTGTTTTTCTCAACCTTCACAAACACCACATGTGATAAATTTAAATTAAATTTTGGCAAGACGAGCAATTTTAATAGGAAAAAAATACCCTTGTCAAAATTGTTGAACATGTGACTCCATACATAAAAGGAGGGGATTATAGAGGTTTGAAAAATGGTAAAACAAATTCATTTTCCAAATTAGAGTTTGAAAATATTTTCGAAAAAAAAGTTCAGATATCTATAATATAAGAAAATTAATGGTTGTGGAAAAGTCAAAAATACCTTTATTTGATTTTTTGCCACCACATTAAAATTGTGGTTTTTTGATCTTTGCACCATAAAGTTCTTAATTTTATTATTAAAATAATACAACTGTTATATTTTATCAAACTTATCAAATCTCTCTTCATTCTCTATTTTTTTTTCTCTTTCATCACTTTCTCACTTCTTTCTTCCACAAAAAAAATCTATTATTGATATATATTTTTTTATATACGAAAAATGTATTTATGATCGAAATATTTTTTTGTCAAAAATGATGTACAGGAAAAATTTATTCAAAAAATCTATTATTGATCTAAATATTTTTATATATGAAAATTTAATATTGATCCAAATATTTTTGTAAATATACCTAAATAAAAATAATATTTGTATATAGAAAAAATCTATTATTTACGAAAAATTGTATTTATGATCCAAATATTTTTTATTAAAAAATGATATACGGGAAAAAATTTACTATTGATCTAAATATTTTTATATACGAAATTTACTATTGATCCAAATATTTTTGTAAATGATACTTAAACAAAAATGAAGTTTGTATACGGGAAAACAAATCTATTATTGATCTAAATATTTTTATATACGAAAATTGTTATATATGATCCAAATATTTTTTATTAAAAAATGAATAGGCCAAAAAAATATATTATTGATCTAAATATTTTTATATACGAAAATTTGATATTGATCCAAATATTTTTGCAAATGACACCCAAACAAAAATAATATTTGTATATGGAAAAAAATAATTATTTACGCAAAATGGTATTTGTGATCCAAATTTTTTTATTCTAAAATGGTATATGGGAAAATAATCTACTATTGATCTAAATATTTTTATATACGAAAATTACTATTGATACAAATATTTTTGTAAATGATACCTAAACAAAAATGAGATCTGTATACGAGAAAAAAATATATTACTGATCTAAATATTTTTATATACGAGAAATGGTATTTATGATCATATATTTTTGATCCAAAAATGGTATACGGGAAAAAATCTATTATTGATGTAAATATTTTTTTATACGATAATTTAGTATTGATCCAAATATTTTTGTAAATGATACCTAAATAAAAATAATATTTGTATTATTATTTACGAAAAATGTTATTTATGATCCAAATATTTTTTATTAAAAAAATAGTATAGGGAAAAAATCTACTATTAATGTAAATATTTTTATATACGAAATTTACTATTAATCCAAATATTTTTCTAAATGATACCTAAACCAAAATGAAGTCTGTATACGGAAAAAAAAATCTATTATTGACCTAAGTATTTTTATATACCAGAAATGGTATTTATGATCAAATATTTTTGATCTAAAAATGGTATATGGAAAAAAATATTATTGATCTAAATATTTTTGTAAATGATACCTAAACAAAAATAATATTTGTATACGAAAAAAAAATCTATTATTTACGAAAAATGGTATTTATGACCCAAATATTTTTTATTCAAAAATGGTATACGGGAAAAAATTTATTATTGATCTAAATATTTTTATATACGAAATTTACTATTGATTCAAAACTTTTTGTAAATGATACCTAAACAAAAATGAAGTCTGTATATGGAAAAAATCTATTATTGATATAAATATTTTTATATACGAGAAATGGTATTTATGATTAAATATTTTTAATCCAAAAATGGTATACGGGAAAAAATCTATTATTGATCTAAATATTTTTATATACGAAATAATCAATTATTTATCTAATTTTTTTAAAAACATTTTTATTTAAAATAAATGATATATCCAAATTCGCATAACCGAACAGAACACGTGCGTATGCACGGGTTTGTTACTAGTACAACATAAAATAAGGATAAAGAATATAAGCAGAAAATAAAAAGTTAAGGGAAAGGGGATAACACCAAATATTTATATACGTTAAGTTTCAAACAAGTGACATACTCCTCTCCTCAACAACTAATCTTGAGAGTATCTAATAATGCTTGAGAGATTTTATAAGGTTAAGCCCATGAATCCCCCTTATATAAGGAAAAATGAAGTTCCAGGTTAACTTCCAACAAAACGAAGAACTAAGGAATGAAGAGATAAGTCTTCACGCCAAACACCGAACACATCCTCGAGCGATTAGTCCATAAGCCAAAATGAGATTGTGCACAAATTTATCTTGAACCAAGTTGAAGTTTTGAGTTGAATATCCTCTGAATGGAACTGAGGTTTTATACAGGCTAACCACTAACCGATTTGAGGCTTTTAGCGGGATGATCTTGAACCTACATATATTTTATATAAGCTGAACTCAATAACCAAGTGATATTTTACACCATACTAATCTCAAAACGTATAAGATTTTGTACAAGGCTAAGTTCAAGAACCAATGTGATGATGTTTCACTGGTTATTCTTCATGAACCCTAAACGAGAGATTTCTTCAAGTAACTGAGCTCACGAACCAAAAGAAGACTTATTCTAATCCCCCAAAGAGATTTTATACAGGTTTAGATCCAAACCAAAACAACTATTTCTTGAGGAAGAATAATTTATCAAGAGGAAAATGAACTCTTTGTAAATTTATAATAATTTTCACTCTTGGAACAATTTCCTCACTAAACTCAAGAACGCTCTCGATGCACTATGGCTAAAGATGTAAGAGAAAAAGAAATATTTCTAGAGAGACTAAGAGAAAGAGGAAAAGTGAGATATTCATATTTTTCTGGATGTTGAGAAAGGAAAGGGAAACCCTCTCTATATATATGCCAATTTAAATGAACTAATAAATTAGCTAATCGATTAGGTACATGCAATAATCGATTATTGTTGTCCATATTAGAAGGTTTTGATAGAGAGTCGTTACCATTCATTAAGAAACTATCATAATAGATCATGGACTTGATTTTTCCTTATCTAATCGATTGGGTGTTTGATATAATCGATTAGACCGTTTAAAAACTTATCCTAATCAATTTAATACTTCCTAATTCATATGACTAGGTTCCAAAAATATTTTTGGTGATTTTTTTACGAAACACTGATCAGTAAACTGGACGTGATCAAACGAGGTTTCACACTTTCTCTCTTTAACACCCTGAAGCTTGAAGTCATTTTGTTGGATATGCCTATAAAATAAGCACTTCACTTGAATCTTCTTATGGACGAGGCTTGCGATATCTTCAAGTCAAATACCATCATTAGAGAGTTTTAAATATACCACTAGTGATCATAAACCCCACTTCTTTATCTTGATTTGAAGGAATATCTCGATCAACAACCTTGTGTATCTTTGACCTCTTGAATTAACTTTGGTACTTGCTTGTGTTCATGCATTGTTGTCATTAGAATCACTTATATAATGTCATCATCAAAACCGTGACACCATCAGGGATACACATATCTCGCATGAGTTTGATCACTTCTAGATTACACCTACAAACACATTGTTCCATAAAAACAATTAAGCAAAGAAGGTGGAGACAAGGGAAAATACCATTGGTTTGAAATCATAAAAGTCAGACCATGCCATAACTAATCACAAAGGAAAATGCATGAAGGAAAGGTCAAAGTGTAAAACTTAGCCACAATCTGATGTAAAAACTATGAAATCGTCTTCGTATTACAAAATAAAATGTCTGATTCATGAACCAATGGTCTTCAAAGCTGTACTCGGGTTCAACACTTGAATCTTAGAAATGGTGTTCTCGAAGCTTTGGACACCAATAATAATAATAAGTTCTATTAGATATTTAGAACATAGATGGACAAGTTAAAATGCTTTAGAACTCGACATAGAAATCTTCCTTTCATCTGGAAAGAAAACCTCTTGATGAAGAATCTTTAATTTTGCATTCTCCGAAACCAGCGAAACATCTTTTCTTTCAGTTTCCATGAATCTGACCTGGCCGGAATGTTTCTTCAAAAGCACATTTTATGATTTAAAAGAAGCAATCATGTTCTCTGAAGTTAACAATTGAGTTTCCATTATCTTCCTTTATTCGACACTAATAGAATCCACGACCTCATCTTGATTTTTCTCTTCACCAGGATAGATAATTTGGTCTCTAAAATAACTTTTCGACACCCGATGATTCTCCACACCCGCATCTAAACTCTCTTGGGAACTTCATAGCTTCATGTCTTGTTGTATCAATTTATTATATGCCTCATTCAATCTACCGTGCATCTACACACCTAAAGTATCTTATTTTTCTAAAATACTCATCATCCTCATTTTTCAATCTCTCAGGACAAAAATGCAGGTCCTCCACATTTTACTTATAGTGGTAACTTGACCAACATCGATTAAATTACATTTTTAAAAGGGTACTAACTGTGCACATCGACTCATGCAGGGTTTTGGAAAGAGGAAAGAGAAGTACAAAATTAAAACAATAATCATCAACATAGAATTATAATATCTTGAAAATAAGGAAAACTGACACAAAAATAACCAAATCATGGATAAGCTCTGAAAGTTCTTAGTGGATGTGAAACATGGTGCAAAATAATGAAGCATGATGTTTATTTGAAGTAAGTGCATAGGTGCCAAAAACCTCGAATACGGGTCCAATACGGAAGATAAATCTTTGATGATGCCAATAATAAAACCAAAAGCCATAGTCTATGAAGGTAACATTATACATGGGAAACCGAAAATGAGGATGCAACCCACAAATTTGAGCATCAGGCTCTAGAAGAATCACGACCCATTCTCCAAACTTCCCAAAGTTGTAATGGGATTTAAAGTGTCACAGGATTTTAGGACTAGAAGAAATGGACCAACCATCAAGATAAAGATGGTTGACCTGATCCTTCAACATCATTAACTCCATAGGTACGATAAGTCCACTAATGGCATACAAATGAAATTCACTTAGAGATACATGCTTAGAAGGGGTGCATGATACAACTATGTTTCCTCACCAAGTTATGCATTTCTCCATTAATGTTTCACATAAGACCCCAATAAAAATGAGAAATGGTGAGCAATAAGGAAAGAAGCCAATGCAACATGAGTGAAAGGTCAATGTTGCCATGGGCACATGCCAACACTACCCTAAGTGTAGGTCAATACCAATGTGAGAAGAAGCCAACTTCAAACTGAATAAAGGCAGATACCATCGTGGGTAGAGGCCAACACCGCCCCAAGTGCAGACCAGTACCACCATGAGTATAAGCTAACATCATTATGGGTGAAGACCGATACCAATATGGATAGTAGCCAAAATTACCACAGGAAAGGGCCATCACCATTGAGAATGAATGGTTACACCATAATGGATAGACGTAAAGGGAACATACACGATCCTAAAACACACCATAATAAGAAGAAAAGGAGGTACTCACCAAATACATCACAAGAATGTCATGATAGCAAAACTTGGAGAAATGCTGCAGAAAAAACAAAACAGAGAGAGGAAATCAGTCAGAAACTTGACCTCACACATTGTAAAATGTGAAGGAAAGGAAATAACACAAATGATAAAGAAACACTAATTCATTAGGAAATTCCATTAGAAACTAACCATAGGAGGCCACACGAATTAAAATCATTACAACTACATTTTTCCATGCTGTAAATATCACACATAGGTATCAAGGTAAAAGATAATTAATTTCGTCCCATGCCTAGAATCCCTAGGAAGACGCGTTGCCAAAATATTAAAAGTCTTACTACTCGCCAAGGCCGAAGAAGGCAATTTGCATTG
This sequence comes from Vicia villosa, assembly GCF_029867415.1. NCBI lineage: Eukaryota > Viridiplantae > Streptophyta > Magnoliopsida > Fabales > Fabaceae > Vicia > Vicia villosa. The sequence goes on along the minus strand of NW_026705217.1, from coordinate 745,579 downwards.
AGTAGAAAGGATCCACAAAGTCAAGACTCTGTAGATAATGGATAACCTGACTCATGTCTACAAACAATTCTTTGAAAATTATAAAAGACAAACCCCGACTCGGTCTCACCAAACCAAGCTTAGAGGTTATTCTTCTGATCTAGACACAAGGTCCAGAAACAATTATGGTTTATCCCAAACAGGAAATCCCTTATAAAGGCTACAATTTTCTATGTATCACGAGCCATCCAATCAAAAGTAACAAGGATTTTGATGATGGAATGATGAAGTGAGATTGAGGACGTCACTTTTCAACTATGGATCTAAAAAAGGTTCTAGGACATCAGGAACAAGCATCAATCTATTATATGAAAGCACTTGATTAAGGAAAATGATTGAAGAAGGATTGTCAAATCACACAACGAATAATATTATGACACTTGTTTCCTTTTGGATATATATTTTACACAAAATGTCCTATTTCCCAAAAATTCCAGGAACTTACTATAAAAGAAAAACAAGACATCAAATCAATGTACCTCTTAATATCGAAGATTATTGACTTAGGGATTGTTTGCATGTATCATCCCCTCGACGCCGAACCAAACATGAAATACATTAATAAACATTTTAGAAATCACTCCATATCTAACGCATATCTCATCCACATCTTTTCCACGTGAACAACTTCAATCCACTAATTAAAAAAAAGTATTTTAAGAATAATGAGAATAATCTTTTAATCTTTTTATTGTTTTTAAAAAATTATATGTTACTGACCACTTCAAAAATCTAATATCACTTTATTAATAAGTAAAATTAACACAACTTTAAAGAGATGATATATTAATAAAATGAATGAGAATTTAGTAATAAACAAAAATACATATTTTTATAGTGGTAAAAAAATAAAATTAAACGAAATTAATTTTCTAGATCTTATATAAAGCAACAAAATTTACTAAATTGACATTATTTATAATTATCAACTTCCTCTATTAAATAATTTTGAATTAAAAGAAGGACATAGTGGGAATAATAGTATTAAGTTAGGATCTACGGAATTAGGATCAACTTGGCTTAGGATCTACGGAATTCCATGTCACGCATGGAACTTTGAGTTTTTCGAGTTTCTTGCTAAAATGGTAGGAAAGTATGTGTGTTGCGACGACAATACTTCTAAAGGGGAACATATGGACATAGCAAGGATCCTGGTTAGAACGCCATGTGCCTCCATTTTAAATGAAACTTTTAGTGTGCGTATCAATGGAACAGTTTTTAGAATCAAAATGTCTGAAGATACCCATGGCCCAATGCGCATTAATCTTAACCAGTCGGTTAAGAAGAATGTTTCTTCGGATAGTTCCTCCGATTCCGAATCAAACTGGAACAATCTGGATATTGGTGATCTTGAGGATGGTGAGTTCATTGTCAACCCAGATTTTTCCGAAGAGCTCAAGGGGGACGACGTTGTTTTCGAGGATAGCGGAAAAGACGTTTCTCTGTTGAAAGATTTTCAGCTAGAGAAGGATTTGGGGTATCGTGTGTCAGGGTTTAAGGAGGATAATAGGTGCCTTTCTTTTGATAATGCAGTTAGGGCGGCTAGGGAAGCAGATATAGACTTGACAACTAAGGGAGGAACTACAAAATTGGATTTTTCCAACGAGAAATTAGGTGATGACTCATCGGTAGATACTTTTTTTAAAAAGGCGGTAAAAGTAGACAAAGTTACTGTGTCTATGGGTAACGCTAAAAAGGTTACAAAATTTAAGGCCCTTAAAGGGACGAAGGTCAGCAAGCCCATTAGGCCCAAGAAGCGGAAGCTAGTGAAAGTGGAGGAAGTGAAGCCCTGTTTGAACTTTGGACCGTCTGACCCTTCTTCACAGAGGAAGCCCAACGACTTTCAAAGATTATCCCAACTTTCTGAATCTCTTTGTTCTTCCTCTACTAGATCCAATGATGTTGATAGCTCCTTCTCAGGGGGAACTATTTTATGTTGCGACCAGGTCTTAGATTCGGACGTGGTTAAGGGTAACGCTAGATTCTGGAATCAAATTGAATCTAATGTGGGGGAGAAATTGATGAACATTATTTCTAACTTCGGTGCTGAGTTAGTTGGTGGTGAGAAGAATCTCAGAAAAAAGATTTTAGATATGGAAGAGGCTGATAGAAACAAGAAGTCAGGCAAGAAGGAGAACGCAATCATGGAACTATGATTTTAGGATCTTTCAACATAAGGGGAGGAGGAAGTCTGATTAAGAGGAAGAGGATTGGTCAAATAATCAAGAATGGGAAGGCTGACGTTTTCTTGATTCAAGAATCTAAGCTCGAATCAGTCGATGTGGATATCATCAGTAGCTTGTGGCCAAACGAGAAGGTGGGATGGTCTTTTTCTGGTTCTGCAGGAGCTTCAGGAGGGCTGATTTCTATTTGGAAGGAAGATGTTTGTGAGGTTTTGTTTTCTTTCAGGGGTGAAGGTTATTTAGGGATAAAAGTTATCCAGAAGGGGTTGTTTATATATATCGTGAATGTTTACTCACCTTGTTCGCTTTAGCTCAAAAGGAAATTATGGAAGGAGTTATTGCTCTGCAAATCAAAGTACTCTGATGGGGAATGGTGCATAGCTGGGGATTTCAATGCTGTGGTTAACAATAGGGAAAGGCATGGAGTAGGGAGTAGGAGCAGGAACACGGAGATGAGGGATTTCTCTGAGTTTATAATTGGAACCAATCCGATTGATGTGCAATGTAAAAGGAAGTGTTTTAGCTGGTTCAGTGGCGACGACTTTTCTATGAGCAGAATCGATAGGTTTCTTTTATCTGCTTCTTTAATCACGGCGTGGGGTATTACTGGTCAGCTTATAGATAATCGTGACGTATCTGATCATTTCCCTATTTGGTTAATTTCTAATTTTTCTGACTGGGGACCAAAACCTTTCAGAGTCAACGATAGTTGGTTTGATAATCCGTCTTTCTTACCGTTCGTGGAAAGGGAGTGGAGGAGCATCGAGGTTGAAGGAAGGAGTGATTTTATTCTGAAAGAGAAGCTGAGGATTCTGAAATCTTGTCTTCGGTCTTGGAATGTGGAACACTTCGGTAAAAACGATCTGGAAATTAGGGAGAGGATCAAGAAAATCAACACGGCAGATGGTTTGTTAGCGTCGTGCAGGGAGGATTTAGTTAAGGAGGTGGTGGTTGATAGGAGTGAAGCAACTAGTGAAGTGTGGAAGAAGTTGTTTTTAAAAGAGAATATTCTGAGGCAAAAAAGCAGGTTGAAGTGGGATAGTCATGGCGATTCCAACAGCAAGTATTTCCATAGTTGTATGAAGGAGAGGTCTTTGAGAAATCATATTGGATCTATTCTTGTGGAGGATCGTTTGTTGGAGAAAGTAGAGGAAGTGAAGGAGGAGACCAGGAGATTTTTCTCTTCTATGTATGCTGAAGCGGATCATTCTCGACCGTGCTTGTCGGGCATTCTGTTCAGGCAATTGTCTCGTGAGGATGCAGCAACTTTAGAACTTCCTTTTTTGGATTCTGAGATTAAGGATGCCGTGTGGGATTGCGAGGGTTCCAAAAGTCCGGGGCCGGACGGATATAATCTGAATTTTATAAAGAGATGCTGGAGTTTCATGAGTAAGGAGTTTGTTAATTTGTTCAGGGAGTTCCACAATCATGGGAGGCTCTCGAAGGCGATAATCTCGTCGTTTCTCACTTTAATCCCGAAAAGAGACAACCCTTTGGGGTTAGGAGACTACAGGCCTATATGCCTTGTAGGTTGCATCTACAAGGTGTTATCCAAGCTGCTTGCTTCCAGACTTAAAAAGGTCTTAAATTCTATTGTGTCGGATAATCAGAGTGCATTCGTTCCTGGCAGACTCTTGCTTGACGGTGTTTTAGTTGCCAATGAAGTAGTTGATCTGGCTAAGAATTCTAAGCGCGATTGTCTTCTTTTCAAAGTCGATTTCGAGAAAGCTTATGACACGGTTAGTTGGGGCTTTCTTAGAAGTGTAATGGTCAGGATGGGGTTTCGTAACCGGTGGATGAAGTGGATGGAAGCAACAGTGTTTTCGAGTTGGATGTCTGTGTTAGTTAATGGAAGCGCAACCAAAGATTTCAAGGTGGAAAGAGGGCTTCGTCAAGGAGATCCGCTTTCTCCATTCTTATTCGTTTTGGCGGCGGAAAGTTTTACAGGGCTGGTGAAGAAGGCTGTAGTAGCAGGGGATTACAGTGGTTTCAAGGTGGGAAGGGAGTGTGTCGTTGATCTTCTGCAATTTGCAGACGATACTCTAATGGTGGGAACGACAACATGGAAACAAGTTTGGGTGATCAAGGCCATTCTTAGAGCTTTCGAAGTGGCATCGGGGTTGCGGGTAAATTTTAACAAATGCAAGCTGATTGGTATCAACACTGATAATCGTTTTCTTGCAGCTGCCGCCTGTTTCTTATCTTGCAGGATTGAGGAGAGCTCGTTCAGATTTCTCGGAATCCCGATAGGTTGCAACCCGAGCCTTAGTTCCTCTTGGTCCACTCTTATTTCGAAGATGAAATCGAAGCTGTCTAATTGGAAGAACAAATTCATGAGTTTAGGTGGCAGAATTACGCTGCTGAAATCGGTTTTGTCTAGTCTCGCTATTTTCCAGCTATCGTTTTACCAAGCTCCGATGAAAGTTTGCAAGGAGATCCAGCGTATTCAATCTAGTTTTCTGTGGGGAGAAAAGGAGTTTAGAAGAAAAGTTCATTGGGTCTCGTGGGATCGGATTTGCAAGCCGATCGACAAAGGTGGTTTAGGGGTAAAACAGATCGGAGCGTTTAATAAGGCGTTATTACTCAAGTGGTGCTGGAGGATATACAAAGGTGAGAATTCGTTATGGGTGAATGTGTTGGAAGCAAAATATGGCGCAGTTCAGAACGTGTTAGGTGCAGGTGCAGTCGGTAGAAACGCTCGGGGTTTTTCGGCATGGTGGAAAGATATTGTTAGATTGGAGAATAGTAATTCGGAGTCTGTTATAGCAGGAAATTTATCTTATAAATTGGGTAACGACAAAACTGTATTGTTCTGGGAATCCTTATGGCTGGGAGAAGTTCCGTTTATGGAAGCTTACCCTAGTCTTTTTGCTGTTAGCACTAAGAAAGGGATGAAGTTTCATGGATTAGGTGGGTGAATTAATAATTCTTGGGCTTGGGGGGATTTAGGTATAATTGAGGAGACGCTGTCAGTGGAGGCGTTGGCAGAATATCAGCAACTTCGGATTGCGATAGGGTTCATTGCTCCTGTGCTGGAGGATAACGACATATTGATATGGAAGCACGACTGTGTTGTTGGATATAGCGCTAAGGCAGGCTATGACATCTTGGTGGGCAGGAGCGTTGATTTGAGTATCGACGAAGACATGTCCAAAGCCTTCCGTATTATGTGGTCTGCAGATGTGCCGTATAATGTAAAGGGCTTCGTTTGGCGTTGTTTCTTGAACAGATTACCGACAAAAGATCAGGTCATCCGTAGAGGTATTCTTTTAAACACCGTGGATCCGTTTTGTGTTTTCTGTGCAGAGGAGGAGGAATCATTATTTCATATTCTTTTTGGATGTTCGGTCTCGAGGAGGGTGTGGAACAATAAAGCGAGCTGGATTGGTTTTGAACCGGTCATTGTGGAGAATTCTTGGAAGAACTTTATGTATTGGGGTGATTTTGCGAGAAAGTCGAGAGTAAAAAGTAGAAAGGAGGGAGTGATATGGATAGCAGTGGTTAGGGGTTTATGGTTGAGAAGAAATGACATTATTTTTAACAGTGGGTCTTGTATAGTGAATGATATCACTTGGGAGATCAAACTGAAGATTTGGAGATGGTCGCTTTTTGGCGAAATTGCTTATTCCAAGTGCAATTTCTACGACTTTTGTAAAAATCCGTTATTTTACTTATCGTAGATTCCAGTTGGTTAGTAATTTTTCTGTTTGAGCTTGTTCGCTCTTCTTTTGTAAGCGGGTTCGAGTACCCCTAGTACTCTATCTAATATATTCCTTGCTTAAAGAAAAAAGAAAGTAAAAGAAATAGTTACTTTTGTTTGTTTAAATGATAAGTTTGATTTTATTTATTTATTGATTCATATCTATGGTTAGAGTGAGTATTATATTGTTAACACGAAGAATTTAACTCATGAACTCAAACTATTGTGTTGTTCTCCAAACCACTTCATCACTATTCTCAACGACACATTTTGACTTCAAGTTTAGTACTCTTTAAATTAAACATATCTAGTGAAAATGTTTTTTTTTTTAATGTAATGTAAAAAACCACTAAAAAAATTAACTTAGTGGTGGGAGGCATCCAGCTATGCTTGAATTCAATCTACCATCTTTATTTTCACTTCAATTTTCATTGAATCATGTTTTATTACCAAACACTATAGCCTAATTATGGAACCATATGTCTCCAAATTTCACGTACGGACAACAATTTCTATGTTCCTGACTCAGGTTTGAAAGGTCTTTATTCTTCTTCTCTTCTTTCTCTTCTTCTTCACATTCACTTACGTTACGTCCTCAACGCGCTCTACTCCCGTCTCTATCTCTTTATCTTCCTCAACCACCTCTTTCATTTCCCATACCCATACCCTTTCTCTTCTCCACTTTTTCATCTCTCTTCAAACCTTACCCTAAACATTCATTCACTTCATAATCCCAACAACAACTTCATCTTATGATCACAAAATGAAGTGTTTCTTCTTCAAAGAGAAATCCAAATCCGCTCCTGAATTACAAAACCAAACCAAAAAGAAGAAGAATCCGGCGTCGAATCGCGCAGCAAACTCCACCGGTTCTGTGTCTTCGTCAAAGAGTGTGAAGGATTTGTACAAAGAGAAGGAGCATAGTTTTAGAGTTTTCACTCTTCAAGAACTTAGAGAAGCTACCAATGGTTTTAACAGGATGTTCAAGATTGGAGAAGGGGGTTTTGGAAGTGTTTATAAAGGATCGATTTTGCCTCCGAATGGACAAGGTGATCCAGTTCAAGTTGCCATCAAAAGGCTTAACACGCGTGGATTTCAGGTATGCATCTACTTCTCTTCCCTTTTTTGTTTATGTGATTGTTTTATCATACTTGATTTTGTTACTGTTCATTGCTTCAATCCTTTTGCTTCTACACGTTTGGTTGAAAGTGCTATTATTGAAATTTGGACTCTTGTGAAGTTGATTATATAGATTTCATGTGCTATTGTTGAAAGTGTTTGATTATACTCCATTATTGTTGTCATCTTGTGATTGAAATTTTGACCCTTTTGGAATCTTCATGTTATGTTGATGCTGGTTGAACATTTCTAAATTGGGAACTAAAATATAGCCTTAGCCCTTAAGAAACTTCAATGTGATAGTTGATCAACATTTTTAAGAGTTAACAATACTTACTTAGTTCTGCTTAGTACATAAGCAGAAAGGTTATAAAATACGGTCACGACACGGTCGCTTAAAGGCTTTCACGATTTCGGCCGGTACATGTGTTGCATACTGATTGTGGTTGCCGCGGTGTGAATTGACCATGATTTGTTCTTTATCATGAATAACGATATCAGTATTGAGTATTGACACCTTCCAATACGGTTTTGTCGCGGCCGTTTTCACACTATAGGACCGTTTTTTAAAACCTTTCAGCATATTGTTTGATGATATAGAATTATATCAAATAATTGGCATTGTTATTACTTCTTTGCCTCTGCATTATTATCCAAATACTAATATACATGCATTCTTACAGTTGTTTTGTTTTCTTGTAAAAGGGTCATAAAGAATGGCTTGCAGAAGTTCAATTTCTCAGCATTGTTAATCACCCAAATTTGGTAAAGCTTTTGGGATATTGCTCTGTAGATGGAGAAAGAGGAATCCAACGGCTGTTGGTGTATGAGTACATGCCAAACAGGAGTTTGGAAAACCACCTTTTCAGTAAAACTTTACCGGTCCTTCCATGGAAAACAAGATTGGAGATCATGCTCGGTGCTGCTCAAGGGTTGGCTTATCTACATGAAGGGTTGGAGATACAGGTACCTCAAAGAGATTGAGTTTGTTTCCATGGCATTTTCCAATAACATCTTAACATTCACATGTTTCTCACCACTGTCTCTCTTAGATAGATTGCTTTTCATGACAACACGGATTTTAAAAATTCATTGTCACAAATGTTACTAGAATAAGCAAAGTTTATAATCCGTATGATTGTGACGGTTCTGATTGCAAATTGTGAAATGAATAACTACTTTGGTTGATAATCTTTTTTATTTTTATGCTTTGAAGGTGATCTACCGAGATTTCAAATCTTCAAACGTTCTATTGGACGAGGATTTTGATCCGAAGCTCTCAGATTTTGGTCTTGCAAGGGAAGGGCCACAAGGGGATCAAACTCATGTATCTACTGCGGTAGGTTTATATATGTTGGACATGTTTTCATCATATGCTAAACTACTAACACATCACCTTCATATTCAAAAGTGCTTGAATTGTAGGAACTTGGTATATAGTATCATTATTCATTATGCACCATTCTCAAATGTTATTTCATGATTTATGACCAACTTGAATTGATTTATTTCATTTACTTGTGACTGTTTGAGAGAACTTAGAGAAACAATTTATGACATATTCATAAGTTGTTTTTAGCTTATTTTTATAAGCTTTTCAGGATAGTTTATGAAAACAGTATATATGATAACAATTTGACCATATTTTGCCCTTTGGTATGAAAATAACTTATATTTGTGAGTTTACACAATTACACGTGAAGACAACAAAAGACAACAAAGTATTATATCTGTGAGTTTACAATTACACATGAATTGAATCCATAGTCTTATGCTATCAGGTAGTAGGGACACAAGGATATGCTGCGCCAGAGTATATTGAAACAGGTCATCTCAAAGTCCAGAGTGACATGTGGAGTTTCGGAGTCGTACTCTACGAGATCCTCACAGGAAGAAGATCATTGGAAAGGAACCGTCCGACAGCTGAACAAAAGCTATTAGATTGGGTAAAACAGTATCCTGCAGACAGTAGCAGATTCAACATGATAATGGACCCACGTCTTAGGAACCAATATCCGAATGTTGCAGCGCGTAAAATAGCAAAGTTGGCCGATAGTTGCTTGAAGAAGAATCCAGAAGACAGACCTTCTATGAGTCAGATAGTGGAAGGGTTGAAAGAAGCATTGCAATATTCAGAAATGTCAAATACTTCTCATGATAATGCCGAATCTTCTCGGTCAAAATTGGTTCGGAAAGGTCAATAGAACTTCATATTTTTTTAATTTTTTTTAGGACCAGAAAACTTGTCAGTTAAACATGAGTTGAATTAGAAGTATTCTGGTCAATCTTGAAAGTGAGGGTGATTTTACTTTTCAGCGGTTTGAGGTCTCTTGTATGTTTGGCCTAGCTCAACAGAATTATGTTTTTACTTATACTTTGTCAACCATTGGCTTTTAATTTTTTGATGTAGAGCTTAATTGTTATCTTATCATTTAGATGAATAAAAGTCAAAATGGTGTAATGATTTTGAAGAATATTGTTTGCCATACTAGTTACCAATTTTATGATTAGAAAATTAGAGGCGTAACCAATGGCGTCATGTTTAAGAGGCATACTATATACCAATTTTGACTAGAATGATTAAAGAGTAAGATTTATCTATGTAGTTGTAGAAAATTGAAATGAAGTGGTAAGTGTCATATAATAATTTCGTCCTGAAGCATTGAACTTTTTCAATCGGGCGAATATAGAATAACTATGATGATGTATGAAGATGCATGGTGCAAACGTCATCCAGAATTTAAGGTTAATAATGTAAAAAAACGGCATGCATCATTATTTGGTCACGGATGAGAAATATTGATTGAACTGTAGCTTGCAGTTGGCATTGGGCACTTTAAGTTTAAACATTAATTGACCCAGTAGCTCGCAGTTGGGAGTCTTTGCATGTAATATCAAGTTTGACACAAAAAATATTTCTAATATGCCACTCTTTCAAAATTTATTCTCATTCGGCCATTTTTTTAATTAAAAAACCTTGCATTATAATTTTTTTTACTCAAATACCTATTCTTCTTCAATTTAAATTTCAAAATAACCAACTTTCTCTCGCATATTCATGAAATATTCAATTTTCAAAAAAAAAAGTGCAATGAAAAAGGACTTTGATATGAATTTTTAACGACATACCAAGTGACTCTATGATAGACTTGTAGATAGAATGACCTTTCATCGATCCTTTTCTACTCACCCATAAACCGAGGAGACAAAGAAAGATAGAAGAATTTTTTTTTTTGCACGAGAGTTCTTTTTGAGAAAAATCACGCTAAATAGACCGAACATATTTCCACCAATTTTAGTAATTACAAAAAATAGCAAATGGAAAAAACGGAGTGGGCCCGAACCGTATAGCCTTGTAGAGATGACCATGACGAGATGATTAAAGAAAGATAAGAAGAGGTTCCAGAAGGATGAAGAGATAAAGTCACAGTAAGTTCGAAAGGCTTTATCTCGAATATATTAAAGGCTCTTCTTGCTCAACGAACCCAGAATATAAATAAGGCTCTTCTTGTTGTGTTGTAACATGAAGATTTAAGTTTTACGTTTCAGTAACTAATAAGTAAATTATAAGATGAACTAAAACAACAAACACAATTATTTAGAAGTTCTGCCTCTGTCTGAAAATTTTCTATGCATATAGCTGGTTTGGCGACAAATACCACATTTCCGTTTCCCCTTTTCAACATTGTCCATTTCAGTTCTAATACGGATAGTGTTTGAGCAACCTTTCTTTTTTCACCGCACATTCGCATTGTGGCAGAGAGTGTTGCCTTCACATTGAGGCCAATTTGCTTTAGTCGGAATCCCGTGGAAGCTTTCTTTGTAGACCTTAAAGATGCTAACAACTTTGTACACATCAACTATATGCACAAAATAGTCTTATCGTATGCTTGAACACACTACAATAACATGTGAGCAAGACACATGGAAAGTTTGAAATTTTCCATAATAACACGTTTATTTTGGAGGTCAACATTGAAATGACTAGTAGGTCGACCCTCGTTATGATTTTCCGTCTCTTGGAAATCGCCAGTTTCACAAAAGTTGCCAGAGTTAAAGATATTAAAGTTGACTCAATATTTATATTAGCATTACTAGAGCGATGGAGGCCCGAAACATATATATATATATATATATATATATATATATATATATATATATATATTCCATTTTCCAACTAGTAAATATACGATCATGTTGGAAGATGTTAGTATGCATTTAGATCTTCGCATTAATGGTAAAGTTGTTAATGGTTATACTGAAATTAGTAAATATGCTTGGATCAATATTTTGGGTCGTCAACCACCAACCAATCAAATAAAGGGAAGGTGTGTAAATAAGACATGGCTTAAAAAAATTAAAAGAGAATGAATTATCACAAACTTCACTATAGATGAAATAATACTTCCTGCTAGGATCTACATCCTACTCCTCCTCGACCAATCATTACTACTTGACAAGTCCAATAATTTTGTACACTCTCTATAGACATCACTCGTTCTAGATTTCAACAAATATGGTGAGTATAGTTGTGGACTAGTTATTTTAGCATTTCTATTTAGGGAGATGTTTAAACATGTTGACATTGTTGTAGAAGGAATGAGAAGATGTGTTATGTTTAAAAATGTTGACATAAGAAGGTTTTTGAAAAAGGGAGAAGATTTTGAAAATCTAATAATGGGGCAAGAGACGAAGAGGCTACCCTAGTGCGTAAAATAAAAGCTAAGGAAAAGAACGGTCTAACCGAAGAAGAAGCCAACACTTGACATTAAGAGTCAAGGTAGATTTCCAATCCTTTGGAATATCAATACTAAACCAACATTATCACTTGGGGATCCAGATGAACTTATTATCTTTAGCACCATTTTGCATTAAGCACATTAAAATTCTGACGAAAATCGGGCAGAGTAACAGTTGTTTTCGGGTAAATTCCATATATCAATGCATTGGAATTAACCATCAAGGGCTTTCAAGGAAATACCTGCACACATAAACAGACAACAATCCAATGCCAGACAGACAGAATAACAACAGAGTAATAACGGAATAAGAGTCCAGAGGTACTAAGTCCATAAGTCCGAATCTCCAAATTGCTCGGGATAGTAACCAATAGTCCAAGAGAGAACCTTAAGCGTTTTTAAGATTTTTGTTGTTTATTAGTGTTTTAGCATAAAAGTAAAGTATGGTCCAAGTGGACAAAAAGAAAATAGCGGAAACATAAACATAGCGTCCAAATGGACAAAGAAAAAATACCGGAATATAAACGTCCAAATGGACAAAGAGAAAATAACGGAATGTAAATATGATGAAATGATAAAATAAAGCGATAAAGCGAGAAATATAAAGGGCAATGTAATAAAGTGCGGAAATTAAAGTTAGTTATTAGATGTTAAAGATAACCATCTTGAAACTTGTCAAGTATGTTACCAAAGTTAGTAATAAAGATCGATGGTGAGTGAGGGATGTTCTCGGATTTAAATTCAATGGAAATTTATCAGAAGCTTGATAAAATCATAGCGACTACACGATAAACCTCCATAAGTCTTAAATCAACCGCATACAATTCTCTTCCATATTTGATCTTTTTTGATTTGGGACACGAAATATTGCGCTATGTTAAGCAGATCGCAAAGTGATTTATGTAGAAATCACCCTACAACGAGGCCGGTCAAAACTTTATGTGCTAATGCATGCAAGAGAAGCGATATGTAGATCACTCTCCGAAATCAATACCGCACGAAAAGAAAATAGGTAGCGATCTAGTCTTTACCAAGAATCCATAAGAATTCTCAAGGTATTAAGACTTTCATCGATCAAAAGAAAAAAGAGAAGAAGAAGAATAAAATTGCATAAAGTAAAATCAACTCACACTATCATTAATATCATTCATCTAATATTATGGATTTTGTCATTGCAAACCTATCAACATCCTAGATCCAATGATATTAATGAAGTCGAGGAAGAAGGAAGGCAAAACAAGCATAAAAAGGCAAAAAAAGCATTCTGCCTCACTGGAAATCGATTTACCTTTGTGGGAAATCGATTTCCTGAGTGCAGAGTTCAAATTTGGCATAAAAACAAGGTGGAAATCGATTTCCTACATAGGGAAATCGATTTCCTGCACGCAGCTTTCAAAAAACAGCATTAGTGAACATAAAACTTGATCTAGACAAACATACAAACACCTTATGATCACATATCCATTGGATCACGAATTTTCCATCAAATCACCATCAAATAGGACCAATATAGCATCAAAGATGCATTGAACACAAGCAACAAAGATCTACATCTTAGAGTTTAGGAATTTACCAATTCTTGAACCAAATTGTTGGAGTAGCTTCAAGAACAAGCACAAAGCGTGTAGATCCTTCAAAATTGGAGATGAACAAACAAAGAAAAGAGAGAAATGTAGGAGGTTTAGTTCAAAACTAGTAAGATTCAATGTGAATCTCACTAATTCTATGAAAATGAACTTTGGGTGAGGGTTTTGGAAAGGGTGAGAAATGAATTTGCAAGCAATTTTTTGGCTCTCCAAGCTTGAGAAATGAGAGTAGAGACCTCTATTTATAGGATGGGAGCAAGAGTAGTGGCAATTTGGTCTTTTTGCATTTGGTAATTAACTTGTGTTTAATTGGTGTTTAAATGGTATTTAAATGGTAAAAATGGTAAAATGGGGTTTAATGAAGGGAATTGATTTTGGTGAGGTGGAAAATTGGTAAAATGACAAAAATGATTAAAGAAAATGTGATTGGTGCCAAAATGATGTCATGCTTCCCTCTTTTTTTCAAATTTCGTCCAGGGAAATCGATTTCCTATATGGGTAAATCGATTTCCATAGCGAAATTTTCAAAAATCCATTTTCTTGCACTGTTTTGATTTTTGCCCGATCTTTTACCTGTAAAATATAAACAAAAGAGGCAAAATACATATTTTTGGAATTTGGTTAGTATAAAACAAATAAAAAGCTAGAAATGCTTGATGGTTCCCCTCAAGGACAAAATGATACCTCAAGATTGTGATTTTGATTGATGATTGAAATGTAAATGATGTATGATCTTAGGGTCAAAAATTGGGGTATGACAGATGCCCCTATTTAAGTTTCTTCTATCTGGAGATGTGAGGGTTAAAATCCTCAGCTCGACGTGATTAAAGAGACTTAAATATAAAACACACAATTTTTGAACCTAAGGTATAATGTGATGCTAATGGATGCATCAAGTATGATTATGGAATAGAGAGAAATATAACACCACTAGGGAGATAAGAAAGGACTCCACTGGGGAAAAGGTATGTGTCATCCAGGAATAAAACTTGGACTTCACAGGAGAAAGAGACAGTCAACAGAAGCTTTCAAGAGTAAAGCATGACTGAATTTGGAAAGGACATCCAGGAATGGCATTGGATAGAGAGGATCACGATATTCGAGAATAGCAGTGAATAAAGTGAAGATCACGACATCCGAGAATAGCATTGAATGAAGTGAGAAAATGATATCCAGGAATGACACCAGATAAAAGGATCACGATATTCAAGAATAGCAGTGAATAAAGTGAAGATCACAACATCCGAGAATAGCATTGAATGAAGTGAGAAAATGATATCCAGGAATAGCACCAGATAAAAGGATCACGATATTCAAGAATAGCAGTGAATAAGGTGAAGATCACAACATTCGAGAATAACATTGAATGAAGTGAGAAAATGATATCCAGGAATGGCACCAGATAAAAGGATCACGATATTCAAGAATAGCAGTGAATAAAGTGAAGATCACAACATCCGAAAATAGCATTGAATGAAGTGAGAAAATGATATCCAGGAATGGCACTGAATAAAGGAATCACGATATCCAGAAATGGCACCAGATAAAGTGAGAAACATCTTTCAGGAATGGCGCTGAAAGTAGAAAGGGACATCTAGGAATAGAACTAGATGGAGAAGACAAACAAGTATCGGTTTTGGATAGGTGCCAAGTATGTTGGACTTAGATCTCAAGGTGGAGATGTTGATAGCAACAAGACCTCGGAAGAATGTAAATGAGTATGAATTTGTTTCTATGCATGATGTTAAAATTTTTTATGCATGATGAATGCTTAATGCAATGCGATAATTGGTGACAACAGATGGAGGCTCTATTGTGAGGCAAGATTGGAACTCTGATTTCTCAACACGAGAACTCAGCCAATTCTGCTTGGGAAGAAAATGCTTGAATACACTTCTATTACACTGGTAACTGTATCAAAATGATGATCCTTTTGGGAAGGACTAATAAACTGTGTTTGGGGATTGCTGAAGAAGATTGCCCCTGATTCATTAATTGTTGCAAGTTAACTGATCATGGCTTCAGCTGAACTATACTCGGGATGAACTGATCATGGCTTCAGTTCTTGAAATTCATGTTGGGATGGCTTGCCCCAGTATAAGTCTTGAAATGATATTCTGATCAACAAATCTTCACTGAACATCTGAACAACAGGATCTTGAAGTAACTGGCCTCTGATAGGATCACTGATCAAGTTTCTCGACTGTTTGAACTTCCTGAAAGATGAGTGCTTACTTGCAAATAAAATGTTCATTCAAGAATGGTAATTTTAATGCAATGCTCAAAGAATATTTTTGAAATCAAAGTCATTATTGGAATAAATGTTATTGATGTAAAGCAAATGAAATCACTGGTCAAAACATAAAGGTTAAGACGTTCAAAGTGAAAGATAAAGCAAAGATATGGTATCAAAGCAAATGATTGGCAAATCTCATGGGAGTCAGCTTACGCAAACTTGTTGTAGTATGCTTTCAAACAAACCTTGCTTCAATTAGGTCTTTTAAAGGTTGTAACGTGGTCAGGTTTACGGTTTTAGAAACAAAGGATATAAGGCTCAAAATTTGATTGTACCCACCCCATCTTCGTGATGATCTCCAGTCCTAAAACTCAGTTAATTCAACTTATGCATTCAAGTTCCAAGAGACTTCTGGAATTGCACCTTTGATAATGATGATAGTTCACAAGCAAAGAGAATTTTTGAGATTGCAGTCACTTCTTCCTTTTTGTTGTCACAACATTTTGTTGCTTGAGGAATTTTTTTGACTTCCTTTTTTTTTATTCTTTATTTTGATTTCCCTAACTTTTGCCTGAACTGTTTATTTTTGAACTTACAGTCAGCAGGATGCCTTATTTCTACCTAAGTCATCTTTTTGATTTTTGACTTAGCAGGCTTTTCTTTGTATATATCTTTTTGATACATATTTTTTGAAAGATAGTGACTGCCTTGCTTAATGATTGATGAACCATCATTGGCTTTTGATTGGCATCTCCAACATTTCTTTGATGTATGCGGAGGATAGCTTGTGATTGAAACCTTTGTTGAAAGGTGTACTGAATGATTCTCTTGAAATAGAATGCACAACCAAATTAATTGAGAACTACCCTGCCCCAGGTTTAAAATGCGGGTTTTTTCGTACAGAAAGAAACTCCTACTTCGAAGGCTCAAAGGGGTTGACGAGGGATTAACTTCCTTATTTCTCTAGTGTTTGGGAATTGAAACAATGCTTGTACATCATCAACAAAGTTTTATTTGAAAGCATACATTTCAACAACTTGGGTATTTTGTTGTCATCATCCTCCCTCCAATCCTTGCATAAAACACAGATTTGATAGAGAAAGCAAATGGAAGAAAAAGTTTTGTAAAAGAAAGCATAAGCATAAACATAGTGGATGTGAATGAATTCAAAATATGCAATGCTCATTTCATTAAAATCACCATTCAGAAACAAACAAAGTCTAAAAGTAAACAGCACAATAAAGGAAATACGAACAGTACAGAAACAAGGCCTAGTGACTAATCAGCAACAAAGATGAGCTATCTCGTCTGAAACACTTGGCTTTAGGAAAATCGGGCTTTGACTTGTCTTCAGCCACTCTGATCTGGCAAAGGATTAGTGACAACATTAGGACCCATATCCCTGAAAGATAGCATCTTTGATCTAACCAACTCTTGAACTCTAGTCTTCAAAGCATAACAACCTTCTAAATCATGGCCAGCACCACCCTGATGGAATTCACAATGAAGATCAGGTCGGAATCCTTTTCAGGGAGGGTTTCGAGGAGGAGGCATAGCTCTTGTAGTGATCAACCCTTTATGAACCAATGCATGATACAATTCAGTGTAAGACATAGGAATAGGATCAAAGTGAGTCCTATCGCGATTCTGATTAGCATTTTGAACTTGCACAAGAGCAACAACAGCTACATAAGGTTGATCATCATTCTGAGGTCTACGACGAGATCCCCTTCTGTCATCTGACACAGCATTAGTCTCATTCTCCTTCTTCTTGTGGAAGTTTCCATAAGGTTTCTTCGATCCACTAGAAGATTCAGCAACATGAGTGACTTTCCCATTCTTGATTCCTTCTTCAAGTCTCTGACCAATGGTTACCAAGTCTGTGAAGTTCGAAGATACACTACCAATAATTTTCTCCCAAAAGAAGGGTGAGAGAGTGTCCATAAACATGCCAGTCAATTCCTTTTCAGCTAAAGGTGGCTCCATTTGAGAAGCTAGCTCTCTCCAGCTTTGAGCGTACTCCTTGAAAGATTCTTTCTCTTTTTGAGACATGTTTTGCAGTTGTTGGCGATCAGGTGCCATGTCCAAATTATATTTATATTGTTTCATGAAAGCATCAGTCAGATCTTGGAAGCAATGAATGTGACTCTTCTCAAGCCCCATATACCATTTCAGTGAAGCTCCACTCAAACTATCCTGAAAGCAATGGATAAGCAATTTGTCATTTTGGGTATAAGCAGCCATCTTGCGATAGTACATGGTCAAATGGCTTCTTGGGCAAGTGTTCCCTTTATATTTCTCAAACTCAGGAGTCTTGAATTTTGTAGGCATGACTAAGTCGGAAACCAAACACATATTCTCAGTAGCAACCCCAAAGTAATCATTTCCTTCCATGGCTCTCAGGCGCTTTTCTAAAGTATGATACTGCTCTTTGACATCTTCAATATCTCCAGCATCTCCTTGACTTCCATTCTGGGAACGGGTAGCTTGATATTCAAACAGAGGATTCACATAAGTAGGCTGAGCAACATTGTGCATAATAGGTTGAGATTCAGTGAAGACAGGAGCATGAAACACTGGATTTGAGGCTTGACCAATCACAAGTTGTGAAGACTGACCAATAGCAGGAGTCTTCTCATAGGGAGGAGTGTAACCAAGTGGCAAACCAAACTTAGGCCATGTAGAAGGTGGTTGTTGAGTAGGTTGAGGGTCAACATCAGCACTTGAGACTTCAATAATGACGGTCTTCTGAGGCGGTTCTCCTCTAGCAATCAAAACTTGCAGCATTTCAGTTAGCTTGGTCATGCCTGACTTCAACTCATCAATTTCCATCCTGACCTCTGCATTGTGTTGCTTTTGGTATTCCATTCTCAATCTGACGTTGGCTCTAGTTCCGTACTTGTGTGGAGGAATCAGCTTGACGGTAGACAGACAAACTCTGAAGATGGAGACAGACAAGGATAAGTTTTCTGGACAACCTGGATGTATGTATGCAAATGATGCAATTGCTGTTTTTTGTTTTTTATTTATTTGATTTTCAAGGAATTCAAGTTATTAATTTGAAAACATCAAAACATGAAGGAGGTAAATCTTATATTGGATCAAAGCTTTGATTAAGTTATCATCAAGATCAATCATCCATTTTGGTGGATTAGAGTTTTCACCCCATCAACACCCAAGATCCATTGAGTTTGATGAAACTTATGATGTTTACAAAGAAAGACCTATGAGTTCCTTGGAAATCAAATGAATGCATGGATGTATGGTTTATGCATCAATCACAATCAAGATCACATGGTCGCATAAACAGGGTTCAAAGGTTCGACGTCACGAGCATGGAGTCAAAGTTAAGAACCACCCACAAAGGTATGTACTAGGGAATTTTGTACCTGCCGAACGGGTTCTACAAAGGTTCCCATAGTTTTCAATCTTCTATCGGATACTACCGGCACGCACAATTGCTCATGGGCGCCAATAATATGCCTAAAAAGACCTCGTCTGAGCGTAGTATCGCATGGCAACAAGCTCAAATTGGTACTCGAACTTGTTTATGCGCTACATCCTAAAAAGGCTTAGATGGGTTAAAAGGGTTCTAGGCCATTCAACTTCTACGGACACTCACTATTGAAAGTGATAGCGTTCTTACGATAGTTTGTAACAACATCTACTACCTTCCATGAGGCCTACACTGATTGGGGTTCCACCATATGATGCTCATGTTATGGATTGCTCCTGACATGCAACTATTGGTCTTACCACCTCCTATATCAAGTTACTCACAAAAGTCCGGGTTAGAACTTTATCTCATCACAGAGGAACCATCGAGCACCAAAAAAGAAAAAGAAAATAAACAAACAAAACACACAATAATATATACAAATAAAACACACAGATAAACAAAAATAGGCTTAACAAACTTAAAACTGGATCCCCAATGAAGTCGCCATTTTTTCTGTAGCGGGGAAAATATGAGATCTAAGCCATAGGATTGACTCGACTCAATATTTCAGTGAAAGTCGCCACCGCGCTTTATTGTTTCCAAAGGAAAAGGGAAAAGAACGAAAAAATCCAAAGTTTGTTTTTAAAACGAAAAGAGATCTTAGGTACGGGTATTATTTATACAAGGGGAAGGTTTTAAGCACCCCTCATATCTGTGGTACTCCACAGGAACCTTTTTGAAAAGTTGTGTTGTGTGTGTGTGCTAAAAAAGAGTTTGTTTTATTTTTAAAATAAGCTCGGCAAGACGTTAAGCCTTGTGCCTACATACCTCCTCGGTGCAATGGAGAAGTCAGAGCTAATGTAGTTCCGCTTAAAAGAGAAAACGTTTAAAAAACGAATAAACACTTTATCGTCGTCGGAGAGAAATACTCAGCCATTGATCTTGAGCATGAGAACAAACGAGTTCTTTGCATCGCAAATGAAAGAAGGGCTCCAACTCGGATAGAAATCAACGAGTATGCCACTAGCTCTCTCACGCGGAAAAGACCTCATTATATCAATCAATTTTAAAATCGTGGGGTATCGCCGCTCGTTTCGACAATTAGTCGTGTCTAAACTTTTTGAAGAAAAAGGCCACTAAGGGCAAAAGATATTTTTTAAGAAAGATTTTGAAAAGGTTGCAAACATAAGAAGGTTTTTGAAAAAGGGAGAAGATTTTGAAAATCTAAGAATGGGGCAAGAGACGAAGAGGCTACCCTAGTGCGTAAAATAAAAGCTAAGGAAAAAACGGTCTAACCGAAGAAAAAGCCAACACTTGACATTAAGAGTCAAGGTAGATTTCCAATCCTTTGGAATATCAATACCAAACCAACATTATCACTTGGGGATCCAGATGAACTTATTATCTTTAGCACCACTTTGCATTAAGCACATTAAAATTCTGACGAAAATCGGGCAGAGTAACGGTTATTTTCGGGTAAAATCCTTATATCAATGCCTTGGAATTAACCATCAAGGGCTTTCAAGGAAATACCTGCACACATAAACAGACAACAATCCAATGCCAGACAGATAGAATAACAACAGAGTAATAACGGAATAAGAGTCCAGAGGTACTAAGTCCATAAGTCCGAATCTCCAAAATGCTCGGGATAGTAACCAATAGTCCAAGAGAGAACCTTAAGCATTTTTTAGATTTTTGTTGTTTATTAGTGTTTTAGCATAAAAGTAAAGTATGGTCCAAGTGGACAAAAATAAAATAGTGGAAACATAAACATAGCGTCCAAATGGACAAAGAAAAAATAGCGGAATATAAACGTCCAAATGGACAAAGAGAAAATAGCGGAATGTAAATATGATGAAATGATAAAATAAAGCGATAAAGCGAGAAATATAAAGGGCAATGTAATAAAGTGCGGAAATTAAAGTTAGTTATTAGATGTTAAAGATAACCATATTGAAACTTGTCAAGTATGTTATCAAAGTTAGTAATAAAGATCGATGGTGAGTGAGGGATGTTCTCGGATTTAAATTCAATGGAAATTTATCAGAAGCTTGATAAAATCATAGCGACTACACGATAAACCTCCATAAGTCTTAAATCAACCGCATACAATTCTCTTCCATATTTGATCTTTTTTGATTCGGGACACGAAATATTGCGCTATGTTAAGCAGATCGCCAAGTGATTTATGTAGAAATCACCCTACAACGAGGCCGGTCAAAACTTTATGTGCTAATGCATGCAAGAGAAGCGATATGTAGATCACTCTCCGAAAGCAATACCGCACGAAAAGAAAATAGGTAGCGATCTAGTCTTTACCAAGAATCCATAAGAATTCTCAAGGTATTAAAACTTTCATCGATCAAAAGAAAAAAGAGAAGAAGAAGAATAAAATTGCATAAAGTAAAATCAACTCACACTATCATTAATATCATTCCTCTAATATTATGGATTTGGTCATTTCAAACCTATCAACATCCTAGATCCAATGATATTAATGAAGTGGAGGAAGAAGGAAAGCAAAACAAGCATAAAAAAAGGCAAAAAAAGCATTCTGCCTCACTGGAAATCGATTTACCTCTGTGGGAAATCGATTTCCTGAGTGCAGAGTTCAAATTTGGCATAAAAACAAGGTGGAAATCGATTTCCTACAGAGGGAAATCGATTTCTTGCGCGCAGCTTTCAAAAAAACAGCATTAGTGAACATAAAACTTGATCTAGACAAACATACAAACACCTTATGATCACATATCCATTGGAGCACGAATTTTCCATCAAATCACCATCAAATAGGACCAATATAGAATCAAATATGCATTGAACACAAGCAACAAAGATCTACATCTTAGAGTTTAGGAATTTACCAATTCTTGAACCAAATTGTTGGAGTAGCTTCAAGAACAAGCACAAAGTGTGTAGATCCTTCAAAATTGGAGATGAACAAACAAAGAAAAGAGAGAAATGTAGGAGGTTTAGTTCAAAACTAGTAAGATTTAATGTGAATCTCACTAATTCTATGAAAATGAACTTTGGGTGAGGGTTTTGGAAAGGGTGAGAAATGAATTTGCAAGCAATTTTTTGGCTCTCCAAGCTTGAGAAATGAGAGAGTAGAGACCTCTATTTATAGGATGGGAGCAAGAGTAGTGGCAATTTGGTCTTTTTGCATTCGGTAATTAACTTGTGTTTAATTGGTGTTTAAATGGTAAAAATGGTAAAAATGGGAAAATGGGGTTTAATGAAGGGAATTAATTTTGGTGAGGTGGAAAATTGGTAAAATGACAAAAATGATCAAAGAAAATGTGATTGGTGCCAAAATGATGTCATGCTTCCCTCTTTTTTTCAAATTTCGTCCAGGGAAATCGATTTCCTATATGGGTAAATCGATTTCCATAGTGAAATTTTCAAAAATCCATTTTCTTGCACTGTTTTGATTTTTGCCCGATCTTTTACCTGTAAAATATAAACAAAAGAGGCAAAATACATATTTATGGATTTTGGTTAGTATAAAACAAATAAAAAGCTAGAAATGCTTGATGGTTCCCCTCAAGGACAAAATGATACCTCAAGATTGTGATCTTGATTGATGATTGAAATGCAAATGATGTATGATCTTAGGGTCAAAAATCGGGGTATGACAGTAGGGAAAGATGAAATGGCCTGAGCTTTGAAGACATATAAATCATTATATCTATCAGCTAAACAAATCCCTTTCATGGATTTTTTTTGGTGCAAAATCAAACATGATTTGTTATTGAAAGTGAGTGAGCAGCAAGAGGAGTCAATAAATTTAGTAGTAGATATTAAGTTAACATTGAATTTTGGTATATAATAAACATTAAAAATAATTATTGAATTAGACAAATGAGCCATGCCAACAATGTTAGTCATTATAGTAGAGCCGTTATGAAGTTTCATAGTTATGGGTGGAACAAAGGAATAAAAATGAAAGTTATGCAAATTAGGAGTAACGTGATGAGTAACAATTGTATTGATTATCTAATGTACATGTGGCTTAACATCTGAGGAGGTAGAGACAAAGTTGATGTTATGCAATATGGAGGAGTCAGAAGAATTAACAGCAGGGGAATAAGAATGTTGATGATTGAGCATCTGGAGAATTCGATTGTATTGATTCTGAATGGTAGTTAGGCAGCCTTGAGGATTACTACAATGAATAATACTTTTTATGACGAAACTTTCACCTTTCACATGCTAAAAACCGAGAGGATATTTCCTTGGAGCGTAATGTTTTATTTTTTAATAAGATAAACAACATGTTACGTCGGTGTTATACAAAACCGAGGTAGCCCAACTATAAGTTAGTGCCTTTATTTATCCATAAAAAAATTAATAAACATGTTATCTTGGTTTTCTAGAGAACCGAGATAATATAGCTATAAGAACCTCGCTTCGAATCCCCGTTTTCGCATTTAAAATTTTGTATCAATAAACAAGAATAGGAAATAATAGAAAAAAGAAAAATTTCATTGGTAGTAATAAAGAAACAACACAACAAAGAAAACTACTCAACAAATTCAAACTTCTCAGTCCACTCAATTTCAACATTACCCGTAACTATCCCTCATTTATGGAAAAGTGTAGAAAGAAGTCTTCCATAAGGTATGAGAAAACTCGTTTCCCCCGAGAAGTATTTATCTTTTCCTTCAAGAAGTTGAAAATGGTAATAGGAATATTAACACTCATGTTGTAGATGAGGAATACCAAGAGATGCTTATCATACCAAGTAAGCGTTTCTAAGTCTTTCTCTCTTGGAAGGAGATTTGCCATTATAAGTTGAAACAATTTTTTTGCAACATGGAGTATAGAATTAGAATCAGAGAGGTTATTTCTTTTGGCATAAATTTGTTGAAGTTGGGCTGAGTAGACATTGTTATTTTCATAGTGTTCAACATAACTACCTGTCTCTTGAAAGTTGATTGTCATAACAATCAGTGATGGAGTAATGAAGAAATGAGAGCCATTGATATAGGAATAGATGACTTCAACATGACCATTTGGCACAACAGAGGCATTCATCCAGAACTCTTTAACGAGATTAGTGTATATGGGGCCATGAACTACAAGTTTTTATCGGATTTTTTCAAAAAATCATATAGTGTTAACTTCTTTTTTTTCCTATCGGATATGAACTAACATATTTTTTAAAAACCCATAAAATTATAAAACATACCGGATTTATCGAAAATCCAATAGTGTTAACTTCATTTTTCATAAGTCTATCCGATATGAACTAACAGATTTTTTAAGTGTACTACCAAAATTTTAAATTTATTGCTTTTTTAAGAGTAAACTTTTTGACCAAATATTGAGATGAAGTAAATATTGACAAGAATGTATCAACCTAATCATATGGAGGAAGCAACTATTTGGTTTGATAAAGAGTTGCGAAGGACGGTTGAAGACATCGTGGTTGGTGGAGGTCCTTTCTCCGGGGACATTCAATGGAGGATGACTTCTTTACCATTAGAGCTATGGGTTTGGGTTTATACTCGACATTAGAGGTTGCCTCATACACTTTTCTAGCTTCTAGGGTCCAATCTTGGGTGTTACGTGATCATATATTGATAGACAATGAGGTTTATTGTATGATCTCATATTTCGACAAAGCTTTGGACGGTCTTAGTGTTGCAATTTCAAATTTTGACCTTAGTAGTTTTACTCGAAAGAACATCGTTCCTCCTAAAGCATAACATGTGTTTAGCGAGTGCCTTTTTTACTAAAACTGTTAATGACATGAATGTAAAGTTTGACATGACTACAAGACAAAAGGCAATTTTTGGTGGTTTGTAAGCCACACATGCTTAAGACTTTCTCCTTGCTATTCCGATTGATGGGCTAGGCCAACATATCTCACTGGTGAAGTTCAATACTATCCTTAGAGACTGTCTTATGATTCCTATATTTCCTATTGATGAGGTTTGCCCTGTTTGTCGTAAGGCGTGTTTGAATACATTTAGGGAAGGCATGATTCATTGTAGGAAGCTTCCAGACTTTAAATATAGACATAACCTTGTTAGGAATGTTCTGATTGATATATTTTGATGGGTCGAAGTATATGTTAAGAAAGATGCACGTGTGAAGTTTTTTGATTGACTCGTATAAGAGGAGATCGACACTTAGGCCAACATATGTTCTAGTGTACGGGACATGCTTGCGTGAATTTGACTGGGGTTTCTTCATCGGTGGGACTGTGGACATGTGGTTTTATTGTGGGGTAGACAACTCTCAAAGCCGCTTCAAGTAAAATGGTCAAACATGAAAAAATGTGTTTCGACAACCAACATGCTTTTATACCATCTGCCTTTGACACTTTTGGTTTCTTAGCACCAGAAGCAATTGATCTTTTACAAAGAGTTCAAAGGCATATGAATAACAATATTGTATCTCTTAGGTCTATACATATAATTTTTAAAAGGATTAATTTTACAATTCACAAAAGAGTAGCGTCTCAGTTTATTGCCCATTTCTCTTATATTTTTATATTAAAGTATTATTAAGTTATAATTATAAAGAAGAAACAAAACATACACTTAAAAAAATGTTATTGCTAAGAGTTGAATCTTGGACCAACAATTCTATTAATCCAATTAGGAAGTGTCAGCTGAGTTACGCCACCCAGTCAAGAGTATTTGAATATTATAGAAAATTGGATGGTGTCATATATGAGTTTTTTTGGGAGTCCAGACAAAATCTATAAAAAAAACCATCCCAAAACTTGAAGAACTCATATCTTTGACATGGGCCGTAAATAAGTTGGGCCTATCAGTGTTGAAAGTCCAACATTAGGTCATCGTCGGTATTGGATGAGACGAGAACATCATTCGTACCGGAAATTCTCCCGTAATAAGAGTGAATGGAGAAGAGGATCACCCTGGTTCAAACCGTTGCCACCGCCGGCGTCTTCTCCGCCATTTCCTTCTGGTAATTATTTCTCTCTCTCTCCTCATTCTTGAATTTTCAGTTTGTAGTAGTTTGCGACAAACCTAATCCGAATTGAATCCGTTATTCTACTTTTAGGTATGGATTCATGTTTGGCAGAGAATCCTCTCGCAAAGAGCTCTCTCACCTAATTGAAGATCTCCGCCGCGGTAACCCAACTCCTCCTCCCCATTCTTGAAGCTCTTTGATCAATGAAGTAATTGCACCGTGCAGAGTAGCTTCACTCACTATGTATCTTTTCTTGTATTGGTTTTAGTTTGTTAATAATGGTTTCGCTTAGAGCTATATAGTATAGTAACGTGTTCAGATTTCATAGTGTACTTTTTCCCTGACAATTTTGTAACTAGTGTTGATTTTAGAGGATGAGATTGCTTTTCAACTTTGTGAACTTGCAATTCTCCTGTTTCCTTATAATTTGACAACTTATATGCCAAAATTTGGGAGGCATTTCTCTCTGTAAACATGTTTATTTAACTATGATTTGACAAGTTTGTTCTGCTCACGTTACACTATGTGAATCGTGATACTATGAATTTTACAAATCTAAATTATTTCATCTTACTTTCGCTTACAGAAGTGGTCCACTGAAAAAATTTAGGTTTTTTGTTATGTGCTTTTTTTTCATTACATTGTGCAGATGTTTTCAGAGATTCATAAACTTCTAAAGGCCTATTGCTAGTTGCTACGGATTCAATGGGCTAGTGGCTCAGCATCCTTTTCCTTACATACCTAATAAGCAAAAGAGAAATTTTTAATTGGAGGGAGTTTGTAATGCAAAAGTATAACAATGGGCCACAATTAGAGGTGTGTGTCAAGTTCTTATGACTGGGAATTGCTTGGTAGCGTTGCTCAAGTTAGTGCCATTAAAAATATCTGTGTTTTCTTGGAGAGTTTTCCAAAATAGGATACCATTAGAAGTTAATAGGGGAAAACGAGGTGTTTTTTTAACATGATATGGTTTAACGTGTCTTCGGATGTGGGATGGAAGAGGATGTATCATACTTATTTTTCGAATGTCATTTAAGTGTTGAAGTATGGAATGGTATTTTGGATTGGGTGGGTGTATCCAATGTATATTAAGGGATTGGAAAATTTCACTCAATTCTTTTGGCTTCCTGTTGTGTGTAATGGATTTTTTCTACTAATTGACCATCATGTTGAGACCAATTATATCTGGCCGAGTTGCAGATATTTTGGAGGGTGCTAAGGCTATTCTTTTTATTATTATATGTGGATGTTAATGCTATAAAACTGATGTGAATAGTGTTCCTGTCATCACAACATAGAATGAGGTGGAGCAAAAATTTGGTGCTATGAAAAATGTTATGGAATGCTGCGGTATGAAGAGCTGTTGTGCTGCCAGTCATGGAGGTGATGCAGTCTTGCTTAGGCGATTGTTACTTGTTTGGTAAGGTTTCAAGTAGTAGAGTGGCAGAGTCATTGGAAATTTATTATGTGTTTTATTGTCGCATTTACTTAAGACTCATGGGTGATTTTGGACAAAGATGAGGGCGGGAGTAAAGTATGGATCTGGATTATTTTGTGTGAAGTTTATTGTCAATTCTTAATGAAAATACGTGGAGATATAATACTAGGTTCACAAATTGGTACTTGTAGGTGTGATGTTTTCGTATTACATTCTTTTGACTTACAAACAACAAATTAATTGGTTCTTCTGCTGTAAACCTTTCTCATGGCATGCTTGTGCTTTGAGTATTTAGCATTAATAAAATTATTTTTGCTTTTGCAAAAAAAAGGGACACAATTTTCTTATTGCATATTGTTATCTTTGTTGTGGTGGGAATTGGATTGATACACAAGAAGAATGTTCAAATAAAATGAAGATGTCACTCTCTGACCAACTTAACATGTGCTTATCTTACAGGGATAGAGAAACAAATTGGACTGGGATTCTCCAATTTGTGGTGCCGATGTTACTCTAACTTTCAACTTCTGCAAATCAGCATATGGATCTTAAGTTTCAAAGGTGTCAGCATATGAATCTTGAGTTTCAAACGGTGTCATGTGTTATACCGCCGCCCAAGTTTACCGTCCAAACAACCATCACCAACTCTGAACACCATCATTTTGCTCGACTACCACTGTCGTTTTTACTCGATCACTCCAATTTTTCATACGTTCTGGCTGTAGACTCTGACAACTAAAATATGGAATGCAACCAACCTTAATCATAAGTTTGGTCATCACATTATGACAAAGTCAAGAGTTTTTAGAACTTTAAATTTCTTGTGGAAAATATATTTTCGCGTGTTGTACAAGGCTTAGGCATCGTAGATTAGTATATGACTTGACTTTGTTTTCATCTAAATTGTCATTTTGTAAGTTGTAACTTCAAAATACAAAAGATTGGAGAATAATCATGTATTCAGTGGGTCTGTGAAATGTATATGTTCGTTTGAATTTAAGAGCATACACTTGCTTGTAAATTGAAAAGGATGGTGAAGATCTTATATGATGGTGAGAATAGCTTGTTAAAAGGGGTTTATTTATGGCTTTTGATAAAACTGATCACATATGGATCTGTGATGGTGAAGGCACGCAAAGGTAAGTCGATGACAGTGGTGTGGTTGTAGTTGTGTCGGTGGTCAGAGTTGAAAATGGTTCTCTAATGACAGTTTGCTTGAAGCATAAGATTGATCTACTGATATGTATGAGTTGAAAGTTAGAGTAACTTAGATGCCACAAAGTTAGAGAATCCAAATCCAAACAAATCAGATTGGTGAGCTTTTGCTCAAGGATAGAAGTGATGAATACAAAATAGAGACCAATACCAGTATATTGATTCTTTACCTTCAGCAGATAAAGTTTTTCTCATTAATAAATGGAGTTATATATACATCATGAAATAAAATAATTTCTCCATGATCTCAGGTTCTGGCATGGCCTTGGCCACTGTTCTATGTATACACATCACAATTCTATCTCATTTTCCCTCTTTTTCTATACTGTCTTCCTTTTTCCTATGAAAAACATCTTATGATGGTTATGAACAAACAACCAAGACGCCTGAACATACCCGCTAATACATGTGTTCACACAACAAGAGCCTCAACCTCTTGTTTGTGCTCTTTAGTTTTCTTGATGTGCCCGACATAAATATCACTTCCGCGTGAATCGGAATCTGGAAGTCTTTGTCTCCGACCACCTTCAGACATGTTTCTTACAAAATCCACAAGGTGTCGCCAGTTATCACCTTCGAACAACTTTTTATTCATTCTCAAGTAGGTAAATGCAGCCAATCCACTGCCAGAATCGGACATACTTGTAGACAAAACTTGAGCGTATCCTCCAGCATCGTATCTCTCCAACGCATTTTCCCCAGCAAGTTCTATTCTAGCCTTTCTCGTCGCCGTCTTTACTTGATGAACTAACCCTTCTGGTGAGCAGTTAGCATGATCAGGCTGTTCTCTGTCTTTCATTTCCATGCAGGTGAAGTTGAAGACAACGTCATGGTTTGCAAACATTTTCGCTATTGGAAGATATCCATCAGTATGCCGAGTATTATAGTATCCAGCAGTCAGTTCAGCTGCGTGCGACCTTGATCTGTAATGCCAATGGATTCCTGCGATTTTACCAGACAGTTTCACACCAGAAGCTTGGAATATTTCTTTGGCTGATACAAGGATCTTCTCGCCGTGTTCCAACAATTTACCCGAGTACCATCCTAGAAAGAACTGTCCATATTCAGAGTTCCATGTTCCATCTTTTCTGAAAAAACCAGTATCCTCAGGAAACTGTTTGTACTGGCCGGAATCATGAGGACCGCCTTTTCCCCATTCCTTCTTTCCGATAGCCTCGGCTGCTGCTGCCAAGGATGCTTTCATATACTGCATAACAAACAAGCAATTTTAGCCAAAAGATTTTTCGAAAATCTGAGCAATGGTTATTAAATGAATGGATTTGTTTTTCATACCTTGTCATAACATTGGAATTCTCCAATTCCAGGAAACTTCCAAGTTCCATTGCTTTCTGGATATGATGGATATCTCAGCTCCCCACATGGACCCATTCCTACTTGTACTTCCTGCAAAGTTATAGGTCTTGTGATATCAGATTCAACTCTCATGTTAATCATGCTAAGTTTTATTAAAGTTCTATGGTATATGTATCCTATATCAGTGTCTATATTGACTACTTTGCAGCTCTAGTTGAAGTATAACGTACCGAGATGACACTGCCTAAGTAATCACTGAATCTGTCGCGAAAGCTCCTCATGTAATCGGCATAGACTTGGAGGGGAGTTCTTCCTCTTAGCACAGGCACTGAATCACAGCCCAATGATATATACTCGGGATTTCTCCTCCCCGATCGGTCTGTGTAAACTATATCCGGGTTCTTGCTGATCTCTTCCATCACCCATGGAGGTAAAGGCACACTGAAAAATTACGACAGAGAGAAAATATTAGTCATAGCACTGAATCACAAATCTTTCTAAAGTAAGATATAACAATCACTGTGATATGATATCATACCTGCATGAATCTCCAACATTTCCTCCACACTGATGAAAAGACATAACAACTTGAATCTTCAAACCAAGCTTTTGCACCATTTGCACAAGCTCAGCATAAGCTTCCCAATTATACTTCAAAGGTCCATCTTTTTCAACCAAACCCCACCAAACATCAACCATAACCCCCTCAACTCCAGCACTCTTCAGAGCCATCAAACTAGCATTCATCGCTCTTGGTTTGTTCAAATTTCCGTTCATTGTTACCGTGTCAAGTGGAAGCATCACAAACACAGGTACTCTCTTTGAATCATCATGGTTACTATGAACAATTGATGGAGCATGCACCTTCTCATATTTCTCATCAATGTTTACTTCAGTTTTGAAGGTGTGTGCTACTTGCAATGAACTCTTGACTTTAAGATTAAAAGATGGTTTAGTTTTTGCAAAGGTGAGTGTTGCAGAGACATCATCGTATGATTTAAGGAATTTGGTTTCTTTCTGAATGACGAAAGAAACTGAAGAACGAAGTGTTAAAGTCATTGTTTTTGAAAATGGATAAAGGATATTATGTTGGAAAAGGTGAAATTGTGTGTGTTTATTTATAAGAAATGAAACTGAGATTTGGGATTGAAAAGTAGAAAAAGTGCAAGAGGTTTGAAGTGGACAACGTTGGTGGGCTCAGATTGAAACGTAGAAAAAGTGCAAGAAATCAAAACTAGACTGTTGTGTGTGACTCTTGCTTACGTGTTTCCACCTATTCCATTCTTATCCTAGCAAAGCGTGTGTGGCTTCAAGTTTTTCACCGTACCGAAGATTAGGGCTGTTTTCGGTCCGGTCCGGTCTGGGTATTTGCTATTCCGAGAGCCGAATCGAAATAGTATCGGGTAAATTCAGACCGGACCGAAATAGTGATGATCAATTTTTTGGACCGAAACCGGACCGTTATTTTGGATATCCGACAAAAGTATCCAATAAATATCCAATATAATATCCATTTTTGATATCGGATAAAAAAATTATTCATTCCTGGACCGAATAACATTTAGTCGGTCCAATGGACCAGTTTCACCGGTCCGGTTCTCAGATCCTATGGACCAAATACAACCCTACCAAGATAACAAAGCGTTTCCACATGTTTATGGTCGGTTTGTTTTCATTAAGGTATTAAAAAAACGTATCAATTGAAGTTATTATTACCGCTTCACAAAATCACGGCAGATGGGACTTTGAGACGCGAGAATATTGAGTGAAACGTGCACTTACAATTGTAAGTTTAATTTTAAGGATGAAGCACTTACAATTGATTTTGAATCTGTAGACTTGATTTTGATATATTTAGTTAATTGATCATATTTTATTGTGAGAGGTGAGGCTGAGTTTTCCTGTATTTTTTTTATTGAATTTTTTTATGATCAGCAAAGATATATTTCGAGGATGGACATATGTTGTGAAAAACGATACCAATAACAAAGTATAATAGAGAATTAGGGGAAATAATAAGAACACAAGAATTGGTTATAACTGCTATTCTTTTACTTTCTCTTAAAACAAGATTACAAGTTTACAAGAATAACAAATAACCTCTCTCACCCTAAATTAGGATTTGCAGCTTAGCAATGATGAGAGACTATTATGCTATTTATAATAAAACC
Organism: Vicia villosa; assembly: GCF_029867415.1. Lineage (NCBI taxonomy): Eukaryota > Viridiplantae > Streptophyta > Magnoliopsida > Fabales > Fabaceae > Vicia > Vicia villosa. The sequence continues at coordinate 713,449 of NW_026705217.1, read as the reverse complement.
TAACATACTAACTAATGAGCTTTTTCAGCAAGGCCCATTACACAAGCCAACTTAATAAACAAGCTAACTTAACAAATTAGGGTTTAAACACTAAAACCTAATTTAACATGCTAACAACTCTAGCATCTTCGACACAAGCATGTGAACAACCTTCGACTTCATGCTTAATCCTGTCGAACCAAGAAACTACCCTTCGACTATAATAGAGTTCGATCCAATATCTCACAAATCTCCACCTTGGATCTAACTCTACAACATCAAGGGAACAAACTAGCTTTCTTCATGCAGCTTTAGCAACTGCATACAGTGAAAAAACTTGCAACTCGGCAATGTCTTGGTGATCATATCAGCAGCATTGTCTTCAGTCGAAACCTTCAGCACTTGGACTTCTCCACGCTCGATTACTCCTCTGACGAAATGCAGCCTCACATCAATGTGCTTAGTTCACTCATGATAGGCTGAATTCTTCGACAGATGTATTGCACTTTGACTATCACATTTAACAGTGATACCTCGACCTTGAAGTTTCAGCTCCTTCGCAAAACCTTCAAGTCACAATACTTCTTTCACAGCTTCAGTTAAGGCAATATACTCCGCTTCAGTGGTTGATAGAGCAACAACCTTCTGAAGTGTTGCTTTCCAACTAATTGCTGTGCCAAACATAGTGAAAACATATCCAGAAATAGATTTTCTAGAATCCATACAACCTGCATAATCAGAGTCGACATATCCTTCGATTACTGCTTTACTATATTCACCTAAGGATCCACCATAAATTATGACTCTATTCCGAGACCCATTTATGTACCTTAAAATCCACTTCAATGCTTGCCAGTGAGCCTTTCCAGGGTTCGCCATGTACCTGCTTACAAGACTTACTGCATATGCTATGTCGGGTCTAGTACAGACCATAGCATACATCAAAGAACCAACTATATTAGCATATGGGATGCTATTCATATAGGCTCTTTCGACATCAGTACTGGGACACTGATCAATACTCAGCTTGAATTGAGGGTTTGTTCGAGTCACAACTGGCTTCGAATTCGACATACCAAACTTTTTGAGAATCTTCCGTAGATATGCCTCTTGAGATAAGCATAACTTCGACTTCTTTCTATCTCTTCGAATGTCAATTCCAAGAATCCTGGAAGCAGCACCCAGATCCTTCATATCGAACTCCTTATTGAGTTCATCCTTCACCCTCGTCACATCTTCAACATTGTTGCTTGCTATGAGAATATCATCCACATAAAGCAACAAAATAACAAATGAATTACCAGGTCGAAATCTGAAGTAAACGCAGTGGTCGAATTGACTTCTAATGAAACTTATGCGTGCCATGAACTTGTCGAATCTCCTATTCCACTGTCGAGGAGATTGTTTCAGTCCATACAAAGATCTCTTTAACTTGCACACATAGTCTTCCTTCCCCTTTTCGACATACCCTTCAGGTTGCCTCATCAGGATCGTTTCATCTATATCACCATACAAGAACGCAGTCTTCACATCCATCTGTTCCAGTTCAAGATCGAACTGTGCCACCATGGCAAGCAACATTCGAATGGACCTATGCTTCACAACAGGAGAAAACACATCATTGAAGTCGACACCTTCTTTCTGAGTGAAACCCCTTGCAACTAACCTTGCCTTGTATCTTTTGGACGTCACTCCTTCAATTCCTTCCTTAACTTTGAAAATCCATTTACAGCTGACTAACCTTGCCCCAACAGGTTTCTTGATCAATTCCCAAGTATGATTATCATGAAGAGATTTCATCTCATCATCCATGGCCTTCAGCCATCCAGTCTTATTTTGACTCCTCATAACTTCCTTATAGTCTCTAGGTTCTTCGTTTAGAACCTCACTTGTAGAGATTAAGGCATAAGCTATAAGATCTGCATACCCAAGCCTCTGAGGTGCCTTGATGACTCTTCTCGACCTATCTCTCGATAATAGGTAGTCATCGTCAGTTTCCTCAACTTCCTCAGCATCTTCTGCTTCTTCTTCGACTTCATCAGGGATGTGCAATTCAGCATCAACATGCTCCACCTCAACAGGAATCTCTACCTGTTCCAGCTCTTCGTCAGATGTTTCTGTATTTCGACCAACATCGACAGTTTTCTTAAAAGCCATTTCAGCTTCATTGAAAACTACATCTCGACTGATGATACACCTCCTGTGACCTGGCTCTAGGCACCATAACCTATAAGCTTTAACTCCTTCAGGGTATCCCATGAACATGCATTTCAGAGCTCTAGGTTCGACCTTGTCTTGCCTAATGTGTGCATAGGCTACGCAGCCAAATACTCTCAGTTTGTCGAGATCTGGTGGATGTCCCGACCAAACTTCTTCAGGTGTCTTCATATCTAACGCTGTCGAAGGACATTTGTTTATCAGATATGTTGCTGTCGAAACAGCCTCAGCCCAAAACACCTTCTTTAGTCCAACACTAGTCAACATGCATCTGACTCTCTCCAAAATAGTTCGATTAAACCTTTCAGCCAAACCATTTTGCTGTGGAGTACCTGCAGTAGTTCTGTGCCTTGCAATACCAGAGGAAGCACAAAAACTATCGAATGCCTCATTGCAAAATTCAAGGCCATTGTTGGTTCTCAACCTCTTGACCTTTCTGCCAGTCTGATTTTCAACCAGAGTCTTCCAACTTTTGAAATTTTCAAAAGTTTCATCCTTAGTCTTCTGGATGAATACCCATAATTTTCTGGAATAATCATCTACTATGGATAGAAAATACCTTGCTCCTGAATGTGATGGACACCTTGCAGGCCTCCAAAGATCAGCATGGATGTAATCAAGGGATCCATGTGTTCTTTATTTGCCTTTGTTGAACTTCACTTTGCAAGATTTTCCAAGTACACAGGGTTCACAAAACTTCAGCTTTTCGACTTTGTCTCCACCAATCAGATTTTGTTTCCCTAATTCGACCAGACCCCTTTCACTGACATGGCCCAATCTCATGTGCCAGATTTCTGTCTTCGACAAAGGTTTCGTGGATGCAACATTTGTCGAACCACTTACAACTTCAGCCTCAAGGGTATAAAAGCCTTGTTTCTTCACGCCTCTCAAGACTTCCTTCGAACCCTTCATGACTCTTAGGATACTTTTCTCTCCTTGGAAAACATATCCTTTCTTGTCGAATTCACCAAGAGAAAGCAGATTTCTCTTCAAATCAGGAACATACCTGACTTCAGTCAACAACCTTATTGACTCATCATGGAGCTTGAATCTCACAGATCCAACACCTGCAATCTTGCAAGCCTTGTTGTTTCCCAGCAATACTGATCCACCATCTTGATCACATAATTCCTCGAACAAGTCTTTGTTTGGAGTCATGTGCCAAGTGCAACCTGAATCCATAATCCACTCCTTCTTAGAGTCACTGCTTGAAACCACAAGAACATCAGATGATTCGAAATCATCTTGAACAATGGCAGCGTTGCCATTCTCCTTACCTCCATGATATTTCGACTGGCTTTTGCCTTTCTTCTTGTCGAACTTACCATCCTTTCGTAAGAGTTTTCCTTTAACGGCCAAACCTTCGCCAACAGTCGAAGGTTTATGCTCCTTTCGTTCATTCAAGTCCTTAGAGTACAAGGCTGATTGAACTTCTTCAAACGTCAGGGACTCCCTTCCATACAAGAGAGTTTCTTTGAAGTGAGCATGTGATCGAGGCAAAGAACACAATAGTAACAGCGCTTGATCTTCATCATCGATCTTCACATCAATATTTTCAAGATCAAGAATCAGCTTGTTGAACATATCCAACTGCTCAGCCAATACTTTGTCTTCAATCATCTTGAATGAATACAAAGCTTGCTTCAGGTAGAGTCGATTTACCAGCGATTTAGTCATATACAAACTTTCAAGTTTCACCCATAACCCTGATGCCGTCGTCTCCTTTGATACCTGTCGGAGAACCTTATCACCAAGGCTCAACAAAATTGCGCTGTATGCTTTCTCGATCATATTCGTCTTCTCCGCTGCCGTCAATTCAGCATTCATGGCTGCCTCTCCCTTCAACGCTTCCAAACAACCCTGCTGAACCAGTAGGGCTTTCATCTTCAAGCGCCACAGACCGAAATCATTCACTCCGGTGAACTTTTCAATCTCATACTTTGTTGAAGGCATCTTCTCCACGCTCACCGCACCAATTTGTTGTGAAAAACGATACCAATAACAAAGTATAATAGGGAATTAGGAGAGATAACAAGAACACAAGAATTGATTATAACTGCTATTCTTTTACTTTCTCTTAAAACAAGATTACAAGTTTACAAGAATAACAAATAACCTCTCTCACCCTAAATTAGGATTTGCAGCTTAGCAATGATGAGAGACTAGTATGCTATTTATAATAAAACCTAACATACTAACTAATGGGCTTTTTCAGCAAGGCCCATTACACAAGCCAACTTAATAAACAAGCTAACTTAACAAATTAGGGTTTAAACACTAAAACCTAATTTAACATGCTAACAACCCTAGCATCTTCGACACAAGCATGTGAACAACCTTCGACTTCATGCTTAATCCTGTCGAACCAAGAAGTTACCCTCTGACTATAATATAGTTCGATCCAATATCTCACAACATATTATATATTATATCAGCCACTAAAGTGCAACAATATGACTCGTTAGGACCGCTCCTTTTAGTTTTTGTGTTACATCCCCTTATTTCTTAGATCACAGATGATTATAAACTTCTTCTTCATGATTGTTTTCTTAGTGAGATAACCATCATAGAAGATTCAGAGGAGGTGGCTAAAGTTATTGACATCATTCAAGAGACTAGTTAGGATTAAGTCTTGAATCGAATATTCGTAAAATTAAGATCTTTTGGCTTTTGTATGATGGTAGTAAACTTCGCTGGAAGTTGGTCCCTTCAAACATTGGGAGATAGATGTTGAAAATGAAACAACTTGGAGTGGCTCTTTGTAACGCCCCAAATTGCTTTCAGGATGATCGACTGACCCTACAAACCAACACTGGTCTTTTCAGCATGTTTTGACCTCACTCACACGCTTTCCGGGAAACTTCCCAGAAGGTCACCCATCCTAATACTACTCCAAGTCAAGCACGCTTAACTGTGGAGTTCTTATGGAATGAGCTACCGAAAAGAAGATGCATCTTGTTGGTATAGGTAGTACCTATCAATCCTTATAAAAGCTTTCCTTCAACCATGCGGTCCCATACCTGCACGGCTTTAGGATCCCTCTCATTCCGATGTGGCGACCACCCTAGCTCCAATTGGCCTCGAGTGTTACATGCGGTGCAACCAACCCTCGCCTTCTTCAGCCTCGGGTGTTACATGCCCACCAGCTTCCGCATGGTTCGTCCTCGAACCATATCGTACTGGGAGAGCGACCTAGGTTGTATAACTAATGCATCTATTGTCACAACAAAGGGATCCTCAGAGTGAGTTTCTTCCACTTCGATCTTACATGGGTATCACCACTCTTTTTTTGGGCCTAAGAACTTGTCAATCTAGTTATATGGAGAAAGCAGCTATTTGATTTGATAAAGGTTGCGAAGGGCAAATGAAGACCCTGTCTCACTTAAAGCACAACATGTTTTAGTGAGTACTTTTTTAGTAAAAGTGTTCAGGACATAGATATAAAGTTTGATATGACCACAAGACAAAAATAAATTGTTGGTTGTTTGGAACTAGTGCATGCTCGGGATTTTCTCCATGCTATTTTTATTGATGGACTAGGTCAAGATATGCCCCCAGTTGAGTATCGTACAATCCTTAAATATCGAATTATGATTCCTTTATTTTCTATTTATGAGGTTTTCCTGACTGATCCATAGGAGAGAAAATTAACATTTAGTCAACATATGTTCTAGTGTATAAGTGGGTATGAGGGAAACATGCATGTTTAGACTTGATTGAGATTTCCCCACTAATAAGATTAATGATTGCATGTTTTACGATGAGACAAACGTCTCTCAAAGTCGCTTCAACTAAAGTGACAAAACATGAGAAAACGTGTTCCGCCAATCAACATGCTTCCCTACCAAATTGTCTTTGACATTTTTGTTGTAATGTATATTTCTTTTCTTTAATGTTTATGAAGTTCATTAAATTTCCTAATAAACCATTAAAAAAAAATACATTACAACAATTTACAACAATTATTTAAAGTATTTAAAAAAGAAAGGGTTAATAGGCATTTACACCCCTGTAATGTTAGTGAATTTTGCTTTTCCCCCCTCCGTTGCCAAAGGCAGGTTTTAGCAACGATTTTTTTGAAAAAACCGTTGCCAAAACCTGCCTTTGGCAACGGAGGGGGGAAAAGCAAAATTCGCTAACATTACGGGGGTGTAAATGCCTATTAACCCAAAAAGAAATATCTTTTTATATATGCGACTTGAGGAAATACTCACTTACAATAAATCAACCATTAGAAAAACAAACATTAATAAGTTTAGTTTAAAAATAAAAACAAAATCAGATAAGTGAAGAACAAGCATTATTATTGACTCATCAACCAATTATCCACAACATTTACATATAAAAAGTGTTCCATCTTCGTTCCAAAATTTTTAAATCCTGAAGGCGATTTTGCAGACAGCAGACACAAACTAGAAAAGCTTTCTATAGTAAAGCCAAAATGGACTAATGAATTATTTTTCTTTTCTCTTTTTATTTTTGTATTACAAATTTTAATGGTTGGCATGATAATTGATGAGTGGTTTTGTATTGCCTCCATAAGACAAACCCCACCAAATTAGCAACCTTTGTTGTTACTTTGTATTATCTGCCTTTTTCCTGCAAGCTGGTTTTCGTGGACGAAAAAAATATCTATTAATTTCAATAATTTCTAGGTTCTTGTTCAGTTTGCTATCAAGATAAGAAATGATTTAATTGGAAAAATAATTAATGTGGTTGATATGATTTCATTAGTCTTGGACCATTCTTTCCGCATATTCTTGTTACCTACTGAAATTTCCATGATATAAATTTCATGTTTTAAACATTGCATTTACTTGGTGGAAATTAATAGAATTTTAATGTTGACTAATGATATATGCTATATTACGCGGGCACTGAAAATAGGAGTAAAAGTCCTTTTTGTCATCCGGCTAAAACATGAGTGAATTATCAATCGTTAGTTGGTTCAGTGGTGATTTGTGCTGAATTTGGTAGGGAGGACCACGGTTCGATCTCCCACAACTGCGATTGGGAGGGGGCTGAAACCACTTAATGCCAGAACTGACCCCCGAACCGGACTATACCGGTGGTGATAAACTAAAAAAACATGGGTGAACTGGTTATTGATGTTTTCACAGAATCTGGAATATATTAAGGGTGGAAAAATCATTCTCGATTATACAAAACTGCTCGTTTGGGAGAATTTGATCTTAATTTCTCAATAGGAGTTAAACTCAAGAGTCTATTTATAACAACTTTGTGTTGGCTTAGAATGCTCCTAGTATATGTTTGGAAATTGGAATCATAATGAATGCAAAATCTCTATTAATTCAAACATACACTAGGTGTAGTTTCATCTTTTCAAACACACATTTAACCGGTAAATCAAATTTGGGCATCCAATGCGAATAAAGTGGACTTTTTTGGGGGAGAATATGAGTAAGGCATTGGAGGTAGTCTATTTAACATTTCTGCTATCTATTGGTCTAATCTTAGTTTTAAAGTCAATTGAGACTCTCTAGTTAGTCTATTGATCAAGAGACTCTATTTGTGAAAGTATTGTTATGTTAGCTTGGGGCCGAGTTCATATTCAATTTTTTTTCTTAATGTTATTCTTATCTTTTTTTTCTTTTTTTTGAAAATACTTGTGAAAATTTGGAAGAAACTGGTTAGAATTCAAAGAGAGTTTCTTTGGGGGTGGTGTGAAGGGTGACTCCAAAACTTCTTAGGTTAAGTGGTATGATGTTTGTAAACCTAAGAGTAAATATGGCTTGAGGGTTATGGATCTCCATTTGGTCAATTTGACCCTTTCGACCAAATGGAGGTGTAGGTTGATCTCGAACGCTTTTGGATTTTAAAGTGATTTTCTTGCATCTAGGTATGTAGCATTAGTTGTATTATCGTTGATTAGGGGCCGGTCTTCAACTTTTTGTTCATTGCCCGCTTGGTGGAAATAAGTATCTTTTTTTGGGTCCAACGAAGATGACCTATTCTACTAGTTTGTGGATGTTATCATTAATATACCGAGTTCGAGTCTTCAAACTTCTTTTTGGGAGGACCCTTGGGTTAGGATCATTCCCCTTTAGACTAGGTTCCCTAGGCATTTTTTCATATCTGAGCAACTAGAGGGGTTGTGGCTGAGATAGGTCAGTGGTAAGTAGGGATTTAGTCCAGGATCAAAGATGGAAGAGAGATTGTTTTATCCATGAACAACCTTTGGTCACCAATCTCCTTTCTGCTTTCCAAGGTTTAAATCTCACTCAAGATAGAGATATGTAGTGTTGGTGCCATACTAGTCACAGAGTTTTCACTATAGCATTTCCTTACCATACCTAGTTGAATCTTATTAACCCCTATTTCCTTTCTTTCTAGATTGAGAATTTTAATCGTCCTCTCATCTAGGTTAGTTGAGCCCTTTCTATTGTGGTGGTTTTTTCTTGACAACATTTGCAATATAGGATACATCTAGAGATAATCTGTTTAAATGGAGGGTGATTATTGACCTAACTAGATTCTCTTATGCTATGTATGGAGGGTTTGATCCGCTGTCGCGCGCAGATCAAAAACGAGTATTTTGTAAAAACAGTAGTTTAGCGGTAACGACAACTCGAATATCGTTCTCACAAGGATTCTTGATTATTACTAACCAACAGTAAATCGATTTAGAGGATGTTTGGTTTAGGATCAATTTAATAAAAAATTGCAATTAAGTGATTAACAAAAGTGATTATAATAATAAGCTGCTCTACTGATTCGGGTTCCTACTCATCATCGATTACTATATGTTCAATTCCCTAACGGATTCTCAATCCCATTCGATTACAGCACCAATCAAACAAGCGCGAAAGATATTGTTTCAATTATATTTCTGTTTGCGAATTAAGCATTCGGTTAGAGATTACGCGAATTAACAATTAAGCAAAGTTAAAAAGCGAATAAAAATTAAGGAACACAATTAATCGAATTTAACAATCTCTATCCTATAACAATTGAATTAAGCAAACGATTGTATATGAATTAAGCAAATGATTTATAGGAAGAACTTGAAAGGAAATCAAAATTCAATTGAACATTATAATAATCTCAAAAATTGGAACCTGAATACAATAGATCAACTTCGAGGAATTAGTTTTCCATAGGAATTCGTACCAAAGCTCGCAAAATTATTTCATGAATAGTCAACGTGAATGAACCGTACGACACAGACCTAGGTCCATAACAAATGACCCAAAACAACCCAACAGGGTCAAATACATAACCTAGGCCCATAACAAATGACCCAAAACAAAAAATATAACTAATACTGCAACTTAAACGGAATTATGGGAATTATGCACTCCGAATCTGCATTTGACTCCAACATGAAAATTGTAGCTCTTTCCCTTAGCTTTCCAACGACTATTAGAACGCGTCAATCGGATTCTCGTAGCTCCAGTTCTGATCATTTTAGTGCGAACTGCTAATGCTGAAAAATAAAGTGTGAAAATCAAATAAGTGCAAAAATAAACTAATTAACAAAAACATTATAAAATAGAAAAATAAACAAACCAAACCATAGAAATGCCTAAGTAAAAACATAAAGGAACGTGCATCAAAATGCACTGATCAAATTCTCCCACACTTGAACTTTTGCACTCCGAGCAAAATAAAATCAAACACAAGAAACACACAACATCAGTTACTCATTCCAGGCTATAAACTCTTCTTCGGTTAAGATTACATTGATAGGTAATAATCTTGCACACTAAGAATATCGTAGGAACACTAATCCATAATTGTGAAGACATAAGCCTCCTGAACATACAAACCATTTCGAATCATGTTATTATGCCAAAGCCTAACTTACTCAACCTCATTTTTTTCATTTTGGTGCAGTCACATTAAGTCCGTTATCTCCACACACTCATAGTAAGGCAAGCGGTTAGTTACTCTGATCCTTTTTGTATGGGAATCTAGTACCTAAGTGGTATAACCGTTTGCTTACCCAATTGTAGTTGCAGGGGGTCGGACCGTAATCCGCCCTACCAAGTTCAACACCACAAACCTCTGAACCAACTAACAAGGGGTATTGAATTCATTTTTTTACAGGTTCTACAACAGTTGGGTTAAGTGACCGGGTGAGGGTCACCAAACTTAGAAGGTATGTTCCTTTCCTTTTTTTATTTCTTTCAAATAAAACTTGGATCACTCACCTATTTTCATCGGCTTCCTTACGTAGAGCATGTGTGTGATGGTGCCGACTGCAAAGATAAACTACTCAAGAGAAGAATGAGAATTCAAGGTTATGTCATAATAAATATTCAGATTAACTTCCTTATGCAGGAGACTTATGGTGTTAAGACGATACCGATCTTGTGAATTTTTTCCAAGTCTCCACAACTAACCATAAATTAATCTATAGCCTAAAACTTTCAAAAAAATGCTTCTTTTTAAGAACTGAAAACAAAACAAAAACAAAAAAATTTAAAGAAAACAAAACAAATAAATGATTCCCTCCCCCACACTTAAGACATACATTGTCCTCAATGAAAGAACATAAATATAAAATAAGAGTGAGAGAAAGGAAAGAACACACCCGAGGAGTCAAGGAGGATAAGTGATCACATAAGCAGCCTTTCCCAAAGAGAGATCTTCTACATTCTCTTCTTCCAAAGTGGAGCTCTCATGGAGTAGCTTTGGGTAATGTCCATTGAACTTGGAATTTTTATCAGTGCCTTCGCCTTTTATTCCAGGATCAAAGAAGAATCTTCGATAAGTAAAAGTGTCGAATGGGCACGTGATCTTCTTTTCCACAACATCAGAGATCAAAAGATTGAGGGGCTGCCTCACTACTTTTGTTTCATCTTCCCCTTCAATTGAGACCCTATACAAAATCATTGATGGGATAATATCGGGAATGTCATCCAAAGTCCACCCAATCGCCTTCTTATGCTTCTTTAAAACCTGGAAAAGCTTATTTTCTTGTTCAAAATCAAGGTTAGAAGAAATTACAATCGAGAGTTTTTCATTACTCTCTAAATAAGCGTATTTCAAATTTCAGGAAGTTGCTTCAGCTCGGGGGAAGGTGGCTGCTCAATGGAAGGAGTGCTTGGGGCAGCCGGGATGTCAAGAATATCAGCTGCATAAACAGCTTCATCGATAACAACTTCACCTGTAGTAAATATGTTACCCTGCAAGGCAGCATCAATCTCAGCACATACACCACAGATGTTAGAGTCAGTACAATCAGAATATGAGTAAACATCATCAAAATCAGATGCAAGCAAATTAGTACAAGTATCACCAATAGTTTCAGAAAGCAACTCTATTTGAAAAACAGAATGCTCTTCCAAGGGTTGTTGGTTTAATCCTTGAGCTTGCTACATGACATTCATCAAAGTGACAAGCTGTCCAATCTGTGTTTGCAAAGTTTGAAGAGTAGAATCTACTTGTTGTTGATATTGGAGATTATTTGCAGCCATTTGGTTGACAAGGTCCTCTAGTGAAGGTTCAGAAGGTGCAGAGTACACAACCTGAAATTCCTTTAGATGCTTATGCGGATCCTCACCTGCAAAACCATTAAACCTAGGCAACAATTTTGTTAAACCAGATGTCAATTCAAAAGGTGTATCAGCTGCAGGATATTCAATACATAAAGCATTGTGATTAACAGCAAGAGCAATAAGTTCTCCAAGAGTTCTTTGGTCATCCATAATATAATTATAACAATCAAATAAAATCAATATCCCTAGTGATAATCAAATCAATAATCAAATTAAAATCAAAATCAAATCAACACAGAATCAAATAAAACCAGAAAGCACTGCAATGTCTCTGTTGAGAAAACAAATGAAAAAATAGAAAAGCGATTAAAATAAAATAAAAAAAAATAAAAACCTGACTACAAATAAAATAAAATAAGATCACGAACCTAAATTTTTTTTTGATTTTTTTGAAAATATGAAAATAGAAATTAAATCAAATAAAATAGAAAAAAGAGGAGTTCCACGATTTTTTCTAAACTTCTGGAAAAAATTCGGAGCAAATCGAAACAATAGCTTTAGAATTCACCTGATAGGCTGGAAAATTTACCCCTGCACTACAACTAGTATTGCAACCTTGAAAATCAACAAACACAAAAAAAACAAGAAAAATTCTAGCAAGAACACTATACCTATGAATCTAATATCGGATAATAACATCAAGAATCCCCGGCAACGACGCCAATTTGATCCGCTGTCGCACACGGATAAAAAACGAGTAACTTTGAAAACTGTAGTTTAGCGACAATGGCTCGAGTATCGTATCACGAGGATTCTTGATTATTACTAACCAACAGTAAATCGATTTAGGGGGTTTTGGTTTAGGATCGATTTAATAAAAAATTGCAATTAAGTGATTAACAAAAGTGATTATAAAATAAGTTGTTATACTGATTCGGGTTCCTACTCATCATCGATTACTATATGTTCAATTCCCTAACGGTTTCTCAATCCCATTCGATTACAACAACAATCAAAGAAGCACGAAAGATATTATTTCAATTATATTCCTGTTTGCCGAATTAAGCATTCGGTTAGAGATTACGCGAATTAACAATTAAGCAAAGTTAAAAAGCGATAAAAAACTAAGGAACACAATCAATCGAATTTAACAATCTATATCCTATAACAACAATCAAATTAAGCAAACGATTATATACGAATTAAGCAAACGATTTATAGGAAGAATTTGAAAGGAAATCAAAATTCAATTGAACATTGTAATAATCTCAAAGATTGGAACCTGAATACAATTGATCAAGTTCGAGGAATTAGTTCTCCATTGGAATTCGTACCAAATCTCGAAAAATTATTTCATGAATAATCAACGTGAATAAACTGTACGGCCAGACCTAGGTACTAGGGAAAACCACCCATTCGGTTTACAATCCAACTGGGTCAAATACATAACCCAGGCCCATAACAAATGACCCAAAACGAAAATAAAACTAATGCTGCAACTTAAACGGAATTATGGGAATTATACACTCCAAATCTGCCTTTGACTTCAACATGAAAGTTGTAGCTCTTTCCCTTAGCTTTCCAACGACTATTAGAACGCGTCAATCAGATTCTCGTAGCTCCAGTTATTTTCATTTTAGTGCAGACTGCTAATGCTGAAAAATAAAGTGCGAAAATCAAATAAGTGCAAAAATAAAATGATTTACAAAAACATTATAAAATAGAAAAATAAACAAACCAAACCATATAAATGCCTAAGTATAAACATAAAGGAACATGCATCAAAATGCACTGATCAGGTTTCGTTAAGTCGGTTTCCCATTTATTTGTAACACATGAGATAACCTCAACTATGTGGTATAGGATCTTTAAGTGGTTGGATTAGTCAATAATTTTCCTTATAGATCCTATACTTCTTTTTGAGTTTTTCTCTCTCCCTAGGTGGTAAGGAGAGGATTAAGGGTGAGCTTGATATGATTTGACATTCTATTGTTTGGACTATTTGGATCGTTCAAAATGATATAATCTTTCACGGTTCTTCAAAAAACGTGAAAAATGTGGAATAAAGGAGTATTTTCATGGTTTGAAAATGGTATCTTGTATATTTGTGGCGAAGTCATGTTTTTTTCTCTAATTGGCTTTAAAATCTAATCCTGTGTCTTAACTAATTGTGGTTTGGGAGTCTATTACCTGGTTCTAGAGTTGGAAAGAGTTTATGGTGCTTCTTTTGAAGGTCTTTATTTTGCTATTGGTGATTCTAGTGGCTTGAGCTCTAGCTCGAACCCCTTTAGCGGTGACGTTGTTTGTTGCTTTATTTTATCTCTAATGTTGTTGTTGTTTTCCTTGATTTTTTAGTTTTGGGCTTTTTGTTGGATATTTTGTTTTTGTTTTTTTGTATTTTTTTAGATAAACACATCTTGTGCTAACTGATATCTCATCTTTTTTTTTTTTACTTTGTTGGATGTTTTATTCCATATTCTCTCTGATGGATCATTATGAGGGGGAAGCATTCACATTGGGTCAAACAATCATCTAAAGGTCAAAGACTCGCCCAAACAAGTAAAAGAGACACCACATATTCACCCAAAATATTAAGGTGATAGGTGTATGAGTCCTCTCACTTATGAAGTGCATAACCTCCATTTTTTCAAGCAATGTGGGACTTAAAACTCACACTTGTTTCTCAACACAACTCACTCTTGTTTCATCTACATGCTTGTAGCGGCGTTGACAGACCCCTTCTTACATGGGAGTATAATCATTGAAATTATAGAAGTTATTGGAAGTTATTTTATTCCTTGTAACATTTATACCTAGGAGTAAATTATCTTCAAACTCTTAACAAACATGGGTATAATCATTTTAAAAATATTTTTCATAGGAACTCTTATCTCTAATATCATAATTCAAAATAATAACACTTGAATGCTCAAATTGTATTATGAAACTCTTAGGATTTATGAAAAATATGCAAAGTTTCAAAACTTTTCAACAAAGATGAACTCTTTGAAAAATGTTTGAATTGTATAGAAAATGACCTGAAAGAGGTGAGATTCGTTTTTCTGATGTAAAATGCTTTATATACATTCCTAGAAACGTTTTTGAATGGATGCAATAATTTGAAAAGGTTCCGTGAAGCATTGCTATACATTACATTGACGATGTTTTATGAAAAACTTCCTTTTTACATGTGGTAATCCATTAAAATTACACAATTTTTTAAAAATTTCAAAATGGTGATCGATTACCAATGTGACTATAATCGATTACCACTACTATTTTTTTTAAAATGTCAGTTTTGAGAACTTTACTTCAATGGTTTATATGCATAATATTTGAAAACATTTAAGATGAAGTTTAAATGATATTTTTTAGCTTTCAAAGTGATATATAGAATGAATAGTGATATGCACCTTTCATATGATGATCATTGCAATTATTCCATTTGTTTTATATTGACCATTCTTCATGATATCGTCATATTTTTCTTATTTGAGTTACAATTGTCTTCATCAAAACCAAGTCTAACTAGAAGAAACCTTCTTCACAACCTCTGGGTGAAATCTACCTCTCGGATGTGGACAATACTAACAGCTTCAAAGGAGACGACCAAGTAAAGGAACAAAACTTCCCCTACGACTCATTTGGACAAAACCAATGGGGTAGGCATGGTCATTTTTAGAGACATTAACATTTTTTCACACTTCATGGTCCACTCAAAGTGTTTTATTGCTTCAGTAACTTGTAAAATACAAATGTGCAATGGGCTGACTTGGATATAAATTTGTTTAGGGAGGTTTACATCCTGTTTAGTTTCACCACCTCTTTCTTCGTAGTTGGTTCTTCAATCTTGATGAGCGTCTTACACTTATATGGGCCCGCCTCTATGCCTCTCTTTGCAGGGTAGAAGCTTAGGGATTTTCTATCTTTGACCACGAAGGTGCACTTCTCCAAATTGAGCCTAATAGTATATTTTCATATCCTCTAGAACACACGTGCTAGGTTTTCTTCATGCAACTCCTCATCACTAGATTTAACGATCATGTCATCCATGTAGACTTCTAATTTTTCGCTTATCTCTTCCATGAAAAATTTATTCATCATTCTCTAGTATGTTTGTGCCACATTCTTCAAGCAGAAAGGAATGAAGTTGTATCAATAGTTGGCTTCCTCAGTCTGAAGGTTGCCATGTCTCCCCCTGCCTCATACATACGCACCCGATGTATGCATCCATTAGTTATAATAGCATGCTCGAATGAACTATCTACTAGTTTGTCTATGTTCGGGAGTGGGTACGAATCTTTAGGCAGGCTCAGTTGAGATCAATGTAATCGATTCAAAATTTCCACTTTTTTGAAGCTTTTTTAACAAACGCGATATTGTACATCTATTATATCCTACTTTGGAGATAAAGTTGGCCTCTAGTAGGTCTTGAACGGTCTTCATGGTTGCTTTGACTTTTTTAGGGAGATTGTCGCCTCCTTCATTGAGCTATATAATAAATATAAGGTTTAATATTCAACTGGTGGCCAACTCGATAGTTCCACATGGAAGAGTGAAGGAATCATTAAATGC
This sequence comes from Vicia villosa, assembly GCF_029867415.1. Classification (NCBI taxonomy): domain Eukaryota; kingdom Viridiplantae; phylum Streptophyta; class Magnoliopsida; order Fabales; family Fabaceae; genus Vicia; species Vicia villosa. Next base: position 697,214 of record NW_026705217.1, on the reverse strand, counting down.
CAAGAGACTTGCGCCTTTATAGAGCTCCAAATCTCGATCACGTAACCCTAATCTCATGAAGATTCAAATGTATATAAGATCGTTGGAGCTCCCGTCATCAATGATGATTCTTGATACTAAATGGTTTGCTATGGTGGTGGTATCTATCAATGGAATTAACGCATTAGGAGTTTCATCCACTTTCTCACTGTCTCGAAACCTTAAGATAAATATGTCATCTTTTTGCCTTTATTCTCCATCAGCGGGTTGAAGGAGTTTCGTGATGAAGGATGTTTCTCAATGGATGATCTTCCATCCACTAAATTAACAGAGAGGAAAGAGAAAGATATTCAAGATGGGAAATCTGTTATGTCTTTGGCAACTGGATTATTCGCCATCTTCTTTTTAAAGTAAACTCGCCATAACAGTTCAAGATTTTTGAATTAGAGAGATCTGATTGTGGAACTCGTTGGAATCAAAAGTTGATTCCCACAAAAGGTGTCACTATTCTGTTATAAAACCAAACATGTGCACTAGAGTCTTGATGCGGTGGAGCAGACTTTCAGTACAACACAAAGTAAATGAACCTATATAGTTAGCACTTTAAGGTCCATGTTAATTACTGAGTGAAAAGTAATATGAGAATGATTATGATTAGAACATAACTTAGGTCTTATATGGAATTCCTTTAAAAAGAGTTTTTCTCTTCTATTTTTTCTACAAATATCGTCCCTCAAAACTCCCCTTCCGCTCTCCTCAAAATTCCTAAAGAAAACCAAGAGATTTATAAGAAAAATAATTTCACCTCATTTTTATCCTTTTAAAAAAAGTTAAAATACATGGTATCCTTTAAATTAAAAAAGTTAGAGAACATGGTAGAATTGACAAGTCCATTATAATGAAACATAAGAAATCTTATTAGGCCCACAATATCGGTCTATCATTCACACAGTCCGCATTTGATGGCGTAGTGAAAGTGAGTTGTTTATGAAAGAGAAGGCATGTGCTCAATCTCTAATTAAATGTTGTGTAATATACACAAATTTCTTTAGTAGTAACAGGACCGCAAGGAATTGCAAACAATCTAAACAAAAGATTATTAGTGGTTAATTAACATAAATTCTAGGAACAAATTTGTTAATTAAATTATATTATCGCTGATGGAGGTTTGGCTTTAGTTTGATTAAAAATTTGTGCTACTTTATCTTGTTAATTTCAGAATCACATCATAATCATGCTAACATGTTTGATTTTTGATATTTTGTATTCTAACTACACAAAGTTTATTGAGATGAAGCAGCGTTCGCGTAATTCATTAGCGTACCAATGAAATTTTGTGGAGGAAATTGAGCCTTATCTTTTCGTTTGTTACACTTTCTCTTAATAAGTCATGAAAGACAAAAAAAGAAAATTCAAAAAACAGAGAACCAAAGGAAAAATGTGCACGAAATGGGAATATATAAGGTTTTAGACCACAAGAAATGTTGAAAATGACATTGATGTTTAAGTTGAATTTTGTGTATTTGTATTTGCTTTTTGAGTAAGTAAAAGGTACCTTTATTGAGGTTTAGATTTATTGGAAAAAACTATCTCTCATAATACTCAAATATTAGTTTTTTTTTATTTTTTTATTTTGGTATGTATTTAGTGTTTGATATGTCTATAATAAAGTCATCAACGGTATAAATAAGTTATTAATACAAGCTATTTTTTGCACAATGGGATGCACCATTTTGATAGGTTATAATAATTTAATTATACAAATTTGATTTTGAATGGATTATGCCTTTATTTGATTCACTTTTTTTTTTAAAGAAAATCAAATCAAATCAATTCTATGTATTTAATATAAAAAATTATCTTATCTATCTATTATCATATTTTCAATGAATTGATATCTATTTAATGAATCTATAAAAGTATATTAAAAGTTATATTTTTTGATAAATGAATATCTTTTTAATAAAATTACAAATGGTGAATACATTTAAAAATAAAAAGGGTATGTTTTTAAAATGGAATATCTTTTTTTATATATTAAAGTTGAATAATTTTATTAATTTTAAAACAATTTAAATATTATGATTTAATTAAATAATTAAATATTTTAATAAAGTATTCATTGTGAGGTGGTAGTCAACATTAGTAAACACTGAAGCAAAGCGCCACTGATGTGAGTCGAGATGGCGGGCAAGGATTAAGAGTATTTTTTTCAATAACCAAATTTTTCAAAAAAAAAATCACAAATAACCAAGATTTCAAAAATATTATCAAAATGACCAAAAACTAAAAAAAAAAAACACATTGTCGCCAGGCCCAATGGCGACAACACTATTTTTTGGTCCAAGTCGTCAGGTCCAATGGCGAATTCACTTGAGCTTGGGCCCAAGTCGCCACCCTGGGTGGCGACAAAGTTCATTTTTTTTCCCTTTATTTAGTTAACTTAACTTAAACTATTTTGACCATTATTTATTTTTACTTAAATTATTTTATGTAGAAAAATAATATTAATAAAAGAAACTACCATTTTATATTAATAAAAATTACAATTACATTAATCATAATAGGGTCTACAATTACATTTTTGGAGGACCTAGTGCGGGCGACCCTAGTACGATCCGCACGATGGAGGTCTAATAACTCGTCTAGATGGCTCACGAGTTGGTAGTGCTCCATATTCTTACGACGCCCTCTTTCTAATTCCTGTTGTGTTTGGGTCGACTGCCCTTCAATGCACTCCGGGTCTACAAAATCTGTCAGTCGACCTTGACCTCTAGAATTCCCGCTGTAGAAAAGGCGGGTGCCCGCGGCGCCTTCAAAGCTTTGTCTTGGTGGGACAAGATGGCTCCTAGTGGGTGCGGCCTCAAAGTGTGGTCTCTGGTAGTTGGCGGTCGAATCGGGTTGGTTAAAATACAATGGTTGTGGTGGTGTGTTGAAGTCCAATGGTCATTGGTTGGGGTATTGTGATGTTTGATGGATGAATGAGTTGTATGGCTGGTATTCATCATTTATGCCTATGTCGGGGGTAAGTGGTGATCTGGAGGAGCCTGCCACATCGGTGTCTTGGAAGCGTTGGTGGTGGGGTTGAGTTTGTGGTTGGGGTTGAGTTTGTGGTTGAGTTTGACTTTGTGGTTGGTGTTGGTAGTATTAGAATTGTTGGGTGGTGGACATGTGTTGGTGTTGTTGTTCTTGTTTGTAATATTGTTGTTGTTGTTGGAAATATTGTGGTTGTTGTTGTTGGAAATACGGTTGTTGTGCTCGCGGGTCTTCCAAATAGAAAGTGTCAGACATAATCATTTCAGAATTTGTAACCGATCTGTACCAGTTGATGTATTCAATTCTTGGATTCATTTCGATCGGCACCACCGGGAATTCGAGGACATAGTTGGAACAACAGGCCCACATTTTATGGAAGTCCTTAACGAATGACTTCCAATTTGCTATGTACCACTGGTTGTTGACTTTTTTCATATGCCAAGGTTCCAAACTCATCGGGGACACGAGATTTCTTGATGCATGCCGAATTGGAGTTTGACACGGTCACTATGGTGCATCTCCACAATGGTGAACCATATGATAGGCGTTTTTGCTGTCCAAACAGTTGCATCTGCTTCGTTGGGTTCATGGCCCAATTCTAAATATGGTCTCAAAGTAAACTGCAAAGTAAAAAAAAATTATATTACAAATTAGAGAAGATGTTTTATGGTACAAATATAGTTAGAAGATGGAATGTTTAGTGGTAATGCATCTTGTGGTCGAAGTCGATCCAAGAGTTGGCGATAAGAAATTATTTTGTTTTTGGGTGTTAGACTGTAATTCAATCCAGTTGTATTAAACCTAAACAAATAAAAAAGAGAAATCAAATTATTTACAATTATTAATAGAATAAATATATTAAATGAAATAACATCATTAACTTACCTTGACGCATACGAGAAGAAGAATATGTCCGGGTTTTCAGGGGCTAGTCTCGGCATTCTCCACCATCCCCATGCTTGTAGTAAGAATGCACATCCATAAAATATACAACTTTATTTTTTTTGCATTTTTACACAAGGAGCTGTAGAGGTAAGCCAATACCGCAGAACCCCAACTATACGTCTTGATTGTATCAATGTCCTCAAGCAAACACAAGTACATAAAATTTATACTATTCCCCGTGCCATCGGGAAATAGCAAGTTACCAAATAATAACATAATATAAAATCTAGTTTTCATTATTTTTTGCTCTTCGTTCGAAAACTCGTTCAACCTTAAGCGGTCATAATGAACTTTAAGGGCCGATAGCTTAATACCTTGGCCCCTCGCTTTGTCTTGGCCATCACCCTCAACCAAATCTACGCCCAAAATTTGCTCGCATAGAGCATTGGGTTGTTGAACGTTTCCATCCACTGCTTTTCCATTAATTGGGAGACCCAATGACATGTACACATCCTCTAGCGTGACGGTACATTCACCCGTTGGAAGGTGAAAACTGTGAGTCTCGGGCCTCCAACCTTCACACAATGCCAATATAAATTTAGTATCAATTGTAGTACTTACCAAATTCATTACGTGACCGAACCCCGCACACTCAATGTAAGGCACAATCCACGGGTCAGGAGCATCCATCGAGTACAAACAGGTCCGAAATCTATTGAAATCCTAAAAAAATGCATGAATTAATTAATATAGTGTATGAAATAGAGTAATAGATATATATATATATATATATATATATATATATATATATATATATATATTATATATATATATATAGAAACAATATAAACATAATAGAATAGAGTAAATAGTATAAGTAAACGGTATAAACAATAGAGTGTGAAATACCGTAATAAATAAATAATTGAATAAAGTAAACAATATAAACAATATAAACTTACGTATGTTGCAATGTTAGTAATAGTTCCCCGGTGTTCTTGACCCATGGTAAGAAGAGACATGTTTGAAATGTTGAAAAGAAGAGAATGTAAATTTGCTCTGCAATTCTCTGATGAAAAGTGTTTGGTGATGATGAAAATGAAATGAATTACCGACTATTTATAACCGTTTTGAAATGTTAAAAACGTATAAAATAATATGACAAGACAAGTGCATGCTATGTTGGTCTCCCACATGTGAAGGAAGTCGCCACTCTAGGTGGCGACAATGTGCAAAAAAGAGTGTATTCGCCACTCTGATTGGCAATTTGATGCCTGCATGGGAACCATGCATGAGCCAGACTGCATGCATGCAAAAGGTAAGGCTAGTGTGGAAGAGATTCGCTAGGCTTGCATCAAGCATGCACAAGTCTTGTCCAAATTGATTCTTGCATGTATTTTCTTCTCTACTTAGTGTCTTGCATGCATGATATATTTATACACCCCTTCTCTCACAAATATTAACACATCATCAAACACAAAGTTTAACACATCTCCGTTGACACATTTTCTTAACCAAATCTTTATTCACTCAAAAAGATGACTTCCACACCACAATACAAAGTTCGAGCTCACATAAATGGTGAGAGTTACGAATGCGACACAACCGATTTTCTATTTAAAAACACTAATTCTACACGTTTTTCTCTAAATAGAAGAGCCAATTTCTCGTATCTAAAAAATAAAAGAGAGTCCAAAATTAGATAACCAGTCTCCCAATTTTTTTACCAACAACCACATATTCTTGATAACAACTCAGTCAAGTTTTATCGGCCAGAGATACAAAATGATATAGAGGTTCAAAACATGTTTCGTAACCATGAGTATTATGGTTATGATTATATGGAGTTGTACATAATGTTAGAAAACTTGTTCCGTTTTGTAATACGGTGAACTAACTTTATTTGAAATGTTGCGGATAGCAAGAGTCGCCACCGACTTTTATTTTATCCAATTTTAGGAAAGGCTAAAAGAATAGGAAAAGACCTTTTAAAAAGATTTTGAGTTCGGGTAAGTTATACAAAGGGAAGGTGTAAGGCACCCTTTGCATCCATGGTTTTCCATGGGCTCTTAATTGCTTAGCTCACTTCGTTTTCAAAAATGTTTGAATTGTTTGAAAAGTTTGAAGTGTCGTGTGTGAATAGAAAAACTTCGTTTAAAGACTTTAGCTTGTAAATAAGCGTAGCCTTGTTTGAAATTATTTGAAAAGAGAGGTGTGAAAAGTAATTTGATTTTTAGAGCAAGCAATTAGTAGCAACTACCCTAAGTTTGAAAAATCGTTCTTTTAGCTTTTCGGGCGAAAGGATCTATCCATACCATGAGAGGGCAGGAAGTCTTTCAATTGGATGTTAAGGGTCATCGAGGTTTATCGTTCGCCACAAAACTGTCCCTTGCCATAAAGAGGGCAGGTAGTCTAAGGGAAGGATATAATAGTCACTTTATCTTTTTAGGCATCATGCGAGGATACCTTAGCAATTTATTCTTTATAAGGCAACCTCGAGGGAGTTTCAATAACTTTGAACGCGACAGGCAACATTGCTTTAGGTATCCTCGGAATCGAGGGACTTGACTATTTTTAGGCAACAAAATTAAGGCAACCAATTAATAAGGCAACAATATAAGGCAACAAGAAGGATTACCCTAAAGGTGTGTGGGTGCAACAATCACATGGTTCAATTCGAATATTTAATCTTGTATTGTTAGTGATCTAACGTTTGATTGATGATCTTGCACTCCCTACTTTACTAACCACAACAATTAATATTACGGAAATTAAAGGCAGAAAATAAATTCCTACGCTATTACAATAAACACCTGCGGGGATGGGGGAAATTAAAAGGCGGAAGAATAAGAGGAAATAATAATTAGTTTAATCATCTTGATCTTGAGCCTTGATCTTCCTCGAACCCTTGATTGACTCTGATCATCTGAGAATTAACAGAAAATAATGGGGAGGTGAGTGTAGGAGAGATTCATTGACTTTTTGAAATAAACCCTATTTTTAGGCAAAGGCAGAATAAGATTAAAATGATATTTTAAAGGAGAAAAGAAATAGAAACTTAGCTTTTGATTGGCATGGCGCGTAGTCGGAAGGATTTTTGATTAACCCTAAAAAATGAAGAAAAGAAAGGTAGAAAACTTTTTGTGGCGAATATGAGGCATTGATAATAAATAAAAGAGGTTCTGAAAAAGGTTTTGAAAATACTCAGGATAAACCCTGATTTTTTTAGGGAATAAGGTTTTAGGAGAAGAGACACTAAGTTAATGGGCAATACATACCTACAGATTTCTAGGGTTATCTATGGTTGGTGAAATTAAAGGCTAAACCTAAAATTAAAATTAAAATTTTTACAAAAATAATTCTAATTATTTAACTAAAAAATTAATTAAATTATTTAAGAAAATCAAATGCTAATGTTAATTTTAAACCTTTTATGTTAATTATCTAATTAAACCAAACAAACTTAATTAAAAATTAAATTATTAATTAAAAAAAACATTTTTTAATATTTTGTGAAATAAAAATAAAATAATTCTTGTGTGAAAATATATTAATTCAATAAAAAAGAAAATTATAAAAGAAAAAAAAGAGAAAAAAGAAAAAAAGAAGTAATCTAAAAAAAACAACAGAACCTGGCTATGATCTTGTGAGGCAGAGTCTTTGATGGTCCATGGTGCAACTGCAGCGTCCTGGATGTTGGATCTGTGTTGAGGAAATCCAACGGTTCTGGCATGAGGACTCACTGTGGTCATCCCTGGGCTGGATGCGCTGGATCCTGTAGCAACGCAAACAAATGAAAGTAGAAAAATAATATGTCTTACACTGGGTTCAAACCCAGGTGTTGTTGGTTACCAGCGCAACCAAGTAGCCATCTGTGCTACGTTTATTAATTGATAAATAATCAAACGAAATAAAAAAAATAAGAAAACATAATGATTAATGGGAGAAAGTCAAATGAGTCAGCGTGGGGTCCCTGATTGCGCGCGTGGACCAATAACGAACGGATAAGGTGGTGGACCGCGCTAACTAGCCAATCGCGTGTGGTCGATAATTTAACATCACTGTTCATCTTCCTCCTTGGATTTTCTGCACACCTCAAAACTCAGCAAAAACGACGTTAGTAAAACAAAGTAAATGCCCATATCACTTATTCACGGCCTCCTGAACCGATTGGCACAGTCTTTTGGATCGGATACGGCTCCCACCATTGAAAACGAAAGCTTGCAACTTGCAAGCCATAGCCATGGTGTCTCGCAATTCCCACGTAAATGAAGGATAGAAAAACACTTAGAAAGGGGGGGGGTTTGAATAAGTGTAGCTTTAAAAACTTGACAGATAAAAATAAATTGCACAGTTATTTTTATCCTGGTTCGTTGTTAACTAAACTACTCCAGTCCACCCCCGTAGAGATGATTTACCTCAACTGAGGATTTAATCCACTAATCGCACGGATTACAATGGTTCTCCACTTAGTCCGCAACTAAGTCTTCTAGAGTATCCTGATCACAACCTGATCACTCCAGGAACAACTGCTTAGACACAAGCTAAGACTTCCTAGAGTATTCTGATCCACACGATCACTCTAGTTACAACTGCTTAGACACAAGCTAAGACTTCTTAGAGTATTACAATTGCTTCTTAAAAGCTATAATCACAAACTGTGATATTCCTCTTAATGTTTAAGCTTAATCTCACTAATATATTACAACAGCAATGTAGTGAGCTTTGATGAAGATGAAGTTTCTGAGCTTTTAGTTTGAACAGCGTTTCAGCAAGTTAATATTCACAGAATTTGGTTCAGAGTTGTTAACCTTGCTTCTCATCAGAACTTCATATTTATAGGCGTTTGAGAAGATGACCGTTGAGCGCATTTAATGCTTTGCGTGTTCCGTACAGCTTTGCATTTAATGTTTCACGCTTTCGTCAACTACCTCGAGCCTTGTTCACGCTGTGTCTACTGACGTTGCCTTTAATAGCTTCTAACGTTCCTTTTGTCAGTCAGCGTAGCCTGCCACTTGTACTTTCTTCTGATCTGATGTTTGTGAATACAACGTTTGAATATCATCAGAGTCAAACAGCTTGGTGCAAAGCATCTTCTGATCTTGAAGTGCTTCTGAGCGTGATACCATCAGAACTTCAGTGCTTCTGATCTCATGTTCTTCTGATGCTTTCATAGACCCATGTTCTGATTCTGCTTCGACCATCTTCTGATGTCTTGCCAGACCATGTTCTGATGTTGCATGCTGAACCTTCTGAGTCAAAGCTTCTGAGCGCTGATTTATGCATACTCTTTATATATACTTCCTGAAAAGGAAATTGCATTTGATTAGAGTACCATATTATCTTAAGCAAAATTCATATTATTGTTATCATCAAAACTAAGATAATTGATCAGAACAAATCTTGTTCTAACAATCTCCCCCTTTTTGATGATGACAAAAACATATATAAATGATATGAATTTGCGATCAGAAAGAGCAGACGGCAAAAGACAAATTACACAGCTATAGCATAAGCATGTGAATATGTCTCCCCCTGAGATTAACAATCTCCCCCTGAAATAAATACTCGAAGAACTTTAATAAAAGACTTCCCTGATTATTTCTGTAGAGACGATCACATAAGCTTCTGTCTTCAGAGATTTCATAGCTTCTGACTTCTGCTTCCATTGGACAGCTTCAGAACTTGAATTTCTTTAGATCCCTAGAACACTCACAGCTTCTGATTCCTGCTTCCATTTAGGACAGCTTCAGAACTTGAATTTCTTTGATCTTCAGAACATTCACAACTTCTGATTCCTGCTTCCATCTAGGACAGCTTCAGAACTTGAATTTCTTTGATCTTCAGAACATTCACAGCTTCTGATTTCTGCTTCCATTTAGGACAGCTTCAGAACTTGAGTTTTCTGGATCTTTAGAACATTCACAGCTTCTGATTTCTGCTTCCCTCGGATAGCTTCAGAGCTTTGAATTTCTACCAACATCACTTCATGCTAGATTTGTATCAGAACATTGTTGAATGTACCAGAGCATCATCAGAGCATCTCTACATCCTGAAATGTTACAGAACAAAAACTAAACGACAAAAGTCAGCATGAACGAGTCAGAACATAAAATGTATATTAGAACACATGATATGTATCAGAGCCATATAGGCTAAAATAATGTATCAGAGCAAATAGAATTTTGTCAAAGCAAATAGACAAATTTTGGATCAAATTCTATTATCAGTGCTTCTGATTCTGAAGCTTGACAGCACTTAGCTTGCTTCAGTTTCCATAAGCTTATTCTTTTTACAGAATAACGCTTCTTATGGTTTTGCTTTGAAGATTCTCTCCACTTCTTTATACCTGCAAAACACTTAAACCAAATAGAACTTGCAGTTCTTGTTAGTAAATGTGTGGGAGCTTTACCCAGCAACTGATAGATTAATCAAATCATTTATCATTTATCTTCTCCCCCTTTTTGTCATAACATCAAAAAGAATATTCCAAAAGATTCAGATGTATAAAACGACAAATAAAATCACTGGAATGTAAAAACAAAGAAACTTTTCATTGATAATCAAAAGATATTACAAAGGTTCTTATGTTTAACAAGCAGATGCAACAAGGAAAGAAAACTACTAAGACCAAAGACTAAGACCCTAGCAAAGACAAAAGCTGCGCCAGCATGTCTTGAACCTTGTCATAATTTGCAGTTTTCCTTGCCATGAAGGCGTGAAAACGCATCATTGACTGCTTCTTGGGCTTCCAGGCGAGGGGTTAGGGAGACTTGATTCTGATGCAGATTTTCCACAATCTCTATCAGAAACAACATTCTCAGCAGGTGAAGATGAAGAGATTTCTTTGGAATGGGTTGAGGGAGAGGAAAGGTTAGATGAAGAGGAAGTTGAGTCTTGAAGGTAAAAAGATGAGGAAGAAGATGGAGATGATGGAGGGCTTTCACCAGGGGGTTGAAACACACGTCTAGAATAGTTTCCAGACAACTTTGCTTCGAATGGATTCACCTTGAGAGGGTCATAGGTGATCTTTATCTTTTTGGGTTTGGAAGAAGATGTTTCAACAGCTTTTCTCTTTTTGTTTTCATCATTTTCATGGTTTCCTGGGCTTGATGAAGAGTTCATGATGGATTTGCAGATAATGAACAGCTAGGGTTTGATATGAATGCAGAGAGATAGAGAAGGAAAGCAAGGACAAAGTGTAATAGAGAAAATATAAGAGGGAAGGAGAAGCGTTTGAAGAGTATTTAAAAGAAAATGAAACAAATGATGGATAGCATTTAATGTTACGTGACATGAGGAGAGATAATAAAGACAAATGAGGTGACTAGCACAGTTACCTATTGTTATACCCCAAAATTTGCCCACATATTTTTCAAGAAAACTCCAATCTGAAAATTAAGGGTCTCATATAATCATGGATTTTTATTTCAACAAATATCCTGACATATGAAATACTTAGTTTTTAGAACTTTTCTTATACAGTGATTTGGCTTGCAGTTGAATTTATTCTTACGCAAACACCAAATACTGTTTATTACTTCACACATGCTATTTATTTATTTACAGATAAATAGTACTGACACAATTGGTACAGAGTTAAAATCTTTTTGCAGGCGCAGAATCAGGAAACTCAGACTGTACTGGTAACAAGTAGATTATTATTATCTTTTGTTTCCCACTAATTTTTGTATTATATTCCATTATTTGCAAAAATCTTTTCAAATCTCTTTTTCAAAAATCAAATCTCTCCTTTTTCCAACACTATCATACACTTTCTTTCAAATCTTACTTCCACTCAAATTTTCCTTTTGTACGGAATCACATCATTCCCCAACGTCTCTTTCCTTCTTTCCATTCTATAAATACCTCTCATTCTTCCCACAAATCTCACATCAAATTCTAAATCATCTTTCAAATTCCTACCTCATAATCCATCATTTCTTCTTCCCTAGCAAAAATGGCAAAATGGATAGAAACACTGCTTCTTACAGTCGTCACCATTGCTACGGTGATCACAACTTTCTTCTGCCTACACAGTCCTGAGAAGTGTGGACCTGCAATGGTTGCACTCCCACTCCTCTACATGTTATTAATCATAGCATGGTTCGTCAACCGTCATTTTTAAAATTTGTCGTGTTTCTTATTTTCTTAAACGTACCGTTTATTCGTCGTACTTTTCAATATAGTATGTAATATTTATACTGTCAGTATTAAATGTTGTACTAGTTGTCATAATATTGCTTAATTACTAAGATAATATTTTGTGTATTTTCTGCCAGTCAAATATTTCTATTTCTGTGCATTAAATAATTTTCAGGTTATTATCGGTAATTTTGCCCGCATACCGTAAATATCAGTTATTTATTATGTTTCTGTTTTCTAACAAGTCATGTAAATAAATTTTCATGCTTCACACCAAACAAAAACAAAAATAACAACAAAAAAAAAAAGAAAATTAACTTTGACGGTTGATTTTTCACTTTAACTGCTGCTTCAGTACACGAACAGTCGGTTGACAGACAAACTGCAGACAGTACAATTCACAGTGATTTGTACAATCAATCAAATCAATCATTCACAATTCAAATTTCCAAGATTTTTGTGTTAGAAGTCTTCTGAATATCACATGATTAGCAGAAACTCAACACTGCACAAAAATCAGGTACGCTTAACTGCCTCCTATACAGACAGTCCCTAATCAGGGTTTTTCTTGTTTTAACAGGAGCAACAAGTTTTGAGAGCTCAAATGGATTTCATATACATCCATACATCTCAAAGTACCATCATACAAATTTTCAAACTTCAATTCACTCAGACGCACCGTCAGCAGCTCAAACAGTCAACAGACGACCCGTTTGACCAAAAAAGTCAACTGACAGTCAAAAATGAAATTTTTTGTCAAAGTCCATATTTTGTCAAAGGATTCAACATTTGATCATTGGATGATCACAATTCATCAAGGAAAGATCAAAAATCAACAAAACCCTAAGATTCAAAATTAGGGTTTTTGCCTGAAAAGTCAACTCAACTTTGACTGATCATAACTCTCTCATCCTTCATCCAAAAAATGTCAACCAAAGCTCATTTTGAAGGAAATTCAATTATCTTTCAAATGCAATTGATCCCATGGTCATAGCATTCACCATTTGAAAAATATGGCCAAAGACATTACAGGTCATTTTCAAAGTCAACAAAAAGACACTTTTTTCAAATGGACACACAAGGAGAACCAAAAATCATTTTGATATGAGACCAAAGACATTGGTTAGAGGACTCTTTGAGGTTTCCAAAAAGTGCAAGATCTCCTTCATATGACAAAAATTGAAGGATTTACACCTTGTTGAAGTTGGCTAAATTTTGGGAAAATGCATGAAATCAACATTGCTCAAAAATGTTTTTTTTCCAAATGAGTCCAAGTTTTTATGGTCCAAACATCTTTGCCATGTTACTATGGGCCTCCCACGACCAAGACAAAGCCCACATCTTTATTGGCCATTTTTTGCATAATTTTATCTTACTTTAAGATTAAAATTAAAAGGAAAATGCATGGATAATGGTTGCTTGGCCTCCAAGTATGACTCACTTCAAGGAATCTTCATTTTTTCTGCAAGAATTGAAGAGCAAGACAAGAGCATTGAATGGAGTCAAGCTTGGTCAACAATTCAAAGATTTTTAATATTTTAAAAATCAAACTTTCAACAAAGACAACAAAGCTTCTTAGCTTGAGTTCCAAGCAACTTTGGGCTATAAAAGAAGCATCATACTTCAGCAAAAGAAGGGGACACACGAAATAGGGCAAGAGTATAGCAAGAAATATCACAAAAATTCTCAAAATTTGCATATACTTTGTAATTTTCAAATTCAAATTTCCAATCAATATCAATACCAATAAACACTTCTAATCATCTCCTCAAACATTATAGAGTAAGATTGAGCTCTAAATATAGACATATGAGAGTCGTATAAAGCACTTAAAGCTCTTCATGTACATATGAGTTTTATTTTCGTTTTTGTATATGCAACTAATTTCACTGCAAACTAACCACCCTAACATCCTTATGGGGACCTATATGTGTGATCTGGGCCTTAGCATGAGTGTTCCAACGTGAGGATCAGGCTCCACCATTAAAACGAGTCCATGAGTGTTTAAGCTTCATCTTCTTCGTATCCATAGCTAGGAGCTTCAAACCTTAAAACAAATGACATATTTGGATTCAGGACACTCTAATTAGTGGATCTGGGTCACTTGTTTCTATTGCTAACTCGTATTTTTTGCAGGTTCATAGGTTGTTAAAAAACTGGAATTTTAACGTCCAAATAGGGGAGGTTAAAAACCCCCGCTATTTGAAGCTGAAAACCTCACTTCTGGAGGTTGAAGACGACCACGCGTCCAAGCGTGGTTCGTCTGACTTTTCAGCGCGCCAAGGTGGCCCTTCCCTCAAATCTTATTCGCTGGTCAATCCAGCGTGGGCCCCTGCAAAGACTTTGAATCCCCTTGGATTCAGTGTACACCATCATACCATGCACCTACAAATCTGTGCCCTTGGATCAATCTCAAAGCCAATCCAACGCCTCACACATGCAAGCTCACCATGCTCCTTCATTAATTGCCACACCAGATCAGTATCCTTATATTTTTAATTTTATTTTCTATTTTTATTTTAGTTTCTTTGATAAATTAATTAAAAATAGTTAAAAACTTCCAAAAATTCCACAAAAAATATTTTAAACTTCTAAAATAATATATTATTTTATGAAACAAAAATATTTTATTTTTCTTCAAAATTTCAATATTTTTCATAATTAATTAGTATGTATTTGTATATTTGCTTATTAATTATTTTAATTAGTCAAAAAATCATAAAAAAAAAAATTGTTCTTTGTGTTAAATATTGTTTATATATCATAAACTAATTTTGTACATATTTAGGATAATTTTCTCTTTAAGTTTTAATTATTTGTGTAATTATTTGCATAATTATGTTTTGATTAACTTAAAATATCCAAAAACAAATTTCAAAAATTCCAAAAAAATTAGTTTTGTTCTAAAATCAATTAACAAACATTTTGTACATATTTTTAAACTTATTTGCTAGGTTTAATCATATTTCCATCTTTTCTTTATTTTAAATTAATTAATAATGCATTAATTATATTTAAAATAAATCACAAAAATACAAAAATATGCCTTTTATTTCTTGCAATTTAAAATTCCTAGATAAATGTATAGGATGTCAAATTCATGTAAATAGGCTAGTTTACATTTCCCGCACAATCGATGTAATAGCGTAGATTTACTTTCTGCACTTTACATTTCCGCATTTTAATTTCCAGCACCCATATAAACTGCGTGTATGTCAAAGATAAAACTGAACCGTCAGATCACTAACTTCAAAGATAAATATCTGAATTCAATCACAATCACATTTGCACCTCCTAGGGTGACCCCTTTTCACTCTTTTCAAAATCAAAGTTACATTTCTACTGTTTCGAGTACAAAATCGAACCTTTTGTTTATATCCGACGAATGGATAGATTTTTAAAGGGAACAAGGATAAAGACCTCCTAACTCAGGGTAGACCTCCTAGTTTGCTTGCTCAAAATCAAAACAAACAAAATTCTAATACACTGTTGTTTTTTTAAAACGAATTTTCCAAAAGACAATATTTTGTATACATCCAAACATGGATCATTACAAAATTAACGATCTTTTCAAAACATCTTTCGAAAGATAAACAAGCATTTGTATATATCCGCACAAGGATCATTACAAATTCTATTTGCAAAGGTATTTCAAAAACACAGGTAAAGCATTCCGAATCAATTGAAAAGTAAAGCAAATGAGCTAAGCAAACTAAAGAGCCCATGGATAACCATGGATACAAAGGGTGCTAACACCTTCCCTTTGTATAACCTACCCCCTTACCCAGAATCTCTCAAAGGTCTTTTTTCTGTTTCTTTTATAAACCTTTCCTTCATTGGATAAAATAAAAGGTCGGTGGCGACTCTGTAAACTTTTTCAAAAGTGACGCGAAAGCGTCCGATCGACAAAAAAGAGTCAGTTCACGTATCCCACCCACGGAGGGGTATGGCCCGAAAGGACGGTCCACAGAACTGGCGACTCTGCTGGGGAGATACTTTCAAAAAACAAAATGTTTTCAAAAGGGGTTACCTTAAGAGAATAGGTCGATGTTTTCAATTGATTGATTTGATTGCTTTATCTTTCAAAGGTTTGCTTGGGTATTTTGCTTGTGTGAAAGATTCTAACCCGAATCTCGAGATACCTTAAGTATATGACATTAGACCAAGGAAACTGTACGGCATGTACCGATACGGTTGATCTGGTAGTCATCGTTAGTGTGATACTTTGGTTTATACTGATGTCCCTTGAAAACGATCAAGGAGTATATTAGGCTTCCGAAGTGTCATTAAACACTAATTTGTCTTAGAACCTTTTAGTTGAACTTGACTTGTGGCCTTTTAAGTGGCTAGCTTTGAAATTGATCGAAGTTAGTTATCCTCGAGGAATATTTTGATCGGCCGCTCGAGCGCCGTATTGAGATGTTACTTCCAAGGATCATAGAACCCGAATCCAATTCTAGGACAGGTTTTAACCAACTCAACTTCAGTGGGGAGGGTATCACCTATCAACTTCATGCAAGCCTTTAAACCTAAGGCTATTGTTTGATTTGTTTTTGTGTGCCACATGTTTGCATCATAAGCATATCATTTTTTGCACCAGACACTTCAAGGATCAAAGAGTTTACCTTTGTTTTTGCAGGTAATGGCTCCCGCCACCAAAGATTACATCCGAATCAACATCTCAACGATACCGTCTGAGCTAAAAGACTTGGTGTCAGAATTCCCCAGGAATGTTCAATTCACTGAAAAGCATGGTCACCTACTCCATTTGGTTACCTCAAAATTTGAAGAAGACATGATACGGGTCCTGTTCCAGTTCTTTGACCCTGAACATCATTGCTTTACCTTTCCTGATTACCAGTTGGTACCCACTTTGGAAGAATTCTCTGAACTAATGGGATTACCTGTTCGAAATCAATTACCTTTCAATGGTTTAGAAAGGATTCCAAAACCTGAAGTCATTGCTGCTGCTTTACATTTGCGGAAATCAGAAATCAAATCCAATTGGGAAACAAAGAGTGGAGTTGAGGGTTTGCTTGCCAAGTTCTTATTGGAAAAGGCTCGACTACTGCTAGAAAACAAAAGTTATCCAGCTTTTGAGGAAGTTATGGCACTTTTAATCTATGGGTTGGTTTTATTCCCAAATCCCGACCAGTTCATAAGTGTACACATCATCAACCTTTTCCTAATCCGTAACCCCGTACCAACCTTGCTGGGAGACATTCTACACACTCGTACCATGAAGAAACGAGGAACTCTCATGTGCTGTATACCACTACTGGCTAGGTGGTTTACATTTCATCTTCCCCGATCAGTGTTGAGAAATGAACAAAGAATGCAATGGTCTCACAGGATTATGTCTTTGTCTCATTCAGATATCCGGTGGAACAACTTCTTTCAAAGAGACATTACTATCATTGATCATTGTGGAGAGTACCCTAATGTGCCACTCCTTGGCATCAAAGGAGGCATCACTTACAATCCCTCTTTAGCTCTACGCCAATTCGGATATGCAAGGAGCAATGGTCCTCATGACATGATTATTCATGGCATTGTGTTTGATTACGAGAATGATTCTCATAGACACCGACGAAGGTTCATACATGCATGGGGCAGTGTCTATAGAATAGAAAGCAATACTCTGGGGCAATGGAATTCTATTCCTATGGAACCCTACCTCAGATGGGTCCGCACTCATGCTCAGAAACTCCTTATGCCATATCCTGCTGTTCTACCTGTGACTATTGAGCCAGAGGTCGAAGGATACGAACCTCAAGTTACTTTACACCCGGACATGCCAACTGACCTAGAAGAGTTGCAAAAATCTTGGGTTCAACTCAAAGAGGAAAGAGACACCTTCAAATCATACTGTCAAGACTATGAGAGAAGGATATTGGAGCTCACCGGACAGCTTCAAGAAGAGCAACAGATCAACACATTCCTGGGGGCAAAGAGAAAGCGTCCACGGGAGACCTGAAGGATCATTCCATTTTATTTCTGTCTTGTAAGCCCAAATGAGGCAAATAAAAAAGAAGCAAAAAAAAGAAGCAGAAAAAGAAAAAAGAAATAAATTGATTAACTAACGTTTGTTTCTTCTTTAACAAATCTAAACTCTAAGATCCTTGAAACATTGCACACACATTTCACTTCATGCATTGCATATACATACATTGCATTCATATACATTGCATTTGCATTTCATACATTGCATACACATGGCATCCAGTCATACACATTTCATAACAGGTTCTCATGACGGGTTTCTCATCTCTTCGCTGTTTATTTCAGTCAGAAGAGATGGAATCTGAGGCAAGCATCAAGAATCTCGAAGTACAGAATGCCCAAGTTCAAGTGGCAATTCTGGAACTGGCAAAGGGGCAACAAGAGCTGAAAGCCCTGATACTCAAGAAGAAGAAGAAGCCCAAAGAATCTGCAGGCTTGAGTTACCTGAGAAGGAAGATCAAGATCCCTGTCAAAAAGATCAAAAAGCCACCAATCCCTGAAATAGTCGGTGATGGTGAACAAGAAGATAATCAAAGCAACCAGGGTTCTGCTAAACCCTCTCTCTCTTCAAATGAAGAAGAAGATCATTCTGGAGACGAACAGGATGATGACAAATACCAACAGTTGGAGGATCGTATGAAAGCTATGGAAATACAAAAAATACCTGGCTTAGATTTCAATGATCTGGGACTCGTGTCGGATGTTGTCATCCCTCCAAAATTCAAAGTTCCAACCTTTGCAAAGTATGATGGAGTTTCTTGTCCAAAACTACATTTGAGATCTTATGTGAGGAAGATACAACCTCATACAACAGATAACAAATTGTGGATTCACTTTTGCCAAGAAAGTCTGTCAGGTACACAACTCGAATGGTACTACCAGCTAGAAAATACCAAGGTTCATACTTGGGAAGAATTAGCTGCTGCTTTTTACAAACAGTACCAATACAATGCTGATCTTACACCCACTCGTACTCAATTGCGAGGCATGTCTATGGGACCAAAAGAAAGTTTCAAAGAGTATGCACAAAAGTGGAGAGATATGGCTGGAAGGGTTCAACCACCCTTATCTGATCGCGAACTAGTCGACATGTTCATGGGCACTTTAACTGGCCCATTCTATAGCCATTTGCTGGGAAGTTCATCATCAGGTTTCACTGACCTAATACTGACCGGAGAACGTGTCGAAAGTGGCATTCGAAATGGAAAAATTCAAGTAGGATCCTCCTCTGGTACTACAAAAAGGCCCATCAGAAATGAGGTCAATACAGCGCAAATTCAGACAAGTCACAAAAGTGATCAGCATCAATCTGTAGGGGCAGTTATGATCTCCGCATCTGCACCTCAAAAAGATCAACAGCCAAAATATACGCATCGACCAGATGCACCAAGAAGAACTTTCACCAAAATCAACATGCCAATCTCTCAGGCATTGCAGCACTTGCTTAAAGCGGATCTGATCACATTAAGGGGTCCTCCGAAGAATGTCAATACTTCTTCTCTGAATTATCGCCCTGATGCAACATGTGCCTATCATTCAAACTGTCCAGGACATGACGCAGATCACTGCTGGGCCCTGAAAAATAAAATCCAAGACATGATAGATGCTGGAGAAATTGAGTTCGATCCTCCAGAAACTCCAAATGTCATCACAGCACCTATGCCAAAGCATGACAAAACTGTTAATGCTATCATAGACACAGTTTACATTTATGATGTGAACGAAGTATCAATTCCACTCCTCGAAGTCAAAAGAAAGTTCATCCAAGCTGGTTACTTTCCAGGTTGTGATCCCGACTGCTTTTATTGCTCACGCCAACCCAATGGTTGTGAAAATCTAAAGATGGGAATTCAAAAACACATGGATCGCCGTATCATTATGTTTGAGAGGCTCCCTTCTATGGACATGTTGGGCAAAGTCTTTGCAAACGGGATGAGAATAGAGGATGTCTCAGTGATCTCCAGCTTACCCTTCAAAATCTCTGCCAAGGTTCCATTCAAAATTTCTGCTACACTCAAAGTGGCATCAGTAGTCATTGCTAGTCCAACTCCATTTCCATACTCCTCAGACAAAGCTGTCCCATGGGGATATGACAATAATGTTTACATTCATGGAGTTAAGCAGAGTACCTCGACTGAAGAGACCGCAAAGTTAACTACTCCAACTGTGGGTAATATTGTGGGTACCAGCAAAATCACGAGAAGTGGAAGAATCTTTTCACCAGAAATTTCTCCAAATGTTGCTGCTGGTCCAGTCCGAGTTCCAGTTCCTAATCAAAATGTCAGCGCTCGAGGCAAAGAGCCACAAGTTGAACAAATTCAAACCCCGGTGGAGATCACTGCTGAGGATCCATCAAAGCAAGAGATGGACGAAATATTGAAAATCATCTGCAAAAGTGATTACAATATTGTCGAACAACTGGGGCATACTGCTTCAAAAATCTCAATGTTATCTCTGCTAAAATATTCAGAAGCTCATGCTAAAGCTCTAATGAAGTTCCTTCAAGCTGCGCATGTGCCTCAAGAAATCCCAATCGACCAATTTGAGAATTGTGTCGCCAGTCTTACAGTGCCCAATGGTCTTGGTTTCTCTGATGTGGATCTAACTCCTGCTGGAAGAAATCACAACAAGGCCCTGCACATCTCTATCGAATGCAACGGCACCACTCTGTCTCATGTGCTAATAGACAATGGTTCCTCTCTAAACGTGTTACCAAAGGTAATACTGGAAAAACTTGACTTCAAAGGAGTTGTGCTACAACCAAGTGATGTGGTTGTAAGAGCCTTCGATGGGTCAACAAGAACGGTGTACGGAGAAGTTAAGCTCCCAATCAGAGTGGGCTCTCAAACTTTCGATGTTATCTTTTCCGTAATAGACGTTCTTCCAACATACTCCTGTTTACTAGGACGCCCTTGGATACATGGGGCAAACGCTGTAACTTCTACCCTGCATCAGAAGTTAAAATACCCAGTAAAAGGAAAGGTTGTCACAGTCTATGGCGAAGAAGAATATATGGTCAGTCACTTGAGCAACGACAAGTATGTTGAGATGGAGGGCGAATCCATCGAAACTCCGTATCAAGCTTTTGAGGTTGTATCTCCAGATATCTCTACCACCAAGCATATTCCTGCTACTCCAGCTACAACTATGGCTTCTCTCAAAGATGCCAAAGCCATGATTGAACAGGGTGATCGCACAGTATGGGGACAACTCCCTGATATACCCTACAAGTCCGACAAGCTAGGTCTGGGCTATAATGGTGAAAATCAAAAGAATGATCAAAATCCTCGCTCTGAAGGGTTAATATCACACTTCGCCAGCCAAGAAGTAAACGCCATTGATGATGAAGGGACATACTTGAACCACATCATTCAGCCATATCCAGACGAAATTCCACCCATTACCATGGGAATGTGGGATGCTGTGGGAGGACCAAATGACGGTTACAACTACCAGTATATCACACCTCAGAATTCTTACATTGCTCTGGAAGATCTTACTCCAACAGAAGAGGGTAATCAAAATGAAGGAAGTATCACAAGTCCCGTCACTCAGCAATATCAAAATCCACCCAAAGAAGTATGGGACACGCTAGGAGAACCCAGCGGCAAATACGACTATATGGTGAAATATTCCGCTCCTCCGAGCTTTTCAACTCCCATCAAAGACATTGTCCCGACTGGATGGGACGAACAGTACGACGACAACTTCGCTCTTGAAGAAGCCAGGAAGATGCCAAACAACGAAGGTTATTTTCTGTCACAGTACACTCCTTATCAGGATGCACAAGTCTCTATTCAAAACATCATTCCTACTGCATGGGACGGCCTTATCGAGCATCTCGCTCAGCCAATAGAGGGACCTCCACCTGGATTCTCATATCCAACAAATCATCCAACTTATCCTGAGGAATTACCTACGCATTTTCCCACTAGCGGAATCAATGCTACGGAAGACGAAAAGAACAACTGCAACTGGAACAGCTGGGTGCTCCCTGATTGAACAACTGGAAAGCAGAGGATGTGATCTCCTTTGATCAGGAGTAAATGCCATTTCCTGTTTTCTTTGTGCAAAGATAAAAGTGGTTCCTGAACAATCGAACCATGAGCTTGAAAGCCGTGTGCCTTAGCACAACGGTCCTTCTATAAAAAGGGTTTGTCATATCATGATTATGTGCATTCAATAAAATCATGGGATGCTTGCATGTTCAAAATTTTGTGATCCTTTTTCTTTCTTTATTCGCTTTCAAATAGCTATGTTTTTCTCTTCATACACACTCACATATCTACCATGCAGATTCACATACACGCTGGATCCAGTCAATAACGACTCTGCTATTGCCCGTCATGACTTTGAAAATCCGATCTACCAAACTGAGGACGAAAGTGAGGAAGATTGTGAAGTGTCAAGAGAAATTGCAAGACTTCTAGAACAAGAAGAAAAAGCCATACAGCCTCATGAGGAGCCGATTGAGGTCATCAACTTGGGCAGTGACGAAGAAAAGAAAGAGGTCAGAATTGGGGCTGACTTAGAAAACAGTGTCAAGCAAAGACTGATTCAATTGTTGCAAGACTACGCCGAGATATTCGCCTGGTCTTATCAAGATATGCCTGGCCTTGACACGGACATTGTAGTTCATCGCCTGCCAATCAAAGAAGGAAGCACTCCGGTCAAACAGAGACTGCGAAGGAGTAAGCCTGATATGTCAAAAAAGATCAAAGACGAGGTTGAAAAACAATTCAATGCCGGATTCCTAAAAGTTGTAAGTTATCCTCCTTGGATAGCTAACATCGTGCCTGTACCCAAAAAAGACGGGAAAGTCAGAATGTGTGTAGACTACAGAGATCTGAACCGGGCAAGCCCTAAAGATGATTTCCCTTTACCGCACATCGATGTACTAGTTGACAATACCGCACAATGCAAGGTATTCTCCTTTATGGACGGATTCTCAGGGTACAATCAAATCAAGATGGCACCCGAAGACATGGAAAAAACAACCTTCACAACTCCCTGGGGAACCTTTTGTTACAAAGTAATGCCCTTTGGTCTAAAAAATGCTGGAGCTACCTACCAACGAGCAATGGTAACACTATTTCATGATATGATTCATCAGGAAATAGAGGTGTATGTCGATGACATGATCGCAAAATCCAACACCGAAGAAGAACATTTGAGTCATTTACACAAGCTGTTTGACAGACTCAAGAAATACAGATTGCGACTGAACCCGAACAAGTGTACCTTTGGAGTAAGATCCGGTAAACTCTTAGGTTTCATCGTCAGCAGTAAAGGTATTGAGGTTGATCCTGCCAAGGTCAAAGCCATTCAAGAAATGCCTATACCCCGTACCGAGAAACAAGTCAGAGGATTCTTGGGACGTCTAAACTACATAGCCAGATTCATTGCCCATATGACTCCTACTTGTGTGCCAATCTTCAAATTACTGAAGAAAGATCAAGTGGAAAGATGGAATGACAAATGCCAGTTAGCCTTTGATAAAATCAAAGAATACCTTCAAAAACCGCCAATCTTGTTACCTCCTGTGGAAGGCAGACCTCTGATAATGTACCTAACTGTGTTAGAAGATTCAATGGGGTGTGTACTCGGACAACATGACGATTCCGGTCGAAAGGAGCACGCAATCTACTATCTTAGCAAAAAGTTTACCGATTGTGAAACAAGATACTCACTACTCGAAAAAACTTGCTGTGCCTTAGCATGGGCGGCTCGCCGACTAAGACAGTATATGCTAAATCACACCACTTTCCTGATCTCCAAGATGGATCCAATCAAATACGTGTTCGAAAAACCTGCTCTCTCTGGAAGGATTGCAAGATGGCAAATGATCCTAACAGAATATGACATTCAATACACTTCGCAAAAAGCAATCAAAGGAAGTGTGGTAGCTGATCATTTAGCTCATCAAGCAGTAGATGATTATCAGGCATTGAACTTTGACTTCCCAGACGAAGACATTATGCTAGTCAATGACTACAAACAACCAGGATCCCGATGGACTATGGTTTTTGACGGAGCTTCTAATGCGCTCGGCAATGGCATCAGAGCTGTGATCATTTCCCCCACAGGAGGTCATACACCCTTCACCGCCAGATTGTGTTTCAATTGCACCAACAATATAGCCGAATACGAAGCATGCATTCTGGGTCTCAAAGCTGCAATTGATCTAAAAATCAAATTCCTTGAAGTCTACGGAGACTCGGCCTTGGTAATCTACCAAGTCAAAGGGGAATGGGACACAAAGCACCCAAATCTAATTCCATACAAAGAACATGTGTTGAGTTTGATTCCTTACTTCGAGGAGATCACTTTCGAACACATCCCACGCGAAGAAAATCAACTAGCTGATGCCTTAGCTACCATGTCATCCATGTTCAAAGTCAATTGGGACGACGAAGCTCCTATGATCACCATTTACAGGCAAGACGAACCAGCCTATTGCAATGAGATCGATACCAAACAAATGGAAGACAAATCATGGTTCCATGAAATACAAAGGTATCTCGAAACCCAGGAGTACCCTGAAGGGGCATCTATTAACGACAGAAAGTTTCTAAGGAGATTTGCCTCCAAATTCTTCCTAAGCAATGGAACTTTGTACAAGCGCAACCATGACTCGACTTTACTTCGTTGCGTAAACAAGAAGGAAGCAGAACAAATCATGGAAGACATACACAATGGTACCTTCGGTACTCATTCCAACGGACATACAATGGCTAAAAAGATCTTGAGAGCAGGTTACTACTGGTCTACCATGGAGACAGATTGCCATCATCATTCCAAAACTTGTCACAAATGCCAGATATATGCCGACAAAGTGCATGTACCTCCAGTTCCATTAAACGTTCTGACGGCTCCTTGGCCTTTCGCAATGTGGGGTATTGATATGATTGGAGAAATCAAACCTACTGCTTCCAACGGACATCGCTTTATCCTGGTCGCTATTGACTACTTCACAAAGTGGGTAGAGGCAGCTTCATATGCTTCTGTCACCAAGAATGTGGTAGCCAGGTTTATCAAGCACAATCTCATTTGTCGGTACGGCATCCCCGAAAGGATCATCACTGACAATGGCACGAATCTAAACAACAAAATGATTACTGAACTCTGCACGCAGTTCCAGATCAAACATCATAATTCTTCTCCATATCGACCAAAGATGAACGGCGCTGTCGAAGCCGCCAACAAAAACATCAAGAAAATCATACAAAAGATGACAGTAACCTACAAAGACTGGCATGAGATGTTACCTTTTGCTCTTCATGGTTATCGCACATCTGCGCGTACTTCAACAGGGGCAACTCCATTCTCGTTAGTCTACGGTATGGAAGCAGTTCTCCCAATCGAAATCCAGATTCCTTCCTTAAGGATCATGAAAGAAGCCGATCTAGACGAAGACGATTGGATTCAAACTCGATTCGACCAAATACACTTGATCGATGAGAAAAGACTTGCAGCTATCTGTCATGGCCAGCTATACCAAAAGCGCATGATCAAAGCATTCAACAAGAAAGTCAAAAGTCAAGCATACCAAACTGGTGGCTTGGTTATCAAACGCATCATCTTACCACAAGGTGATCCCAGAGGCAAATGGACCCCCACCTACGAGGGACCATTCATAATCAAGAAAATATTCTCCGGCGGTGCCATGTTGCTTACCACCATGGATGGCGAGGATTTCCCACACCCTGTGAATGCGGACATAGTCAAAAAGTACTTTGCTTAAAAAAAAAAAAAATACAGCTCGCTAAGTTGAAAACCTGAAAGGGCAACTTAGGCAAAAATGAGCGTCTCGGTGGATTGAAAACCCGAAAGGGCGATCCAGGCAAAAATTAGAGACAAAACAAATACAATCCCGGTAGGCTGAAAACCTGAAAGGGCAGCCTAGGCAAAAATTAGGGAATAAAGCATACAACTATGTCCCGCTCAGCTGCCTACTCACCGACAAGGTTCAACACCTCAAAGACACCGATCAGTCCAATCACTTTCTTCCAACAAGTGAGGGATGAGATGCTCGAAGACAGATTGGCAATAGCAGAATTGAAACTTGACTGGATCGTTCTCACATAGCTATTTCTTTTCATAAATACTTTTCAAAACTTTCTGACAATTTCCTACTTCTAGGATTGTTGTCTCCCTATACTAATCCGCCTATCACGGCACCTTTTCAAAAATCAATGCAGCTTATAACTAACATTTTCATTTTTTCTGTTTTGAATACGCGAGCATCCCAATGATATTTTGAATGAACATATGCATTTGAATATGATTGATGTTTACCAGGAAAAACAGGAATAGCATTCCGGACATGTCCCAATTATTTGGACATTATCCTAAACCAGCATCAGAAGGAAGTTTCCCCAATGGAGACACATTCCTCAACAAATCCCTCAAAAAGATTTTTCTTTCGAAAGAAGTCTTATTCCCCAGCAGGGTTGTTCCAGATTACTGTCTTCAGAAGGTGTGATCTCCGCACCCAAACTTGGTCAGATAGTGCATCGGAGGATTATGCATCTTCCTCATTCCCACTCCAAAGGGCGTCACAGTCCGAACTCTCAAAACTACTGTTCATCCCCGAGCAGTAATCAAAGATCCTTCAATAGAACATCCTGGTTCTCAAAGAATTTCCCCAACCCAGGGTACTCAAGCGAGACAGAAGATCATCAACAACCACGATGCCTTCACTTCCAAATGGCTAGCAGGGATTTATTTTCCCAATCACAATGCCTTCATTTCTTGACGACTAAGCTGGGATTTATTTTCCCAATCAGGAGCTTGACACGCTCTAAGCTGCATAAACCATGCATCACATTCACACTCATATTCACATTCACAATCATGCATCATACGCATATTCATACACAACATAACTTGCATATTTCTCCTCTAGCTCGAGGATCTCATATCATACATGCATCATAGACATCGCATATTATTAACTTGATTTTTCAGGTAGACAGATGTCTTCAGCAAAGATGTTCTCACTCACATGCAGTGTTCATCCTGAATCTTATTCAGACAAGCAGTCCTTTCAGATACAATCAAACCAAAGATTCACTCTGAAGAACTCTCATTCTCAACTCATTTATCATCTAACATTGCTAGTCTAAGGCGATACCTCAGACGGTTCCAGAACGATCTAGCATTTCAGATCTAAGGCGATACCTCCGACGGTTCCAGAACGATCTAGCATTTCAGATCTAAGGCGAAACCTCAGACGGTTCCAGAACGATCTAACATTGCAGATCTAAAAGCGATACCTCAGACGGTTCCAGAACGATCTAACATTGCAGATCTAAAAGCGATACCTCAGACGGTTCCACAATGATCAAAATCTAAAAAAACTTTGGACAAGTTCCGTAACGATTATCTTCCAAGACTTAAAGCGGTAACCTTGGACGGTTCCGAAACAGTCAACACAAAGACTTTCAAATCCTTCATCAAGATATAATCAATGAATTCATTCTGATGAACAAACCATCAACACATTCACCTGGTGGCATCTGAAAGCCCATCTCAGGTAATGTTTCAATCTGCCAACAACATTTCGCAGACGACATTCAAATGCCACTTCCAACATCTCTTCTGATCAAGGTAAGTGCAAATTTTCAGGGCATCTAAATATTCAATCATCTTCTACCTTCAGATTCATACAATCTCTTCAGGTTTAAGAAGATTGAATAGGGGCAACTGTTATACCCCAAAATTTGCCCACATATTTTTCAAGAAAACTCCAATCTGAAAATTAAGGGTCTCATATAATCATGGATTTTTATTTCAACAAATATCCTGACATATGAAATACTTAGTTTTTAGAACTTTTCTTATACAGTGATTTGGCTTGCAGTTGAATTTATTCTTACGCAAACACCAAATACTGTTTATTACTTCACACATGCTATTTATTTATTTACAGATAAATAGTACTGACACAATTGGTACAGAGTTAAAATCTTTTTGCAGGCGCAGAATCAGGAAACTCAGACTGTACTGGTAACAAGTAGATTATTATTATCTTTTGTTTCCCACTAATTTTTGTATTATATTCCATTATTTGCAAAAATCTTTTCAAATCTCTTTTTCAAAAATCAAATCTCTCCTTTTTCCAACACTATCATACACTTTCTTTCAAATCTTACTTCCACTCAAATTTTCCTTTTGTACGGAATCACATCATTCCCCAACGTCTCTTTCCTTCTTTCCATTCTATAAATACCTCTCATTCTTCCCACAAATCTCACATCAAATTCTAAATCATCTTTCAAATTCCTACCTCATAATCCATCATTTCTTCTTCCCTAGCAAAAATGGCAAAATGGATAGAAACACTGCTTCTTACAGTCGTCACCATTGCTACGGTGATCACAACTTTCTTCTGCCTACACAGTCCTGAGAAGTGTGGACCTGCAATGGTTGCACTCCCACTCCTCTACATGTTATTAATCATAGCATGGTTCGTCAACCGTCATTTTTAAAATTTGTCGTGTTTCTTATTTTCTTAAACGTACCGTTTATTCGTCGTACTTTTCAATATAGTATGTAATATTTATACTGTCAGTATTAAATGTTGTACTAGTTGTCATAATATTGCTTAATTACTAAGATAATATTTTGTGTATTTTCTGCCAGTCAAATATTTCTATTTCTGTGCATTAAATAATTTTCAGGTTATTATCGGTAATTTTGCCCGCATACCGTAAATATCAGTTATTTATTATGTTTCTGTTTTCTAACAAGTCATGTAAATAAATTTTCATGCTTCACACCAAACAAAAACAAAAATAACAACAAAAAAAAAAAGAAAATTAACTTTGACGGTTGATTTTTCACTTTAACTGCTGCTTCAGTACACGAACAGTCGGTTGACAGACAAACTGCAGACAGTACAATTCACAGTGATTTGTACAATCAATCAAATCAATCATTCACAATTCAAATTTCCAAGATTTTTGTGTTAGAAGTCTTCTGAATATCACATGATTAGCAGAAACTCAACACTGCACAAAAATCAGGTACGCTTAACTGCCTCCTATACAGACAGTCCCTAATCAGGGTTTTTCTTGTTTTAACAGGAGCAACAAGTTTTGAGAGCTCAAATGGATTTCATATACATCCATACATCTCAAAGTACCATCATACAAATTTTCAAACTTCAATTCACTCAGACGCACCGTCAGCAGCTCAAACAGTCAACAGACGACCCGTTTGACCAAAAAAGTCAACTGACAGTCAAAAATGAAATTTTTTGTCAAAGTCCATATTTTGTCAAAGGATTCAACATTTGATCATTGGATGATCACAATTCATCAAGGAAAGATCAAAAATCAACAAAACCCTAAGATTCAAAATTAGGGTTTTTGCCTGAAAAGTCAACTCAACTTTGACTGATCATAACTCTCTCATCCTTCATCCAAAAAATGTCAACCAAAGCTCATTTTGAAGGAAATTCAATTATCTTTCAAATGCAATTGATCCCATGGTCATAGCATTCACCATTTGAAAAATATGGCCAAAGACATTACAGGTCATTTTCAAAGTCAACAAAAAGACACTTTTTTCAAATGGACACACAAGGAGAACCAAAAATCATTTTGATATGAGACCAAAGACATTGGTTAGAGGACTCTTTGAGGTTTCCAAAAAGTGCAAGATCTCCTTCATATGACAAAAATTGAAGGATTTACACCTTGTTGAAGTTGGCTAAATTTTGGGAAAATGCATGAAATCAACATTGCTCAAAAATGTTTTTTTTCCAAATGAGTCCAAGTTTTTATGGTCCAAACATCTTTGCCATGTTACTATGGGCCTCCCACGACCAAGACAAAGCCCACATCTTTATTGGCCATTTTTTGCATAATTTTATCTTACTTTAAGATTAAAATTAAAAGGAAAATGCATGGATAATGGTTGCTTGGCCACCAAGTATGACTCACTTCAAGGAATCTTCATTTTTTCTGCAAGAATTGAAGAGCAAGACAAGAGCATTGAATGGAGTCAAGCTTGGTCAACAATTCAAAGATTTTTAATATTTTAAAAATCAAACTTTCAACAAAGACAACAAAGCTTCTTAGCTTGAGTTCCAAGCAACTTTGGGCTATAAAAGAAGCATCATACTTCAGCAAAAGAAGGGGACACACGAAATAGGGCAAGAGTATAGCAAGAAATATCACAAAAATTCTCAAAATTTGCATATACTTTGTAATTTTCAAATTCAAAT